>NC_044035.1:82657035-82991430 GCF_901765095.1 Microcaecilia unicolor
GATGGCCGCCCTCAATTCCCATTATAGACGATAACTGAGGTCGGCCATCTCTAAGGTCGGCCTAAATGTTGGGATTTGGGTGGCCCCGGACTGTATTATCGAAACGAAAGATGTGCCCATCTTGTTTGATAATACGATTGGCTCTGCCCCTTCCTGGGGCCATCCCCGGAGATGGGCGACCTTAGAGATGGGCGCCCCCGTTCGATTATGCCCCTCCAAGTCACTTAAATATTCAGTGCTAAACCGGCTAAGTTGAACGGTTAAGATAGGCCACTTAAATAGCAGAACTATTTTAACTGCTATTAACTTAACTGGCTAACACTGAATATTTGCTTAGCCAGATAAGTTGCTGCAACCAAAACTGAAACAGTTGCTGGATATGGTCTGGCATTGAATCTCCGGGGTCAGCGCCGACAGCAGCAGCTACCACGCTGTCTGCAACTGGCTGAATATCAGATGAACTATATATAAATTATAATTCATGTTCCATTACTGCCTTTAATGTGGAATATTTCCCTCCATTCACAAAATTGGGTTATCTTTAACACAGCCAAGTAGAAAGCTGACGACACTTGGAGGTTGGGGGGAGGGGCAGGGGATATGATAGTAAAAATGGTTGATACATAGTTTAAATTCTAAACCCTGCCCTTTCTCCAACACAACAAGGCTGCCCAAACTCTGAACGTCAATCGACCCTATCCACCAGGCTTCCCTTAGTACCTCTCTACCCTCCTGCCAGCTTACCCATGCCAGGATCACCCTATACTTACTGCATGAGGCAGAGGAAATGCTCACATTGAAAACTATATATTTTTTTCTTTTTGTAAATTAAAAATTTGTATGGTGTTAATCTTGAATAGCTATGTTAAAATATTGCCTAAATGTATGTATGTTTAAGTAGTAAATCATTTCTGACACACACCACATTTCTCACCTCCACATTATTTCATAGAGAAATTTGATATCTATTCAGTGTAAAACCCTGCCTCAAGTGGTGGCAATCCCAAGTAACTGACATCTGTAATCGTGAACTGGACTTAATGCTTTGCAGGTGAGTATAATTCACTAGTCCACAAAATCCTAGATTAAGTGTAGGAAAATATCTAAATAATTCAGCAGAATTAACTCAAGCTTTGCATACCAGTATAAAATGACTTAGTAAACAGGGCCCAAAATGTTATACTACTCCAAAATTTCTTCAACCAATGGCAATGAGTTCCCCCCACCCCACCCCCCGCCCAGTATCAGATAAGTATCTGACCAACAGTTTTTGTCCCAATATCCAATGTTTAGAAATGCCCATAGCCTGCCCTTTCCACTCCCATGGCCACACCCCCTTTTCAATCCACATCTTAGAATTGACCTGCATCACTTTACAGAATACGCTCCCCGAAAGCCCTCCTCTCCATTCCTTCCTGTCCCCCCCCCCCCCCGTGAGCGTTTAAACCTTTTATTTTCAGTTGCAGCGATGACAGTGAAGAAAACAGCACAGTGGGCTCACCTCCAGCCTTTCCCTTCCCTCAAAGACAGTGTCCCGCCCTCGCGGAAACAGGAAATACATCATCATAGGAAGGCGGGACACTGTCTGTGAGTGAAGGGAAAGGATGGAGGTGAGCCTGCTTGCTGTGCTGTTTTCTTCACTGCCGTCACTTAGCTGAATAAAAGGTTTAAACGCCGGGGGGGGGGGGGGGGGGGGGTGGCAGGAAAGAACGAAGAGGAGGGCTATTGGGGAGCTGAGGGTGGGAAGGAGGGACCACAACTGCCTGCAGCATTCTGCCGGCTCTGTGTTTGGGGGGGCAATGCCCCCCTTGCCCCCCTAAACTACGCCCATGCACTAAGTATACAGATACAAGAGTTCTATAACCAGAAGCAGGAAGACAAGCAAACAATCTGAGTATTTGGGTACAAACTGCATGAGAAGCTGGGTGCTATAATGAAAAGAGACTTGAGGAGGATAAGAAACCCAGAAGACACTAAAATAAAAGTTCGTACTAGGGTTAAAAGACAAAGTGCTGAGGAGATAAATTACCAACTCCCCCTTCATTATCTCCTCAGACCCTTGCTGAATTCTTTCACAACAAGGTTCAAAAGATAAACCTTGCTTTCTCTACCTCACCAGCTCTCCCTCCACTAGTCCGTTCCCCTCTCTCTCCTTCCCCTCATTCCCTTTCCTCCTTTCCTGAAGTTACTATTGAGGAAACTACACTTCTCCTTTCTTCCTCAAAATGTACCACCTGTTCCTCTGATCCCATTCCCACCCACCTTCTTAATGCCATCTCTCCTACTCTTATTCCTTTTATCTGTCACATTCTCAACCTCTCACTTTCCACTGCGACTGTCCCTGCTGCCTTTAAACATGCTGTGGTTACACCTCTCCTTAAGAAGCCTTCACTTGACCCTACTTGTCCCTCTAATTACCGACCCATCTCCCTCCTTCCTTTTCTCTCCAAATTACTTGAGCGTGCTGTTCACCGCCGCTGCCTTGATTTTCTCTCCTCACATGCTATTCTTGACTCACTACAATCTGGTTTTCGCCCTCTCCATTCAACCGAAACTGCGCTTACTAAAGTCTCCAATGACCTATTACTGGCTAAATCCAGAGGTCAATATTCCATCCTCATTCTTCTTGATCTTTCCGCTGCTTTTGACACTGTCGATCACAGCATACTTCTCGATACCCTGTCCTCACTTGGATTCCAGGGCTCTGTCCTTTCCTGGTTCTCTTCCTACCTCTCCCTCCGCACCTTTAGTGTTCACTCTGGTGGATTCTCTTCTACTTCTATCCCTCTGCCTGTCGGCGTACCTCAGGGTTCTGTTCTTGGTCCCCTCCTCTTTTCTATCTATACTTCTTCCCTTGGTTCATTAATCTCATCCCATGGCTTTTCCTACCATCTCTATGCTGATGACTCCCAAATCTACCTTTCTACCCCTGATATCTCACCTTGCATCCAAACCAAAGTTTCAGCGTGCTTGTCTGACATTGCTGCCTGGATGTCTCAATGCCACCTGAAATTAAATATGACCAAACCGAGCTTCTCATTTTCCCCCCCAAACCCACCTCCTCGCTCCCCCCGTTTTCTATTTCTGTTGATGGCTCTCTCATTCTCCCTGTCTCCTCAGCTCTAAACCTTGGGGTCATCTTTGACTCTTCTCTCTCCTTCTCTGCTCATATCCAGCAGACCGCCAAGACCTGTCGTTTCTTTCTTTACAACATCCGTAAAATCCGCCCCTTTCTTTCCGAGCACTCTACCAAAACCCTCATCCACACCCTTGTCACCTCTCGTTTAAACTACTGCAATCTGCTTCTTGCTGGCCTCCCACTTAGTCACCTCTCCCCTCTCCAGTCGGTTCAAAACTCTGCTCCCCGTCTCATCTTCCGCCAGGGTCGCTTTACTCATACTACCCCTCTCTTCAAGACCCTTCACTGGCTCCCTATCCGTTTTCGCATCCTGTTCAAACTTCTTCTACTAACCTATAAATGTATTCACTCTGCTGCTCCCCAGTATCTCTCCACACTCATCCTTCCCTACACCCCTTCCCGTGCACTCCGCTTCATGGATAAATCCTTCTTATCTGTTCCCTTCACCACTACTGCCAACTCCAGACTTCGCGCCTTCTGTCTCGCTGCACCCTACGCCTGGAATAAACTTCCTGAGCCCCTACGTCTTGCCCCATCCTTGGCCACCTTTAAATCTAGACTGAAAGCCCACCTCTTTAACATTGCTTTTGACTCGTAACCACTTGTAACCACTCGCCTCCACCTACCCTCCTCTCTTCCTTCCCGTTCACATTAATTGATTTGATTTGCTTACTTTATTTATTTTTTGTCTATTAGATTGTAAGCTCTTTGAGCAGAGACTGTCTTTCTTCTATGTTTGTGCAGCGCTGCGTATGCCTTGTAGCGCTATAGAAATGCTAAATAGTAGTAGTAGTAGTAGTAGTAGTAATAATCCAGGAATGGCATTTTCAGAGCTGATGCAGGTGGCTATAAGGTGGGGCAGAGAAGTCGGGGTAACTATCTTGTATATTTATTTATTTATTTGTTGCATTTGTACCCCACATTTTCCCACCTATTTGCAGGCTCAATGTGGCTTACATAGAACCATCAAAGGTGTTTGCCCAGTCGGTGGATAACAAATACAAAGTTGTATAGTGATCGTATGAGGTATAAGTATAGGAACACTCCAAAGAGGATACTACAGAGGAACAGGAAAGAGGAGCAAAAGAGTCCTCTACAGTGGCCATGATCGGGCAACTAATGAGACTGAATGCTGAAATGAGCAAAAGACAGGAAGAAGCCCGAGGGAATTGCAGTGGTGCACATTCAGGTACAGAAGGTATTTTTCTAATCCTGGAGGGCTCACAATTACAAAAAAAAAATTAAGTGGGATTTGAACCTGGGTGCTTTACAGTCCACTGCTCTAACCACTAGGCAGAGAAGGACCAAAACCTCATGAAGATCAAGTGTAGTAAACTCAATGAAGAAATGGAGACACTTTATAGAATCAGTGATCTTTATTCCTACCAGCAGACACAATACAATCATGCTAAGTGCATCACATTATCGGCACTGAGTTTTAGGTGCAACTTATAGAATTTATCCCTAAGTGTCTACTTTTATTTATATAATAGACTCCAAATAGGCATGTTCTTGGAATCTAAAAGTAGGGACTCCTTTATTATTAAATACTGGGGGAGGGGGGAATTCTATAAATAGCACCTCAAAACATCGGTGCCGAAAAAAGCATATAGTGGTATTCTATAAACTGCACCTAGAGATAAGTATGGTTTATAGAACAGTGCTTAAGCCCAGGGATCATGCTTAACATTTAGGCATGGCCATTTGCACCAATGAAAACATGGTGCAAATGCCCACGCCTATATTTAGACACAGAGGCCCCTTATTCTATAATTACTTGTGTAAATAAAAGTCACACTCCCGATCCACCCCAATTTGCCCATGGCCCTTCCATTTCTGTGTCCCCTTTTCTGACTCACAAGTAAAATGTAGGCACATACATGTTAATTGATTCCAATTAGTGCCAATAATTTCTTCATAAAAAGCCTATTGGCGCGAATTAGCTCATTATTCAATTAAAATATGCATGCAAATTAGGCATACACCCAAATTTGCACTTGCATTTTTTTAGAACTTGTTATAGAATTAGGATTGTGTGCAATATGTAACACTGAAATACTGAACATATAATCATATGTTCATAATTATTTTAGTTACATGCTTGCTCTGCATAGTGCTCACAGATGAAAAGTAAAATTGATCTGTAAGAGAATGCATTTGAAGTGAGACTGAATTCACTCTGTAAGGCTATTATATCACTATTATCTACTTTTGTATGTTTTCTTATAGGAGAAGCTTAGAATATACAATAGAAAAAAGAATTGTGGCCAAATGTGCAGCAAAATTAGAGAAAAATGGGTTGGACAAATGAATAAATCTCTGAGCAAAATATACTCTGTAGGGCCACTAGTGATGTCTTTTATCAACTAATAAGACTAGGACAGCAATATAGAAATCAAAATAGCTTTCTCCAAAGTCTAATCTTTTAGAACTGAAAGACTGGCAGTCAAGGAAAAATGTGGAAAATACAGGAAGATAAAAAATGATCTCTTTTTATCCTTTTATGATTGAATGACTGAAAATGGAAAAGGACATTTTTTTATTACGTTCCCCATTCTAGTAGGTAAAATTATGTTATTGACAGTCAACTGTCTTCTGGGAAACCAAAAAGCTTTTGCAATAGTAGTTTCATATGTAATGTTTCTTTAAAGTGAAAGGTGACTTTTCTGGGACAGTGTGCCATTGCATATAATATGTAAGTTTCTATTCTGACAAAAGAAAAAGACAAATGACTCATACCGTGTGTTTGTCTCTGGCATAGTTACTGTTTGATCTTTAAGATGAAATTATATCATGTGTCCTTGCATGTTTTGGCCATTTTTGAACAATAGTTATCATTTCTTTATTTAAGAAGCAAACATCCTGGGTAAATAATTCTCTGGATTTTAATGTTAGTATAACAACTGACAATGTGGCAATATTAACTTGATGTACCGTTCTGTTTCTTCAATACATGAAATCATATTAGAGTACTTCTTCTTGATAAATAAGCACCACGTGTGATATGGAATACAAAAGTATAAATAATGCATATTTACTTTCTACCAGATATAGGAACAATTATTCATTTCCAGTGTTAGCATCAGCCAGGGGCTTAATTAATTCTATATTTTCTTTCCGAGACATTTTCAAATGATCTACATTCTTATCAATTCTGTTATAGAATCAATATGCAGTTCCAATGCACCAGTTACAGTCCTAAATGAAGGCATGGGGATATCTTGCACAGAGTAGCAGCTACATCCTTCAGTGAAGATGTTTGTGTGTGCGTGTGTGTATGTGCAGGGGAGGGGGTAGCAACCTGTACAGCGTGGCAACTACATCCTCAACGAAAATGGGGGGAGACAGGTGACCTGCATAAAGTAGCAGCTACATCACTCCATGAAGATATTGGGGGTATGCGGCATTGGGTTGCAGCTGCATCCTTCTATGACGATGTGGGGCGTAAGCTGCACATAATGGCAGCATCATCCTTCTATGTTAAACAATAGACTATTTCAGCTTTTAATTTTTATATTAATTTTTTTAATGAATTTATACTGTATTTGTTACTCCTTCAGTACTACTGAAGTATCTTTAAATTCTAAACCACTTTGAAGTCAATTGGATAATAGTGGTGTAGAAGATTCTGATAGTATAGTATAGTACAGTATAGTATAGATTCAGGTGTGGTCCAAAAAGGAACAGATAGGCAAAGGAGGCTGTTTGCATTTGAACTTCTGGGTGGGGACCCAGCTGAGCTACAGTGAATAAAGATGATGTTACAGAGGGATGCCAAGACTGATATGCCAGCATATTGGAGTTAGGAAATGGAGGGTATTAGGGTCAGACTGAATTCATGAAAGACAAAAGAGTGTGGTTAAGTCTTTAGAATTCTACTAACAATAACATGTCACCAAATGCATAAAATGCAAAATTGAAGAACTGTTATTGAACAATGTCCCAAATGCATAATCTTTTCACAAAGGCTTAGAGTAACTTTTTCTTAATAATGTCAATCTCCAGTGAACAACTCCAGACTGATTCAATAAAAATTCATGTGCACTTCTTGAAGATCATTTTGCTCAGCTGCATTACAAGGAGTTGATGAGCTGTGATGGAGTTGATTAAGGCACCCTGAAGTGGCCTGTTATCACTGAAAAGAAGGCCAACATGATTCTATTTAAATGGGTTTGGTACTGAGACTGCTGCTTACAAATTCATAGTTGCGCATTTTATTACTTAGTTTGAAAGGTACAGCACACACTAACAGTAATTATCCTATCAAAGCCAAATGTTTTTAAGCCTTAAATTTTAAAATGAATTTACTAAATACTACCGGAATAGGTCTGAGAATTATGCATGTAGAATTTATCTAAATTATCACCAGTCCAAAAAAATGCATTATTCGGCATGCCTCTGGTGAATCTAAGGCCCAATTTTCAAAAGTCTCATGCAGTTAGTGACAGGTGACAACTGTGTAGTTGTACTTTGAAAAAACAAAAAGGCAAGCACTTACAGGACTAATTTTTGTCCAGGTGGGGTGGGTTTTCAGGTAGCTGGGGGTGGGACTAAAAGCTATAAAGAGAGTAATAAAATTCATCTGGTCTCTGTTTAACTTGTGCATTCAAGTCTGCATGGAGAAATAGCAGAAAAAAGCTTTATATAGATAAGATATCCATTTAAAATTATGCCTGTATTTTCAGAATTCCCACATGTATGCAATAGAAATCAAACAAAATAAAACATGGAAAAGAAAATAAGATGATACCTTTTTTATTGGACATAACTTAATACATTTCTTGATTAGCTTTCGAAGGTTGCCCTTCTTCCTCAGATCGGAAATAAGCAAATGTGCTAGCGGACAGTGTATATAAGTGAAAACATTCAAGCATTACTATGACAGTCTGACAGGGTAGGAGGAGGGAGGTGGGTAGGAAGTATGCATGGGGACATCAAAGCATATCATTGATATTCTAACAGGATGGGTGTGGTATCATCTTATTTTCTTTTCCATGTTTTATTTTATTTGATTTCTATTGATAACCTTAAGAGTGGACTAACACGGCTACCACACTCCTCCACGTGTATGCATAACTCTACTGAATATTTGCATTAATTTATGAAGGTGATTTTATAAATACAAAAACCCAGAGGCAACACTAAGAAGTTGCACAATTTCTTAGCAGAGAATAATTACCTTATTTTTTCCTTTGTTATATTTCTCCCCTAGATTTCCTAAAATCTTGGATCTTCATTTATGGACTTGAGTGTCTTAGAATTTTGAAAGTGTAATGATTTAATTACTCTTTCTCTTTTCTTTTCTTTTTTTCCTTGGTAAAAATGTTCTTTTGAATGACACTTTCCTAAGCAAGATGTTTCTTGTAAATGTTGATTAAATGAATAAATAAAATATAAAAAAACAAAAACCCAGAGTCTTGAACAATTATTCTCTGGAAAAATTACCATCACAGGTCATAAAAAACTCTACTAAGGTGTACAACAATATTCCGAGATATGCAAAGATATCTCAACAAGATATCACATCATTTTCAAAAAACACTATGCTGCCATTTTAACTTTGTGTTTGTGTTGCTGAAACACACACAAAGAAAATGGCAGCCACCCGATGTGGAGGAATGGCCTAGTGGTTAGGGTGGTGGACTTTGGTCCTGGGACACTGAAGAACTGAGTTCAATTCTTGCCATAGGCAGCTCCTTGTGACTCTAGGCAAGTCACTTAACCCTCCATTGCCTGCCACATTGAGTCTGCCATGAGTGGTAAAGCACAGGGTACAAATGTAACAAAAATAAATAAAATTAGGCAAAATGGGGGCCCTTATCCAGAATATTGCTTTTCTGATTATTGAGAGCATTTGTTTTTCTGGATGGGACTACATTGGTTGACATGAGAAGTTTCAAGCTCTTCTGATGGACATGAGAAGCTAAGTATGTGTGTGTGTATATATATATATATATATATATATATACAGTGCACTCCATTTAAGTGCGCATTGGATAAGCGCATGCTCTGTTTAACTGCATGCCGTACTTCGGTCACGTTTTTGGCACCATCAATTTCTATGGGGACAAACTTCGGTTTAGCGCACCACTGATAAGTGCAAGATTCGCTTATATGCATGGTTTAAGACTGCTCCTCTGCAGGAAAGACTCCGCATAAGTGCACGCACGGAATATGGAAGCCGATTGGTGTGTGACAACCAACGAGATTTCAAATTTACCGCCCCTTTAACTGCCACAGGCAGAATAAGCGAAAGAATGTTATTAGAGTGTACACTGGGGACGTCGCCGCTGTCGTTGCGGCGGAACTGTAAGATTTTAACACTGGCTGAACAAATAGAAGTTCATAAAATATTAGAAAACAAATAAAGTCAAGCATCTATTGCTAAAGAATATGGCATCAATCCCAGTCAAATTTCACGTTTCTTGAAGCAGAAAGACCAGCTTCTGGAAGACTGGCAAAAGAATACAAATCCACAATGGAAATGAAAACAGGCAGGAAAAGCTGAGGAGTTAGAAGATGCTCTTTTTCAGTGGTTTTCTGAAGTCAGGAGCAGACAGTTTCCTGTCAGTGATCCACTGCTTATGGAGAAAGCTAACCAGATAGCTTAAAGTCTTGGACTAACTGAATTCAAAGCCACTGTTGGATGGTTGGAAAGATGGATGGAGAGGAACAACATAAAATTCAAGAAACAGCATGGTGACAAACAAGACGCTGATGACTTTGGTGCTGAAAATTGGGTTGTTTCAGTTCTTCCTACCATCTTGAACGAGTTTGCACCTCGTGACATTTTCAATGTTGACGAAAATGGTCTCTACTGGCGAGCGATTCCTGATGGAACATTTGTATTCAAACATGCCAAAACTACTGGAGGTAAAATGTCGAAGCACCAACTGACGATCCTCCTTTGCTGCAATATGGATGGGAGTGAGAAGTTGGAACCCCTCATCATTGGAAAGAGCAAACAGCCCCGTTGCATCAAGAAAGTTAAGCGGCTTCCTGAGTCATACAAGGCTAATGCAAATTCATGGATGACTGGGGAAGTTTGGAAGCAGTGGCTAAAGAAGACATTAGAATGTGGGCACAAAAGCGTCAGATTTTGTTGCTTTGTCATAATTGTGCTGCACACAGGGATGATGACAGGCTGTCTAACGTCAAGGTGGTCTTCCTACCACCAAACACTACCTCTCTGATCCAACCGATGGATCAGGGCATAATAGCCAATTTGAAACAACATTATTTGGCTCTTGTGTTACGTCTTCTGATGAGCGTTATGGATGACCAGACTGGTAAGGATAAACGTGCTGTTGAACTGACTCGTAATCTATCACTGTTGGATTCCCTACATATGCAGAAAGAAGCCTGGAATCATGTTACACAGGCAACCATTGTAAACTGCTACAAGCAGGCAAGCTTTGTTAAGGATGTGGAGAGGGACGAAACAGATGCAGCTGTTGCAAACGCATCAGATGAACAGGTTATTGACATCCCAGCCAGTGTTACTGAAGAGGAGTTTCATCGCTACATAGCTGTTGATTACGATCTACAAACAGCTGATGACAGCACTGATATCGCGATATGCGCCTACACACAGGCAACAATGGCTGATGATGAAACATATGATGAAATGAGCAGTGAGACACATGCTGATGAAATTCAACAGCCTCCTCCTGTCACTTTTGCAAGAGCGCTGGAGAGTCTCAACACCATGCGGGCCTATCTGGAGGCCACTGGATGTCAGTGCTATGACAGTTTTTACCGTCTGACAGATGTAGTCTATGAAACTCACAGACCCAATAGTGTACAGAGGACTATGACTGATTACTTCAAGTAAGCCTAATGTCAGTTAATGGAGACTGTATACTGTATGTATAATAATAAACAATACTGTACATATGTTTATCAGATGTCAAGCTTCTTTGGGTCACAACGGTTAAGTGCACGCTCCGGTTAACTGCATGCATTTCTTTGGTGCCAGACCCTTGCACTTAAGCAGATTGCACTGTATATATAAATTTTTTTCACATTTTCTAGCTGATTGATACAATGGATGTGCTAAGTTAAATATCAATGTTTGTTATGGAGTTCTTTTACTAAAATGTGCTAAAGTATATGTGTAGCACATTTTTGTGGAACTTTTCCATGTACAAAGCCTGTATTTTATATGCCAGTGTATTCAGGTTTTTTCTTTTTTTTTTCTTTTTTAACGCAGATCACAATCTAATTTTTCTATTAGCACGCATGACTTGCCAAAAAACATATATAAGATAGGAGCACTTATCACCTTCTGTTTAGGAAGTGGTAAATGCTCCCGCATTAAGTCCACATTATCAAGTTAGCACACGCTAATCAGTACATGGTAGCTGGATAATACTTCCAGGCCCAATCCCTGCCCATGGCACACACCCTCCTGGAAAAAAAATCATTATATAAATATTGCACAATTAGCACATGCAAACAGGCAAATTACTGCAAAACTCTTTAACGAGTTTTATGGTAAGCCATTTTTGGTGTGCTAACCATGCATTAGGGCTTAACATCCTTTAGTAAAAGGGCCCCAATAATTTTAAATCTAGAGCATAGTAAGTGGTGCACATATACAGGGCAGTCTCATGTGGCAAAAGAAGAACTGGGGAAGCAATGAAAGTTCCATCAGTCTCCTGTACTCCCCTACTCCAGCTCATCCCCACCAGTTTACTCCTACCTCATTTTTTCTCCCAATAGCTCAATCTAGCACCACTCTATTTCTATTTTTTCCCAGTTCAGACAGACCAAACCATGCTGTCCATACTCTCCCTCTCCTAGCTGGTCCTCAACAGTCTCTCGTTCCTACCCAGTCAGTCCACATCACACATTTTTTGCTCTCCTAGACCACTACATCACATTGGGCTTCCCACCGCTTGGTAACTATTTGTTGACCCATCCATCATCATTCCAAAACAAGATTGCCAAAAATATCATTTGGTGTCACCGTGACATTTATTAAGGGAAACCGCAATCTTGCTAAGGATTTGAGTGGTGTGGTACATATGGCTTGAAGAATTCAATTAAGACTGACTCTAGGCCAGTGGTTCTCAATCCAGTCCTCAGGACACACCAACCAGTCAGGTGTTCAGGATATCCACAACTTGATGTCTTTGTAGAAACAGTTACAAGCCAACTTAGGGATATGGTGTATATCCTCTAATCCAATTATGCAGATCTCAGAGTGTATACATATTTCCAGATCCTCCTGTCTGTACCCATCCCTTCTGGGTGTAACAACCTAAGGCTGTGCCTGCAGCACTTGTGCAGCAAGCAGATCTTCCTTTGGATCAGACCTCCCTATCTGTCCATACTCTACTTCCAAAGGAGTACGTCTCTAGGCTACCACTTTCCTGTTACTGCTCCCAGGCTGGGATCTCCTACTTCCTACCTGCTTTACTGGCAGAAACTCTTTGGTCAGCCCTAGTTTCTTGAACCCATCCAGGACACCCCCTTCTTCTCAAGGGTCCCGGCAGGGGTAGAGGCAACCAAAGACCTCGTGCTTTCCCCAACACTAACATTTATTAACTTCCAAACACCTCCCCTACTGTCACTCAACAACCAGAAACATTTCATTCTGCTACTTACCCAGGAACCCTTTGGGCTGGATCCTTTGCCACCCACAACTTCAGAACCCTCCCCTCAGAAACTCTGGAGCAATCTCTCATGCTCTTTAGTAATTTATTTATTTATTTATTGAGAACATTTATATCCCACATATTCCCAAGAAGACAGGCTCTATGTGGCTTACAGTGTTTTAATAAAAGAACATCATAACGATTCTAGTACAACACAAAGTATAAGGTACATAAAGGAAGGAAGGAACAACAGGAGAAACGAAAGTAATCCCTATTATAATGAAGGTTTACACATGCATTTTTAAATTCAATCACCGTTTTTGTCTCCTCCACCTCCTCTGGGAAGGCATTCCAGGCATCCACCACCCTCTCTGTGAAAAAGGACATCCTGACATTCATAGGAGCCAACTTTTCAAAATTATTGGGAGTGCTAAGTTCAGTGGAAAATAACCCCTCCCTGGACACATACAAGGAATTTTCTCAATAACTGGGGGTGCTAAAGCACCCACAGCACCCACAGAGTTGGCGCCTATGCTGACATTACTCCTAAGTCTATCACCCTGTAACCTCAATTCATGTCCTTTAGTTCTACCACTTTCCCATCTCTAGAAAATTGAAAATAATTTTTTTTCTAGGTTTTGTTTTTGGGTATTTTATTTCTCTAATTGAGTTGATCCCAGTCTCTTTTGACTTTCCTTATGACAGTCTTCTCCGAGGTTTCCTTTCCATTTCTTTTCTCTCCTCCTGCCTTCTTCCATTCCTTCCCTACGTCTGTTTCTGATACTGATCTTTCCCTGTCATCTTTTTCTATTCTTATCTCTTCTCAGTTTCTCCACTTATAGCTAGATTGTACCCTAATTCTCCTCTTTTTCACCCTCCAGTTGTTCTTCTTTTCACCTCTTACCTACCTATGAGTTTTCCATCTCCCACTCTAACCCCACCCCAATCCTCCCACTGCTCCCTCTATTTTTCCCTCTTCTTTCACAGCCTCTGTCTTTCACCAACTCCATATTCACCATTTCCATCTTCTGTACTCATCCCCTCCCAACTCTTTTACTTCTTCCTCTGATGCATTTCCTCTGACACTCATATACAGGGTAGCAAGACACAGTAGCAGATAAAGAATGGAAACAGGAGATAAAACAATAGAGGATGAAGATACATTGAGAAAACACAAGGCGAGAATATCTCACATGAATGCCGTATCCATTTATACATGATAGCAGGAAGCAAAGCATGAGTAAATGAGAGAAGATAAACATGTCTGACATGCTCAGGGGGAAAAGGGATTATTTGAGTTAAAGGTATGATGTCTTCTGAATTGTTCTAAATGAAAAAGATAGATTCATGGAAGAATGCATTTGATAGCACCACGAATTCCACTCTCAGCAGTATGGCTGATTATGGCCATGCAATTGCCTGCCCTCTGAATCCTTGTTCTCATCCATAGGCCCAGCATTAGGAGAAGTGTGCTGTTCCCTACTCCTGAAGAGCCAGTCTCATAGTAAAAAAAAAGAAATGTGAGATCTTGGGGCTCTTACTGCAAGACTGATCCCACAGCAGCAGGAGATGATGTGCGATTATATACTTTTCTGATGGGATTGGGAGTGAAGAATAGAATCAGAAGACAGGAATGACAATATCACTACCTGACCAATCATCTACTGATGCTGCTCCCTTACAGAAATTCAGACGGAGGAGGTCACCTGATCTTTGGCAAGGAGACTAGGAGCATAGACCCTATGTACCCAATATTAATAACACCTCTGCCTTTCCCTCTTTTCTTCAAGTTCGCTGGTCAATATTCAGCTGGCAACATCCAGTGTTTCTTTAAAATGCCTGCTGACACTGGCTAAATTAGACCAGGATATTCGGTGGCATAAATTCCACCCAAGCAGCTACTGCAATGCCGAGGAGCCTAGTCAAGGAAAGGGTCCAGCAACCCTACACTTTGGGGATGGAGAGAACCATTTAAACATTACGTTTAGAAAAGTTGCCCTGCTGCCTCCTGCTAACATTTCTTCAATAACCTGTGTCCAGCAGTCAGAGAAAGGCTTAAGTGTCTCATCTGCTACTGAATATGGGCATTCTATAGATACTAATGAGGAGTAGAGTAAAGGCAACATTAACAAAACTTAAATATCCATACTCCACTTATTAGATGTTAGATTATCTTCATATATTGAAGGAGACCAACAGGAAGGGAAAGCTGCTGGCACTAATCATGTTCACTAGCTTCAATCTTTGATATTATTTCAGGATGGGAAGCTTATATTTTGATTGATTTTACTTTTTTGGTTTCTGAGTGACTTATTTGCATCTTGTGACCTTTTTTTTTGTGATTTTGAAGGGACCTTTACAATCACTTTGATGGGAACTGTGGCCCAGTGCCGATGCTAATAGACCTGGATGTGCTGCTCACTTGTGAACCCAAGAAGTGTATCTTTTTGAATTGCCATATATTTTCAATTTTTACTGTGCCGGTAATAAAAGGCTGCTGTGTTTACTGCACCCTTGAAACAGCATCAGTGAAATGTAGTGTGTTTGGAACTTTAATCTTTTTTTCACTGAAGTCCCAGGTAAGTACTATCAGATATATGTTCTTTTTTTTCCAAATATAGATGGATTTGATTGAAGCTGAAAATTGAAATGGGGTTTATGGAGTTATGATTATATGTTTTGTGGCACTGATGCAAATACTACTGTACATTTAGCTTTACCTCTAGATATGAATATCTCCATGTTCTTTCTTTAAAGAGTGTAAGAATTATTGGACTCCTACTCATTGTTTGATATAAATATCTATGGCACAGGACTTTTGCTGATTTTATTTGAATTAGGTTTTGATTAGATAGTCAGTACACCAACACATAACACATTTTTTTTGATCTTTGGCACTTTGGTATGAATTGTTCAGTCTTAGTACTTTTTCAATACCCTGGACAGATTACAGTGTGCTTACATTTGAGCTAGTCAGAAGGCTGTTGCCAGCTACCTGAGCCCTTTCAGTTACAAAAATCTGTAGCTTTAGTGCCAGAGCAATTTCAATTTATTTATTTATAAAAATGTTTATATCCTTTTCCTGAAAGACCAAGATTAAGTACAGTCACATAAATCAGACACACACAAAAAACAAACAACATAAAAAACCTACCATATCCACATGACCACACAGTGCCCCTCAAAATCCCATCTCAATCTGCCCCTACACACATCCTCTACCAGAGAAAAGAAAGGCTTTTAGGTGCTTCTCTATTGCTCACAGATAACTAGGTAATGCATTCCACCCCTCTGTGGTTCAGCTAAATACTCTTACCCTCCATCTATCCTTCTTCAATTCTATTACAGTTAGCACAACCAATAAATTACCTTGTGCTGAGCATAAACTCCTCCCTGGTACATTCCTGGCAAATAGCCAGGGTGATGGGCTTGAAGTAGCTTAAAGGCCACACCTTGAGTCAATAGACTCAAAGGAAGAGCCCTATGGGGTTATTAATTTGGTAAACAATTTGAATTCTACCCTACAAAAGTAATTTGATTTACTAATCCCATAAAAAACTGTTATTCTGTAGACTGGGAAAAGTCCATCACTCCGGTTTACTGTTGCTTTGTAAGTCAGCTAGAGAGAATGTGGCATAGAGGGAAGAAACTGGCAAATAGAGAGCCCTGGAAGCCTCATGCCTTGTAATATTGTTAGATCAACTAAGAAGACATATCTGTCTCAGGTTATTAATTATTCAGCTAATAGACCAAAAGAATTGTTTCAGTCTGTGATATTAGCAGGCCTGAGTGTGGGCAGGGCCCCCTTGGATGTGTTGGTGATTGTGGATTATTTGAGCTCTCTGTGCTAGTTCAGCTGGTTCCTTGCCCAGTGTGTCTGGCCAAGAGCAGGATGTCTGTAAGGTTTGAGGAGAGAAGAGGTTGTTTTACTTGGAGCAGCTATGTAAAGTGTCTGAGTTGATTTGTCACCAATGTCATATGATTCTATTTTGACTAGCCTTCCAAGATTATCCCTACGTTTTGTGCTGGCAAATCATGCTCTTTCTCCTTAATTTATGCTGCCTGCAAGGATTTAAAGTTTAGGTTTTCTTCCTTGGAAAATGTGTTCCTGACTGAAGGCATTTTTTTAAAATCAGTTTTGAAGCAAACTGCAAAACCTCCTTCGAAGAAGCCAGCTTTGAAGCCAGTTGTTCCTGAAAGCTATAGGCTGATTTCAAAAGTGAACAAAGAGGTGTTGGCTTATCAGCTATTTGTGATGCTGATTTTGTTAGATGTCTCAGCTGCCTTTGATATTCTCAGCTATGATTTTTGATTCTCTCCCTGAAGGATCTGAGGATTTGAGGTATGGTTTTAGGTTGTTTTTCCTTATTTCTCAAAGGAAGTATTCAGCAGCTCAAGTTCAGTAAGTTCCAGTATTCATTACCAAAATATAGTGTGCCTCAGAAATCTGTTTGGTCATCTTATAGTTGATATCTTTTGGGGATTATATAGGAAAGGGAGTTGTATTGTTAGGTCTTTATACTATACTATACCAGAGACTTATATCTCACCAAATCCGTTAAAAAAAAGGTGCAAGGCAGGTAACAAACCAGCTCATTTTCGAAACAGAAGGGCGCCCATCTTCCAACACAAATCGTGAGATGGGCGTCCTTCTCTCAGGGTCGCCCAAGTCGGCATAATCGAAAGCCGATTTTGGGCACCCTCAACTGCTTTCTGTCATGGGGACGACCAAAGTTCAATGGGGCGTGTTGGCAGTGTACTGAAGGCGGGACGGGGGCATGGTTAAGAGATGGGCGTCCTCTGCCAATAATGGAAAAAAGAAGGGCGTCCCTGACGAGCATTTGGCCAACTTTACTTGGTCCCTTTTTTTTCAAGACCAAGCCTCGAAAAGGTGCCTGAACTGAACAGATGACCACCGGAGGGAATCAGGGATCACCTCCCCTTACTCCTCCAGTGGTCACCAACCCCCTCCCACCCACCCAAGCAAAAAAAAAAATTAAAACACATTTTTTCCAGCCTCTATGCCAGCCTCAAATGTCATACCCAGCTCCATGACAGCGGTATGCAGGTACCTGGAGCAGTTTTTAGTGGGTGCAGTGCACTTCAGACAGGCGGACCCAGGCCCATTCCCCCCCATACCTGTTACACTTGTGGTGGCAAATGAGAGCCCTCCAAAACCCACCCGAAACCCACTGTACCCAAATGTAGTTGCCCCCCTTCATCCCTAAAGGCTATGGTAGTGGTGTAGAGTTGTGGGTAGTGGATTTTGGGGGGAGCTATGCAGCTGGGAGCAATTTGTGATGTCCACTGCAGTGCCCCCTAGGGTGCCCGGTTGGTGTCCTGGCATGTGAGGGGGACCCGTGCACTACGAATGCTGGCTCCTCCCATGATCAAATGCCTTGGATTTGGTTGTTTTTGAGATGGGCGTCCTCGGTTTCCATTATCGGCGAAAACTGAGGTCGCCCATTTCTAAGGTCGACCTAAATATTGAGATTTGGCCGTCCCTGACCGTATTATCGTAACGAAAGATGGACGCCCATCTTGTTTCGATAATACGGGATGCCCCACCCAGGGGCGTAGCTACGGGTGGGCCTGGGTGGGCCCAGGCCTACCCAATTTCGGCCCAGGCCCACCCACCCAAGCGCATACACACTGCAGCAGCAGCGCGTACCACGGAGACGGCACCCGCTCGCACTCTGGCTCAGCTCTCTCCAGGCTCCTTAATCTTTCCAGGCCAGCCCGATTTCGGCAGCTCAGACCCGCCCACCACCCAAGCGCACACAACTCACTGATTGCAGCAGCCTACACGTCGCGCCGTCGCGGGCACCCACTCACTGCCGCTCAGCTGATCATTTCTCCAGGTCGCATCATCAGCGCATCCGCGTCATAGTAGTTGCTGTTTTCTCCATCCTACGCACACAACTCACTGATTGCAGCAGCCTACACGTCGCGCCGTCGCGGGCACCCACTCACTGCCGCTCAGCTGATCATTTCTCCAGGTCGCATCATCAGCGCATCCGCGTCATAGTAGTTGCTGTTTTCTCCATCCTACGCGGACGTGGCTATGCGCGGCAGGGGCGTGCTCAGCCTCAGCCTTGCTCTCGCTATGCTCGGCCTCAGTTCCATCCGCTCGCTCGTGGTGGCAGCAGCTCACTCAACTGGCATCTGAGGGGCAGGCATAGCTGCACGTGCACGCACGACACGTAGGGTTAGTGCGAGCCTCAGCCTGCCCTGGCCCTGCCCTGAAATGTGGGAAATTGGGAAATAAAGGTTCTCTTCGAAATTCAAATCGAGAAGATCATTCCAGAATTGGGTCTTTAGTAGTTTGCGGAAGTTGGTTAGTTCGTAGATCGTTTTCAGATTTCGTGGTAGTTTGTTCCAGAATTGTGTGCTCATATAAGAAAAGGTTGACGTGTGCAGCACTTTGTATTTTAGGCCTTTGCAGTTAGGGAAATGGAGGTTGAGGTAAGTTCGGGATGATCTTTTAGCGTTTCTGGGTGGTAGGTCTATTAAGTCAGACATGTAGGCTGGGGCTTCACCATGAATGATTTTGTGATTTTGCAAAAAGATAAGTTTTTAGTTTTCTCCAAAACAACAGATAATAGGAAGAAGAACAAGTATCCTGTGGAAGAAAGTTCCAAATTCTAATGACATGGAAAACTAAAGATTGACCATATAACAATCTATATTTTACATATCTTTCAAAGGTGGTAGCTGCAAAATAAAGGGGTGCTTTTATAAAGGCGTGCTAGCGTTTTTAGTCCACGCTACAAATAAGCACATGCTAAACATTGAGATGCCCATATATTTCTATGGGTATTTCTAATATTTAGCATGTGCTAATCATTAGCAAACACTAAAAACGCTAGCATGCCTTTGTAAAAGGATCACAAAATGATCCACACATCAACCCTTATAAGAAGTACCTGACAAAGAAGATAATAAAAGAAAATCATCTTTGTGGATAGCATTTAAATAATAATCCAAGTTTCAAATACGGATGACAAAGAGATGAGGAATTTATCTTGGACTTTGGAACAAGTCTGCCACACCATAAACTCAAATTAAATGTAGCCTAAACCAAGATTTTGTGGCTTGATAAATGTAACACAGCAAAAAAAAATAAATCACTTTAAAGTATATACAACAATTTTTTTGCAGGGGTAGCAACATATATACTGTATATTAATATGCCCAGCTACTGATCAACTATCAAATATAGGGCCATCAGAAGATACTCATTAAATCATGAGGACATCTTGTCCATTAATGATTTAAAGTTCCAATTTCTCATCACTCCCAATTTATATTATTTTTAGGGGTTTCAGAAAAACGTTTAATTGCTCATCAGTAAATGAACATCTCAACAATATCTTCAATCACCTTTCAAATATATATAATAGGCAATAACTTATATGAAATTTATTCAGGGACCTGCCACCAACATGAATTAATGTTTCACTATCTGCTTCAGGGTAGGTAGTCTCCTGTCAAAATAAAACAGTGCTAAGAGATATTCTATTTAAAGTTTTTTAAAGATGGTGATGGCATTTTTTCCAATATATAACATCAACTGATCGCTGCCAAGCAATCAGGATACTTTTACTATAATGCCATCCAATCCAGTTCTGTTTCAAAGAATATTTCCACTGTTCTTTAAAATTTAGCCAATATTCATAATTACCATCCTCCAACTCTGCTATACTATATATTGGAAAAAAAAAAACACCATCAACATCTTTACAGAACTTTAATTCATTGTAAAATATGTTAAGATGAGCTTAGATATACAGTTTAAATATGGATTTGTGAAGACTTTTGGAAAGTGCTTATGATTTAATCGGAATAGTTTATCTTCACAGACACAGGTAGCACAACATGAATTCATGTCAGTGGCAGGTCTCTGCATAAATCTACATATATTTGAAAAACAATTGATGATATTAATGATATGTACATTTGCTATTGAACTGTTTAATTTTATTATGAAACCCCTAAAAAAATATAAATTGGGACTGATGAGAAATTGGAGATTTGAATCTTTAACGGACAAGATCATAGACGCCCGGTATAAGAGGCTTGGAGAGGCTAAGCCTCCCCCCTGCTGCAGCAGAATGGATCAGCTGTGGAGTCCAGCTGCTCTGAGGGGATTAAATTGTTGATTTACCTCCATCCTCACAGCAGGAGCTGCAGTGAAAGCCCTCTAGCAGTTGTAGAAATTGGTTTATGGTTTATTTACCTTACTGCTGGGAAAGCAGGGGGGGTTGGCTGGAGGTGTCCTGGGTTGCCAGGGAGATATTTAAGGAGGATGACATCCTGACCTGCACTGAGGACAGATAGCAGCAGAACGGATACTGGGCCAGCATGATCAGGAAAAGTCACCAGACAACAAAGGTAGAAAAGATCATTTTATTTTCATTATAGTGTTTGGAATATGTCCACTTTGAGAATCAGGTGCTCAACATTAAAAGTTTATATTTATTTACTTATTTATGGCATTTTATCCCACATTAAACATGAATTAGGGTGTTTTGTGGCTCTACATGAGAATTGTGATATTATGATCTTTTGTTTCATATCGTTGATGGTCTGCATTTTCCGTATGGGTGGTATATTGGTGTAATAGGTCTGCCCAGTGTAATATTTATGGTACAGTAAGGTTCTGAGTGTGCTTTTGGACAAAGTTGTGTATAGTGTTTTGCAGTTGAGCGATTGTGGTTAGAATATGCTTTGAGCAACCACTTTATTCTTTGACATATGATACATATCTAATATCTAATTTTAATAAAAGGTATTAATTATGACTTTTATTTTTATTTATTTATTTTTTCTGCGTGTTATCAGAGAATTATGGATTTAAGCTCCACCCCTGGCCCTACCCCTATCCCCGCCCCCTTTAGCCTCCCCAAACAGTTGGGCCACCGACCGCCTATGGACAAGATATCCTCATGATCTAATCTTCTGATGGAGAAATTGGAGATTTGAATCTTTAATGGGCAAGATATCCTCATGATCTACAAAACATGTAGGGGTCATTTTACAAAGGTGCGGGGAAAAAGTGGCCTTAGTGTGCCCTTGTCCTGTGCACTAAGACCACTTTCTACCACAGCAGTAAAATGGCTGAATTCCCATTTTTTTTAATTAATGGCCATGCACTGATGTTGCACAGTGGGTGTTATAAGGATAATATTACATTTTGAATATATCTGCTGTCTGTCACAACTGTCAGGAAGTCCGGAGTAGTGAGCCCTTGGACCACTGCCAGTGACCGGCAGCAGCAGGTGAACCACCCAAACAGGAAGCGAGGCTGAATACAGACAGGCTGGTACAAGCAGGACCGGACCTAGCAAGATTGGAACTGAAGCTGTTGGTAGGCAAGGTTGGAATAAGCAGGACTGGAATAGGATTCAGGATTCTCGAACAGGCTTTGCTGGAACTGGATGCTGGAACGGACTTGGCTTGGCTGGAACCGGATGCAGGATTCTCAAACAAACAGGATTCAGGATTCTCACACAAGCTTGGCTGGAACAGGATTCAGGATTACAAGCTTGGCTGAAACAGGATTCAGGATTCTCACACAAGCTTGGCTAGAACAGGATTCAGGATTCTCAAACAAATAGGATTCAGGATTCTCACACAAGCTTGGCTAGAACAGGATTCAGGATTCTTAAACTAACAGGATACAAGCAGGGTCAGAACTAAAACTGAAGGCTGGCAGGGCAGACACAAACAGGAAGGGAACTGAAGCTGAAGACAACAAGACAAGAACTAGCAGGACTGGAACTGCAACAAACAGACGAAAGCTCCTCGGAAGACCTCTGTTGCAAAGGCCAGCCTGAAAGTTCCCAGGTGCTTAATAAAGGCAATTACAGATGAGGTCACAGGTGAGGCTTGGCAGCAGGAACACCAGGGCAAGTCTGGAGTGCTGGAACACCAGGACTGGAATGAACTCTGGAACATGTCTGGAAAACACGAAGAAGACAGTCCACAGCAGCCATAGGACCTGGTCACCCGGAGGCGAGGTGAGTGTAGGCATGGGATACAGTCACAACCGTGACACTGTTTGAGTACTTTTGAGATTAGCCAAGGGTATTGTTGTAAGACTTCTAGAATCAATGCCATTCTGATATTTTTCTCTGGTACCACTAGGTTCGTTTTACTTGCATCAAGTATTTTATCAGGCAGAATGGACATGTCTCTCAGTGTGGAATGTTAACTGATCTTTTAAAACAAGCTGGTATGTGATATCATCATCAGGAAGTCCTCCTCGGATATAAGTAAACTAACCAATTATAGGCCATTCTTTAATACTGGTACTGGTCACATTGGTTGAGAAATGTGTTTCTGAGACAGTTTAATGGGTTTTTAATCATCCATTGGTGTACCAATAATTTTCAGAGCGCTTTTAGGAAGGACCATTTTAATGAGACATTGATGGTAACAAGACAGTGCTGATGGTGGTACTTAACATCTCAGTGGCATTTGACAAGATCAATTACTTGATCCTGTTCTCGTGTTAGCATTTGTTGGGCTTGTGAGGCCAAGTACTAGCTTCATTTAAATCTTTCTTGGAGAACATGGTTCAGAAAGTAGCTGTTAATGATAGCTAGTCTTCTTGGAAAGAGTTGAAACAAGGGGTTCTACAAGGCTCTGATCTCTCCTCTCTATTGTTTGATATCTGGATTACACCATTCACTCAATATTTATGATCTAAGCATTTGCAATGTCATATATACACTGATGATATACAACTGTTAATCCCAATGGCTTATTCCAATTATATGGGTATAATTTTGGAGCAATGTTTGATGGATGTTGGTGAGTAGGTGGCCTGCAAAAATGTGTCCATGAATATGAACAAGACTGAACTATTATGGGTAAAGAGATCAGCTCTAACAGTTGGGAAACTAGCACTACAAGATACTAATGCTCTGCTCAACTGCAAATATCCTCTGAAGTTTGTAATCTATGTGTGATTTGGGGTGAGTATCTTTTGCTGAAGGCTCATATTAAGAAAGTTATAACATCAGATTTATATACCTGATATGAAAAAGAACCAATTGTTTTTTTTTTTTTTTACAGTATAAACCCTGTCCTGAGGGAAAATGCAGTAATACTATAGTTGTGTGTTGCCCTCAAAGATTTAGAGGTCTCTGGAAAAAACAAAAGATGAGCAAAACTTTCAGGACCTGGCCTGTCAAATGATTATACATCAAACAAGCCAATTTAAACTTGACTTGTGCTTGGAATGGTAACTTGATCTTGTGACAGCAACATCCAGGGAAGAGGAATCTACTAGCCACATCTATGGGCCATCATCACAAACTCCCCCCACCCACCACACCACTTGCATACTCCTACAATCCATCTATACATATACCCACCCAGACCCCCCATACACCCCACCTACCCCCATCCCAGGTACCCTCAGAACCACCAGTGATGAAAAAAAAATTCAAGCCCTTTATCAATAAGTAGCTTTCACAAATAATAGGTTCTCCATTCAAAATGTAAGAACCAAGGGGCCCCTTTTACTAAGCCGCGTAGGCGCCTACACGCCCCCAATGCATGTCAATTTGGAAATAATGCCCGGCTGCCACGTGGCCTGGGCAGTAATTTCATTTTTATGTGCATCCACTATGTGCACCGGGAAATAATTTTTATTTTCCAGCATGAGGGCGGTACTCGGCATTGTACATGCATTGACCAGTACCGCCTGGATAACACATGAGATCTAAGTGAATGGGTGGCGGTAAGGTCTCAGATTCAAAATGGACGCGTGCCAATTTTCATTTTGCCACACATCTATTTCTGGCCCACAAAAAAGGCATTTTCTTTGCAGGTGCACTGAAAAATGGATCTGCGTGCATCCAAAACATGCGCCTACACTAGCGCAGGCCACTTTTCAACGTACCTTAGTAAAAGGACCCCTGAATGAGGTATATTGGCTGATATAAGTAAAGACACATCAAAAGTCATACATGCACTGCCAAATGGTAAACATATATATTCCTGGTCCATAGAATTAGTCTACACTAATTAAGCAGTAAGAGAGACAGTGCTGAGGGTGTTATAGGTGTAATAAGCATTGGACCATTGACTCTGGAAATGATGGAATAAATCAACTTTATTATCATCACTAACTAGAACCCATAAATTCTAGGGATGTGTGTTCATTTGCCTTGCTTCATTTAGCATATGCTGTAACAATTAGTTGTGCTAAGCAGAGTGAATATTTTTATAAGGGGTCACCAAGGCAGGAAAAGCACATGAGTGCATATGTTATGTTTATTTTATAAGGGCAAAATATACATCTCTGTGTGTACAAATTAGGGGGTTACACTTACTCCAAAGCAGAAATAAATTATGCACTGATGTGCTGGTACCAAGGAGTTTTTATGACAGGAGACGGCATGATGTAAAAAGGTTGCAGCCGTATCCCCCGCACAGTCGCTATATTGGGTGACCCTAAATATTCATAGATGACATTGAAAACAATAGCAAACTTGTGAGGTTTATGACTGCCTATCAGGCTCATTTTCGAGAGAAGGACGCCCATCTTTCGACACAAATCAGAAGAGGGTCGTCCTTCTCCCAGGGTCATCCAAAATGGTGTAATCGAAAACTGATTTTGGACATCCCCAACTGCTTTCCGTCGTAGGGATGGCCAAAGTTCAAGGGGCCGTATTGGAGGCATAGTGAAGGCGGGACTTGGGCGTGCCTAACACATGGACGTTCTCGACCCATAATGGAAAAAAAAGGGCATCCCTGACGAGCACTTGGACGACTTTACCTGGTCCTGTTTTTCTTATGACCAAGGCACCAAAAGGTGCCCGAAATGACCAGATGACCACCGGAGAGAATCGGGGATGACCTCCCCTTAATCCCCCAGTGGTCACTAACCCCCTCCCACCCTCAAAACATCTTTGAAAATATTTTTTGCCAGCCTCAGATGTCATCCTCAGCTCCATCACAGCAGTATGAAGGTCCCTGGAGCAGTTTTAGTGGGTGCAATGCACTTTAGGCAGGCGGACCCAGGCCCATCCCCCTCCCTACCTGTTACGTTTGTGGGGGAAACAGCGAGCCCTCCAAAACCCACCACAAACCCAGTGTACCCACATCTAGGTGCCCCCCTTCACCCATAAGGGCTATGATAGTGGTGTACAGTTGGGGGTAGTGGGTTTTAGGGGGGTTGGGGGGACTCAGCACAAAATGTAAGTAAGCTATGTTCCTGGGAGCATTTTATGAAGTCGACTGCAGTGCCCCCTAGGGTGCCTGGTTGGTGCCCTGGCATGTCAGGGGGACCAGTGCACTAGAAATGTTGGCTCCTCCCATGACCAAAGGGCTTGCATTTGGTCGTTTCTGAGATGGGCGTCCTTGGTTTCCATTATCGCCGAAAATCAGAAACAAGTCTAGGGACGACCATCTCTAAGGATGACCTAAATTTCAAGATTTGGGCGTCCCCGACCGTAATATCGAAACAAAAGATGGACGTCCATCTTGTTTCGATAATACGGGTTTCTCCACCCCTCCACTGGGACGTTTTGCGAGGACGTCCTCAACAAAACTTGGGCATCCCTTTTGATTATGCCCCTCCACGTGTGTTTTTTTTTGACAGCTTCCCATATGTAACACAAGGTTTTGTTTTTTTTTACCTCTAGGGAGGTCCTGGGGAGGGGGGGTCTCCACAGCTCAGCCCTGAGGCTCACGCAGAGCCAGGACCTTCATAAAGCTGCCTTTTACAACAATTGAACCTCCCATGGCTCCAGAGCACCTGTACCCGTGGACTGCGGCTTACGTCCCAGGACCTCCCAGAGGTAAGAAAAAAACCGTGAGTTACATATGGGAAGCTTTCAAAAAAATAAAAAAGCTGTAAAAAAAACACCCACACATAAACAGTCATAAACCTCAAACGTTTGCTATTGTTTTCAATAGTGTCTGCGAATGTTTGGGGGTCACACAATATGGTGGCAAGCTTTGTCGACTGACTTCAGCCCACAGAATGGGACAGATAGGCTCATGCCATCTCCTATCATAAAACCTCCTTGGCTGGTTCTAGGGATGTGCATTCATTAGTGGATATTTGATTCATTACTATGTCTTAAATCAATTTAGCATGCACTAAATTTTAAAAACACGTTAACCTATGAATCATTGTACATTAACTTGGTTAATGTGTTTTAAGATGCTCTACTGAACGTTAATTTTTATTTATTATTAAAACAAATGTGTGAAACAAACCTAAAAAGGTCCAAAATCACAGAAAAGATTAAAAAATGATCCAAGAATGAACCAAAAATGTTTCCATGCACATCTCTAGCTGGTAGAGGTTATCCCTCAGATTCTACAAAGGCCACCCAAATTTGGGCTCCCAAAGGTGCATATGATCCTGAGTTTTGTGCGCAACTAAACTGCTGTCGAGCCAATTAGCACCAATAATTGGGTGCTAACAATCAAATATTGGTGTTAATTGACAACATTTGAATTTGCCTGTGAATCTTGCTACATGCCATTCTATACAGATCTGTGCACAAATCCTATGGCATGCTGCAACTCAAAAGGGGGCATGACCATGGGAGGGGCATGGGCGGGTCATAAACAGTCCCTAAAAATGTGCACAGTATTATAGAATTCTTAAGATTCACACCCAACTTGGGTGTCAGCATTTATACCAGGTTTCAGCTGGCATAACTCACAGCACCCAAAGTTAGGCACAAGATCCTCGCTTAAGCGCTATTCTATAAGGGAACGCGTCTTTTATAGAATAGCGTTCCATGCTGATTTTTTTAATGTCCAAAATTGGGCGCCACTTACCGAATCTGTCAATAATGATGCAGCAGCATTTTGAACAACCTTTGAAGCACATAGAAGACAATTGTATAACTGGGTACCTCAATGTAGGTGACTTGAGGACAGCTGAGGCTATTCTATAGCAGCATCTGAGTATCCAGTTTCTATTATAGAATACTAGCATAACGTATTGGCACACCTTACATTTAAGTGCCTACAGTAATACCAGCCATAGACCTGGGGTAACTGCAGTTAAATAAATCTGGCAGGTACGCATATAAGTGGCTGCCTCGTGAATTCCCTACTCATGCTGCACCAATGCATGCATCCATGTATTTATGTGCTATGCCCTTACATGCACCTTAACAGAATAGTGTTTAGGTGCCCTGTTGCTCATATGTATTTGTAAGTGTTAGAATTCTGTAATTTTGTGCATGCAAGAAGTACATGCATGCGGGTGCCCAAGTTATAGAACTGACCTTAATATGTTTCTATCCTAGCTCCTGAGGCCCTTGGTGCTTTTTTGTTCTTCTGTTTGTTGCTTTTATACCTTGGAATTCCCTCTCTCTCTCTCTCTCTCTCTCTCTTTATCTCTCCTTCACTTAATATGCTCCTGTCAGCAAATCCATATGCAGGGAATTAAAATAATGTAAGAGTAGAAATACTACTGCTCAAAGACTATCTGAAAATCTGAACACTCTAGCAGAGGTATAAAGTAGTGAAGGGTTTGCAATTTAGAAAAATACAGCTTGAGCAATCTGCCGAACTTCCGGCTGAAAGCGTAGCTGTATATCTAATAGTACTGCTAGGTAATCACAGCAGAGGAAATGGGAAATAAGTGTGAATTTATTAAGTGTAGAAACCAGCAGCAACTGGCTTGTGACAAAGATCGACTGTGAATCTAAAATATGCACACTAATATGAAGTATTACACTGATTTTAATGAAAATGTGGGAGGAAAAACCTCATACTACTATGGCTAAAACACGGTTTCTCAAACCGGATCACAAAATCAGCAAACAATTTTTTTAGACACACAGTTCAAAAAGTAATCACTGGTTGAAAAATCTCCCCACAAGTGCTCAATTCTCCATTTTTGAGATAAAGACATATTTGCAGTGATACAGATGACTACAAGACTCAAGCAGGAAGTCTAGCAGAATCTTTGGTGACGCAAGGGTATCCTCCGCGGGTCTTAAAGAACTCTTATACCAGAGCGCGTTTCAGCAATCAAGACCTGTTGTTGGCAGATGAGGGTCAACATATACAAGAGGACCCTTGTGAAACCTTTGTTCTGGGAAGAGGTGGCAAAGACCATTCAAAAAAACTGGGACATTATTCAGTTGCACAAAGTATTTCAGTCACACAAAGTATTTCAGCATCACAATTTACGCGTAGTTTTCTCCAGGGATCGCAATCTAAAGGAGATCTTAAGTCCAGCTGACCACGTTAGCCGCACCTCAACAAATACAGGTGGACAGTTCAAATGTGGATCTTGTTTGTTCTGTGACACATCGATTGAGCGCACGGAATTCACCAATCCCAACATATATGTTGTATATGTGTTGCAGTGTCAATGCATGAAGCTCTACGTGGGTAAAACCCAACGAAAATTCTCCAGTCGGTTAAATGAGCATAAATCACACTTGGTTGACAAAAAATTTGGAGCCCCGTTGGTCTCACATTGTAATGAATGTCAACATTCCTTTAATTCATTCAGAGGCCGGATTATTGATTGCATGGATGTATTGAACTCATGGCTCATCTCAAATAGATTGGCACTGAATTTCAAAAAGATGGAGGTCTTTGCCACAAGTGAAACAATAGCAGATCTGTTTCACTCTTCAAACGTATTACAAGACAATTATTGATTGCATCCCTCAGAGTTTGCGTGGTGGAGATCGCAAGAAGGCTTTATTACAGTGTGAACAGCATTGGATCTTCAGTCTCAACACACTTGAACCAGGGGGCCTAAATTCCATGATTCATTGGACAGCATTTTTCTAAATATTTTTTTGAAGTATTTTCACATGTTTGCTCACTTTCCATTTTTTTTAAAGGGCCTGCGAGCCAGTATAGGCATCATCAGTTTCTAATCTGATGTCCCGGGCTTGGATTGATAGTTATCACTTTGACATCCTTTTAAATTGTGTCAATGCCATTTTAGAGCCCCGCTCACTGGCTGTCTCGTGAGAAAACTGCGATTATCAGTATGGGAGTTTAAGAACAGCACACATTTTCTTATTTTCTTTGCACTTTGTTTGGATTTTGTTTTGTAAGCACAGCCTTATCAATACTCTTTCCGTTCTAGGTTTGAAATACAGTGAGGGTCTCTTGAAGAAGCCTGAGCGAAACAGGACCGACAGGACCTCACTGCATGGAAACCAATTTTGCCAGCATTAAGAGCGGATTCTGAGCATCTCAGATAAGTGCTTTTTCACGAATTCACCCAGAAAGGGGTTTTTTTTCAACAATTGAGCAATTGTGGGGAGGTTTTTCAACCCGTGATTACTTTTTGAACTGTGTCAAATGTTTGCTGATTTTGTGATCCAGTTTGAGTAACCGTGTTTTAGCCATAGTAATATGAGGTTTTTCTTCCCACATTTTCATTAAAATCAGTGCAATACTTGTACTAGTATATCTGCATATTAATGTGCATATTTAAGATTCACAGTGGGTTTTGTCCTGTAATACTTTTGAAGAGTGAATCAGATCTGCTATTGTTTTCACTTGTGACAAAGACCTCCATCTTTTTGAAATTCAGTGCCAATCTATTTGAGATGAGCCATGAGTTCAATACATCCATGCATTCAGTAAGAATCCCTAGGTAATCCTTCATTTGGGGAAATTAAGAACACCATGACGTAATCAGTATAAACACAAAACTCTGCCCCATGACTCTGAAGCAAAACATGTAAGTAGATAAGTGCCTAAGTATTGCCATACTGGGACAGACTGAAGGTCCATCAAGCCCAGCATCCTGTTTTCAACAGGGCCAATCCAGGTCACAAGTACCTGGTAAGATCCCCCAAAAAGTACATTTTATGCTGCTAATCTTAGAAATAAACAGTGGATTTTCCCCACGTTCATTTTAATAATGGTCTATGGACTTTTTCTTTAGGAAGCCATCCAAACCTTTTTTTTAAACCCCGCTAAGCTAACTGCTTTTACTACATTCTCTGGCAACAAATTCCAGAGTTTAATTACGTGTTGAGTGAAAATTTTTTTTTTCTCCAATTCATTTTAAATGTATTACTTTGTAGCTTCATTGTGTGCCCCCCCAGTCCTAGTATTTTTAGAAAGAGTAAACAAGCAATTCACGTCTACCTGTTCCACTCCACTCATTATTTTATAGATTTCTATCATATCTCCCCTCAGCCATCTTTTTTTCAAGCTGAAGAGCCATAGCCACTTTAGCCTTTCCTCATAGGGAAGTTGTCCCATCCCTATCATTTTCATTGTCCTTCTCTATACCTTTTCCAATTCCATTATATCTTTTTTGAGATGCAGTGATCAGAAATGCACACATTATTCAAGGTCTGGTTGCACCATGGAGCTATACAAAGGCATTATAACATCCTCATTTTTGTTTTCCATTCTTTTCCTAATAATACCTAACATTCTATTTGCTTTCTTAGCCACCACCACACACTGAGTAGAGGGTTTCAACGTATCATCAGCAATGACGACTAGATCCCTTTCCTGGTCGGTGACTCCTAATGTGGAACCTTGCATTACATAGCTATTGTGCAGGTTCCTCTTTCCCACATGCATCACTTTGCACTTGCATACATTAAAGGTCATCTGCCATTTGGATGTCCAGTCTCCCAGTCTCATAAGGTCCTCTTGTAATTTTTCACAATCCTCTTGCAATTTAACAACTTTGAATAACTTTGTGTTGTCAGCAAATGTAATTGCCTCACAAGTTACTCCCATCTCTAGATCATTTATAATATGTTAAAAAGCAGAAGTCCTAGTACAGACCTCTGGGAAATCCCACTATCTACCTTTCATCATTGAGAACACTGACCCTTTAACCCTACTCTCTGTTTTCTATGTCTTAACCGATTTTTAATCCACAATAGGACATTACCTCCTATCCCATGACTCTCCAATCTCTTCTGGAGTCTTTCATGAGGTACTTTGTCAAATGCCTTTCAAAAATCCAGATATACAATATCAACCAGTTCACCTTTATCCACTTGTTTGTTTAACCTTTTCAAAAAATGTAATAGATTGGTGAGGCAAGATTTCCCTTCACTAAATCCATGTTGACTTTGCCTCATTAATCCATGCTTTTCAATATGCAAAATGGTGTACAATAAAAATTCTTGAAATAGAAAAGGAAAGCCAATATATTTTTAGTCTATCCCTACTCCTTTTTGTTTTTGTGAAGTGTGTTAAAACATTTTTACATGCTTCAATCACATTAAGGGGCCTTTTTAACAAGTCACGCTAAAAAATGGCCTGCACTATCCCCAGCATGGGTCTTTCCCACATGCTGAGGCCACTTGTAGTGTGAAGGTAAAATGGCCCCATTTTCACTATTAATGGCCACACACTAATTTCCCCATTAGTGCATGGCCATTAGCGTATGAGGCCTTACTGCCACCTATTTTGTAGATGGTAAGGATTCACGCACTAATTGGTTAGCGCAATGTAGCTGCGCTAACTGATTGGTGCAGAGCATGCCAACTTTCTAGCCCCAGACATGCCCCAAGTGCTAAATTATACAGTCTATTTTTTAGCACATGGTTAGCAAGCACCGATCCCAAGCATGCATTAATGCTTACCGCAGCTTAGTAAAAGAACTCCTTCATTTCTGAAATGAACATATGAATGCCCAAAAATTGATAAAAAATTGGAAATGATTCAAAAATGCTATACATATGAACCCCTCCCTTTAGCAGATACTTCAATATGGACATATTCAAAATATTATTTTCCTCCTACTCATATCTAAGCTGAAAATTGTTATTTGTCCTCAAGTGATAAATTGAACACTAACCAGGTTCTTTTCCGAAGTATTTTGCTAACCTCTAACCCCCTCCCCCCCCAAAAAATCATAAAAAAGAAACAAAAAACAACAATAAAAAACCTCCAAAACAAATGTGCAACTGAAAAAATGTTTAAGTATAAGCTATTCTGCATTGATAGTGAAGTCATGTGGCTAGATTCAGGTTACTGCTTCTGTAAACAGAATGATGGATTGCTATTAATTAGCAGTTTCTATGTGAGAGGATTCTTGCTGCATGCAGAGCTGAGCTTTTAGCAGTCTTTAATACAGAGTTTTGCACTCCTTCCTACCAGGGAACTGGCTGTAGGCATTTGATAGAACTGTTTTGTAATGAAGCAAAACGGATTTTGCCACCCACAAAATGATCTTGCTGTAAAACTAACAATTTGCTTTAAAACACTGTTCCAGGAGTCCCACTTTCCCTTTCTATTAGGAAGAGAGTATAACCCAAAAAAGGGAAAAGATTTTAAAATATGTTAAATGAAAACTGTTATAAATTTTAAATTAAGAAAAATAGACACTTAATTCATGAAAGTCCGGTGCAGGGTAATTATATTGAGAAACAGGTCAAAATTTACTGTACAAAAAAGTACAGCCGTAGATTAAAGGATAACAAGATGATTAGACATTAATCAGTTTGGAACTGTGTGGCAAATTGAGATGTATACCTGAATAAACCTCTGTACATAAAGAGAAGCACTGGATTTTCACCTCTACCTGGGCAACCTTAATATGTTACGATTCAGAGAAATTATTATCTAATTTTGGATATCTCTAAATTGAAATATATTACCTTAATGACCTGGTTAAATTCAGCATAAATAAGTTGACATGGAAAGGACATGCTCTGCTCATAATCGTTGCATCTTTTTACTTCAATAGATTATATAGACATATGTAAATATAAATACATAGTAACATAGTAACATAGTAGATGACGGCAGAAAAAGACCTGCACGGTCCATCCAGTCTGCCCATGACAAACTCATATGTGTATACCTTACTTTGAATTTGTACCTGTCCTTTTCAGGGCACAGACCATATAAGTCTGCCCAGCAGTATTTCCCGCCTCCCAACCACCAGTCCCGCCTCCCATCACCGGCTCTGGTACAGACCTTTCAAGTCTGCCCTCCCCTATCCTCGCCTCCCAACCACCAACCCCCCTTCCCCCCAGTAGATATATACACATTAGGATTGCAAATTCATTTGAAATGGCATGGGAAATATTAACAGTTTTTCCCATGTTATTTCATGTTTTTAAATTTAAATGATAGGGAAAAAAATCCTAATTTTTTTCTGCCATCAACAGTGCACAAGATTGTAGAGTAGTGTTCCTTGTTGCTCAAAGATGTGCAGTTTCGAGCCATAAGGATCAGTATTGAGTAAAAGGGCAAACTATTTCCCTCGAGATGAACCCCCTCCCCCCCCCCCACCAATCAAATCAAAGAATAAAATTCCCATAAACAAATATTTTTGGCCTACAAGTGCTGTGTACATCTAGTAGTACTATAGAAATGATTATTAGTGGTAGTAGTAGTAGCATATATATACATATGTAGAAATCTTGGAATCATGCAATATGGATGCCTTCAGAGAATTCCAAAGGCCCTACTAGAGGCAGCATAATTTAGACTTTACTGTGACTTCACTAGTTTCGGGAAAGCACCTTTTCAGCCTGCACAGATTGTAGATAATAGGAGTATCACCTGAGGCTAGTATTAGAAGCAGGGGAGGATATTTGTAATGGAGGGAACTGCTCAGGAGTATAACAAACATGAACAGAAGCCAAATCTCTGTCTTTGACTTGGTCGCTCCAGGCTACTGACTTGCATGTGAGGGTAAAGCATAGGCCCTAACTACCTAAGCCCAAGGAAGTAGAATTACCTGACTGCCTAACCAGAACAATCTAAAAAGAGAAACCTAGGAGTCTATGCAGTGACAGTAGCCGCTTAAGCTCTGGGCTGTACAGAGACAGAGGTAATGGGGACATGCTCTATCGACTCATAGGTCTAAGGAGTGAAGGAGAGAGGTGTGGTAGCTGTGTTAGTCCACTCTTAAAGGTTATCAATTGAAATCAAACAAAATAAAACATGGAAAAGAAAATAAGATGATACCTTTTTTATTGGACATAACTTAATACATTTCTTGATTAGCTTTCGAAGGTTGCCCTTCTTCCTCAGATCGGAAATAAGCAAATGAGGTAGCAGATAGTATATATGAGAGAAACATCAAAGCATTACTTTGACTGTCCGACAGAGTGGGAGGGTGGGGGTATGCATGGGGACATCAAAGCATTTCATTGATATTCTAACAGAATGGGTGTTGGTAGGTGAGAGGAGGGAAATAAACAGAGAAATACAGCGTTTTATAATGAGTTAGAAAACCCAGATCCTTATTAAGTCCTGTTTGTTGGGTGTCAAAATATTCAATCATTCTTATTTCAAAGGTCTTACGTTCCTGTATTGTTTTAAAATTACCTTTCAGTATTCTTACTGTGAAATCACTGGTGCAGTGTTCTGGTCTTGTGAAGTGTTGGCCCACAGGGGTGGGGGCCTGACTGGCACCGGCTATTTTCATGTGATGTCTGTGTAGATTGAATCTTGTCTTAAGCATCTGGCCTGTTTCTCCAATATAGCATCCTTCGTTACATTTCTTACACTGAATGATATATACCACATTGGAAGATGAGCATGTAAAATAGTGAAGGAGAAACTGGGCATAGTTGCATATTTTATTTCCAGCTGGGCAACCAGGACCTTCTGTCATCTACACAGGATCATGGAACATTTCCAAGGCTGAAGAAACAACCACCAGCTATAGCTACCAGTCTCCTGGGGACCAGCACACATTTAGCCAGGATCAAGCTATCTAAAGCACTGCTCTGAATTCTCAAAACCCCTAGGTTTCCTAACTCTTCTACAGAGACTGTGAGTGTCTAACATCTTTGACAATACTTTCTATTATCTGAAACACTAAGGACAGCAAGGTAGAAAATAACCACAAATTCTCACATGAAGGACTGTTACTAAAGGGAGTTAAGAAGGAATATTCATATATGCTCAAAAAGGAGAAAAGGTTGGAAAGGAGATAAAGAGGTACTTAGACTTACAAAGTTGTGTGGAGGGGCATTTTCGATATGACATCGAAGTCGGACTTTGGATGTTTTATACCAAACGTCCAAAATCCGAATAGGAAATATGGCCATTTTTGAACCTGCAAAATGACTATCTTTTTTTTTTTTTTTTTTTTTCGAAAATACCATTTGTAATTAGGTTTTGTGCTTTATGCATTTATTTATTTCAGGACATTTTTGAAAACAAAACATACAAGTGAAAAATGTAGAAAATCAAGCCATTGGGATGTAGGAGGAGCCAGCATTTTTAGCAGATTGGTCCCCCAGACTTCCCAGGACAGCAATGGGGCACTGCTAGGAACTTCATATAAATACTCCCAGGTATCCATCTCACCGTTGCTTCCTTGTCTTGTCTGCTGAGCCCTCAAAAACCTACTGCCCCCAACTATACACCACAACAGCCCTTATGGGTGAAGGGGGTACCTATATGTGGGTTTTTTGTGAGTTTTGGAGGGCCCACTGTTTCCACCACAAGTGTAAAAGGTAGGGGGAGGTAATGGCCAGGGTCCACCTCAGGGGCATAGCCAGACTTCAGTGGGAGGGGGTCAAGAGCCCAAGGTGAGGGGCACATTTTAGCCCCCCCTCCGGCACTGCCGACCCCCCCCCCCGCCATTGCTGACCCCCCGCCACCAACTTTGACCCCTCTGCCATTGCCGAACCCCCCGCCACCAACTTTGACCCCCCCGCTGATGACCCACCCGACCCCTCCCCCGCTGCTAACCCGCCATCGCCTACCTTTGCTGGCGGGGGACCCCAACCCCCGCCAGCGGAGCCGAGGTCCTCTTCTTTCCAATCCTACGCAAGGCTTCATTCTAGACTCACAGAAACAGAACGAAGCCTTGACGTGCGCTGCATGAGTACTGCACGTGTAGCACGTGAGCTCTTACCGCTAAGTCAATGGGCAGTGGTAAGGGCTCATGCAGTAAATAGCCATGCACTACTTTTAATTCTAGCGCACAGCCATTTACTGCCCCCATTGAAAGAAGCCTTTTTACCCAGCCACAGTAAACAATGGCCCAACATGGGCCAAAAACACGTGTCCACACTACTGCAGCCTTTCTACCACAGCTTAATAAAAGAACCACACAGTGAGCACTTATGTGCATAACTGTAGCAGTCACATGCATAAGTGCTAGTATTCCATAATGTAGTGCACAATTGGTACCTATCAGGCTCATTTTCGAAAGTGATTGCCGGCCATTTGCCGACACTCAGTTCTACATATATGCGGATGGAGTGCAGCTACTCATACCCATTGAGCCTGACTTACTCACAGCCCTGAATAAAGTGACTACTTGTCTATCATCAGTTCAAGAATGGGCTAAAAACAACAAACTTTGCCTGAACCCAGCTAAAACCAAGATTCTATGGGTCCTTAACACAAGTGGGCACATACCTGACATCAAAATCTCTTTTGGGAAATATGAACTCCCCCTCAAATCACAAGTCAGGAACCTTGGAATACAGCTAGATTCAACACTTACTCTGATCCCTCAAATAAAGGCAACCTTCAATAGCTGCTTCTATCATTTGCAACAACTTACACTGCCTCTCTTCTTATACTGAAAAGGCAAATCTTGTCTCAGTTGTGCATACCATGATAACATCAAGACTGGATTACTGTAATGCACTCTACACTGCTCTGACTACAAAGGGTCTGCACTAGTTCCAATTGATTGAGAATGCTGCAGCAAGATTAATAGAAGGTTGTAAGTGATGTGACCACATCACACCATTTTTGCAAAAACTTCACTGGCTACCAGTACAATACAGGGCTAGATTTAAAACTCTGTGTCTGATCTTCAAGGCCCTTAAAGGAAATGGAGTACTTGAAGAACAGGATCACCCTCTACACACCTCCAATGACACTAAGGTCCTCCTAAGGGGTATCCCACACCATCTCCAATGGACATCAAATGATATGATACCCATCAGCAAGCCTTCTCTGGAGTAGCCCCCACACCGAATACACTCCCTGAAAGACTTCGCTTAACACAAGGCTATCACTACTTCAGGAAGCAGGTAAAAGCTTGGCTCTTCAACCAGGCCTTTAATGGTAGAAGAAACTAACTTGCTAGTCACACACACATATACACAAAGAGTGACACCGGCTGCACATACTATAGCAGGACATGTTTATCCACTCCTACCTTAGCTAAGATAATATTCAAGCACCTTTCTGACCTCATGTGCAACTTTAGTCTTAAATTACTCATGTTACTCTGTTACTTATCCATGAGCTCCTTTTACTAAGCTGCGCTAGTGATTCCTGGTGCAGCAATTGCAATGGAGCCCATAGGAATTGAATGGGCTTTGTCACATTTGCTGCAAGGGAATCACTAGCACAGCATATTAAAAGAAGCCCTCTACGTTCCATCTTTGCTTACACCCTTTGTTGTCTATTAAAATATTTTATTACGTATTGTGTTGACATTGTAAGTAGTATACTATGCCATACTTTGTACTGTTTTTTTTTACTGCTGTAATTGTCTATTGCTTATGTTTGACTTATTCTTGCTGTCCACCACCTTGAGTGAATTCCTTCAAAAAGGCAGTAAATAAGTCCAAATAAATACATTTTAACTTTTAAGGACAAGCACACTTTTGATCTCAACAATTAATTGCACAGGTAGATAACAATATCCTTTGACCATACGAAACTATGGACCCTGTTTACAAAGGTGCGTTAGTGTTTTTAGCACGTGCAGTGTAGGCACCCATAGGAGTATTATAGGCATCTATATGGTTAACGCACGCGAATGTGCCTTTGTAAACAGGGCCTAATAGTTCATTTTTTGCCAAAAGAAGACATGGAGGGACATAATTGAATGGGGCACCCAAGTTTTCCTGGGGCAGTCCTCGCAGGACAGCTCCGTGAAGGGGCGGGAAAACCCTTATTATCGACACAAGATGGGCGTCCATCTTTTGTTTCGATAATACAGTCGGGGACGCCCAAATATCAACATTTAGGTCGACCTTAGAGTTGGTCGTCCTTAGGTCGTCCTTAGAGATGGTCGTCCCCGGTTTTCAGTGATAATGGAAACCGAGGACGCCCATCTCAGAAATGACCAAATCCAAGCCATTTGGTCATGGGAGGAGCCAGCATTCTTAGTGCACTGGTCCCCCTGACATGCCAGGACACCAACCAGGCACCCTAGGGGGCACTGCAGTGGACTTTATGAATTGCTCCCAGGTGCATAGCTCCCTTACCTTGTGTGCTGAGCCCCCTAAATCCCCTAAAAAACCCACTCCCCACAACTGTACACTACTACCATAGCCCTAGGGGGTGAAGGGGGGCACCTACATGTGGGTACAGTGGGTTTCGGGTGGGTTTTGGAGGGCTCCCATTTACCTCCACAAGTGTAACAGGTAGGGGGGGATGGGCCTGGGTCCACCTGGCTGAAGTGCACTGCACCCACTAAAACTGCTCCAGGGACCTGCATACTGCTGTCATGGAGCTAGGTATGACATTTGAGGCTGGCATAGAGGATGGCAAAACATTTTTTTAAAGTTTTTTTTAGAGTGGGAGAGGGTTGGTGACCACTGGGGGAGTAAGGGGAGGTCATCCCTGATTTCCTCCGGTGGTCATCTGGTCAGTTTGGGCACCTTTTTGAGGCTTGGTCGCAAGAAAAAATGGACCAAGTCAGCCAAGTGCTCATCAGGGACGCCCTTCTTTTTTCCATTATCGGCCGAGGATGCCCATCTCTTAAGCATGCCACAGTCCCGCCTTCGCTTCGCTGCTGATACGCCCCCGTGAACTTTGGTCGTCCCCGCGACGGAAAACAGTTGAGGATGCCCAAAATTGGCTTTCGATTATGCCGTTTTGGCCGACCCTGAGAGAAGGACGCCCATCTCCCGATTTGTGTCAGAAGATGGGCGCCCTTCTCTTTCGAAAGTAAGCTTGTTAGTGGGTTTTGAAAATAAGCCCTTCAATTGCTTAGTGCATTTAACTAAACAGGCCTCTTGGATTAGAACTGGCCAGTATCAGAATCACATTACTAATTTTCTCTTCATGCAGTTCGCATTCACCTTAACTAGTTGTACATTTTTTGACCTGCATCAATGATCCCTACTTTGGGACCCTCTTACTAAGTCACATAGGTGCTTACTTGCGTCCAATGAGCGCCAAATTGGAACGACTGCCCGGCTACCTCATGCCCTGGGCGGTAATTCTATTTTTGACGCATGCCCAAAACATGCGGTAGAAAATATTATTTTCTACCGTGTGGCACTTACCCAGCGGTAATCAGCAGTTTACACACGCTGGATGTTTATCACCCAGTTAGCACATGAGACCTTACCGCTAAGTCAATGGGTGGCGGTAAGGTCTCAGGCCAAAAATGGACGCATGCTGGTTTTAATTTTGCTCACATCCATTTTCGGCCACAAAAAATGCCTTTTTTCGCAGGTACGCTGAAAAATGTACCTGCGCTCATCCAAAACATGCACCTATACCAGCGCAGGCCACTTTTATATGTGCCTTGGTAAAATGACTCCTTAATGTTTTCCTTTTCTGTTTACAAGTGCCGTAGCTCATGAAATTTATAGAAGAAGTAGTCTGCCTACTCAAGCATGCACAATGTAGCTGTGCATGTTCCATCTGTGCATAATCGGAGATCTAGAACGGCAATATATGAAAAAAACATTAAAAATAAGCAATTTTAGCAGGATACCACATTGTTGAAACATTTGTGCCCTTTCATCATTCACTCTGTGGGTGGTGGAACTTAGCAGTTCTTTGAGAAGATATTTGCATACTCAAGAAATGTAAATAATTTGAATTATAGTTCATGATGAATTTCATTTATGAGATGATTTCTTTTCAGTGATCTGCTCTAATTGCATGTGTAATCAGCATTTAAAAAATGCTTTAAAGAATAAATAGAACATAGTTTCCTATTCAACATGTTTAAGGGCCTTTTTTACAAAGCGGCAGTCAGCCCAACGCGGGCTTACCACTCGCAAAAAAAGGAAGTACTGCCGGGCTACCGCAGCAGCTTGGCGGTACTTCCCACCCCCAGTGCGCCATCATATCCGGGGCTACAAAACTATGTTTATTTTTGTAACTTCGGTGTGTACCCCTTACCGCCACCTCAATGGTTGATGGTAAGGGCTCCCCCCCCCCCCCCGAAATGGCAGCACTGCAAGTGCTTCACATGCTGCATGACCATTTCTTTAAAATGCAGTAAAAGGGGGCCTTGGCACGTGTTAAAAACACACGCTGATGCCAGCGCAGGCCCCCTTTTGCCGCAGCTTGGTAAAAAGGGCCCTAGGTTTGTGCAATACAAGGAGACATTTAAGAAGCAATATGGACTAGATTCTATATATCAAGCCTAAAAAAATTGGCATTGAAATGAAATACTCCTAGGCATATAATAAGCCTAAATTTCCATGCAGTTTATAGAATATGCCGAACGCCCATCCGCGTGACTAAATTTTAGGTGTGGGCAGTTACACCAAGTAAAACTTGGTGTAAATGCTGACACCTAAATTAAGCGCAGGAATAAAATAGGCCCTGCTACAGATAACTCGAGCTAAACTTTAGTAAGCGAGGGGGGGGGGGGATAGATTTTTGAAATGTCCATGACTTGTCTATTCCACTCCCATGGCCATGGCTCCTTTTCAACTATGCGACAGAATACGCGAATCACATTATAGAATACACGTAGATAGTGATGTGTGTAAGTTCTAATTAATGTAAATTAGTGTCAATAATTGCTTGGATTTGTGCGCACAACTTAAGTCACGCTATATAGAATCCGGGGTTATATATATAAAGGAAGTTCATTTAAAATTTTCAGGTTTAAAACCTTAGGGTTAGCTGTACTAATCATTGTTGTCTAGCTGCATGCTGATCCAGAGCTTACTTCATTGATGAACTGCTGCCTAAGACCGCTTCGCTATATCTGGTCCAGTCTAACAAACTGAAACAACAACTAATGCTAGAATCACCATTTCAAAAGACAATTCGAAATCATTAGATTTTCAGCTCTCTATTCCCCGTACTTGGAGTCTAAATATGGAGCTCTCTACGTATTCCCATCAGAACAGAAAACAGCTACCTCAACTTCAGGAATAGGCTAAAAACTTTTCTCTTCCCAAAAACTGCTTCATAATAATCCATCATGATTTCGCTTTGAGTGAATTCCTTAAAAAAGGCAGTAAATAAATCGTAATAAATAAATATATACATATATACATACAAATAGAGGAGTGTGGTAGCCGTGTTAGTCCACTCTTAAGGTTATCAATAGAAATCAAACAAAATAAAACATGGAAAAGACCAGGACACTGTACCAGTGACTTCACAGTGAGAATCCTGAAAGGTAACTTTAAAACCATACAAGAACGTAAGACCTTTGAAGTCAGAATGATTGAATATTTTAACACCCAACAGAAAGGACTTAACAAGGATCTGGGGTTCCTAGCCCATTATAAACCATAAAGCTGTATGTCTCTTTTGGTCACCCCACCCCTCACCTATCCACACCCATCCTGTTAGAATATCAATGATATGCTTTGATGTCCCCATGCATACCTCCGACCCACCCCCATCCTCCCACCCTGTCAGACTGTCATAGTAATGCTTGAATGTTTTCACTTATATACACTGTCAGCTAGCACATTTGTTTATTTCCGATCTGACAAAGAAGGGCAACCTTCGAAAGCTAATCAAGAAATGTATTAAGTTATGTCCAATAAAAAAGGTATCATCTTATTTTCTTTTCCATGTTTTATTTTGTTTGATTTCTATTGATACATACATACATAAATAGTATCATCCATTGGCCTTTCCTTTAATGTTTTTAGTCTCATGCATTACATCAATGGTCCCTAATGTTTCTTCTACCTCACACTAACACTATCTGCTTTTGTCTCACCTAGAATATAAAACACACTGAACCCTGGAAAGGGGATATTAGCAGTATACAAGAAATGAATTGAATTGAATCTAGAGACCAATGTTCTCTGTAAGCTGCGCAGGTATCCTTTTCCCTTGCTCTTGCTGGTGGGAGCTAGTGGTTCAGTATCGCATTCATAATCACAATGGACAGGCTCCTTGTGATTGAAATTATGATATTGAAGCACAACCCCCTATGACCCATCCAGTCTGCCCATCCTCTCTAACCCCTAATTCTTCCTGTTCCTAAGCGATCCCACATGCTTATCCCATGCCTTTTTAAATTCTGGAACAGTCCTCGACTCCACCACCTCCACCGGGAGGCCATTCCACGCCTCCTCCACCCTTTCTGTGAAATAACACTTCCTTAGGTTACTCCTAAGCCTATTCCCTCTTATCTTTATCATATGCCCCCTCATTCCAGAACTCTCCTTCATTTGAAAAAGGCTCTCTTCCTGTACATAAATGCTCTTGAGATATTTAAACGTATCTATCATGTCTCCTCTCTCCCTCCTCTCTTCCAGCGTATACATGTTGAGGTTCATAAGCCTGTCCCTATAATTTTTGCATTCAAGACCACTTATTAATTTCATAGCCACCCTCTGGACCGCCTCCATCCTGTTTATATCCTGTAGGTGCGGGACCGTAGCGAAGGCGGGACTGGGGCTTGATGAAGAGATGGGTATCCTCGGCCGAGAATGGGAAAAAAAGAACACAATATTAGAGGTGCGGTCACACCATGAAGCGATATTATAATGTCCTAATTTTTGTTTTCCATTCCTTTCCTAATAATAACTAACATTCTATTTGATTTTTTAGCTGCCGCCGCACACTGGGCAACGGGTTTCAACGTATCATCAATGACGATGCCTAGATCCCTTTCCTGGTTGGTGACTCCTAATGCATTACATGGCTATATTTCAGGTCCTCTTTCCCACATGCATCACTTTGCACTTTTAAATGTCATCTGCCATTTAGATGCCCAGTCTCCCAGTCTCATAAGGTCCTCTTGTAATTTTTCACAATCCTCTCGCGATTTAACAACTTTGAATAACTTTGTGTCGTCAGCAAATTTAATTAGCTCACTAGTTACTCCCATCTCTAGATCATTTATAAATATGTTAAAAAGCAGCGGTCCCAGCACAGACCCCTGGGGAACCCCACTAACTACCCATCTCCATTGAGAATACTGACCATTTAACCCTACTCTCTGTTTTCTATCTTTTAACCAGTTTTTAATCCACAATAGGACACTACCTCCTATCCCATGACTTTCCAATTTCCTTTACTGTTTTTCATGAGATACATTGTCAAACACCTTTTGAAACTCCAGATACACAGTATCGACTGGCTCACCTTTATCCACATGTTTGTTCACCCCTTCAAAAAAATGTAATAGATTGATGAGGCAAGATTTCCTTTCATTAAATTCATGTTGGCTTTGTCTCATTAATCCATGCTTTTGAATATACTCTGTAATTTTGTTCGTTATAATAGTCTCTATCATTTTGCCCGGCACTGACATTAGGCTCACCGGTCTATAATATCCCAGATCTCCTTTGGAACCTGTTTTTAAAATCAGCATTTGCCTACCCTCCAATCTTCCAGTACCAGGCTTGATTTTAAAGATAAATTACATATTACTAACAATAGTACTGCAAGTTCATTTTTCAATTCTAACAGTACTCTGGGATGAATACCATCCGGTCCAGGAGATTTGCTACTCTTCAATTTGTCAAATTGCCCCATTACATCCTCCAGGTTTATAGAGATTTCATTCAGTTTCTCTGACTCATCAGCTGTGAATACCATTTCTGGCACCGGTATCTCTCCCAAAGCTTCCTCGGTGAAGACCAAAAAAGAATTCATTTAGTCTCTCTGCTATAGCTTTGTCTTCCCTTATTGCCCCTTTTACCCCTTGGTCATCTAGCAGTCCAACCGTTTCTTTTTCTGGCTTTTAATATACCTAAAAAAACATTTTACTATCTTTTTTTGCCTCCAACTCAATCTTTTTTTCAAAGTCCCTCTTTGCCTTCCTTATCAGTACTTTGCATTTGACTTGACATTCCTTATGCTGTTTCTTATTATTTTCAGTCAATTCCTTCTTCCATTTTCTGAAGGTTTTTCTTTTAGCTCTAATAGCTTCCTTCATCTCAGTGTTTAACCATTCCAGCTGTTGTTTGGTCTTCCTTCCTCCTTTTTTAATACACGGAATGTATTTGGCCTGGACTTTCAGGATGGTATTTTTGAACAGCATCCACGCCTGATGTAAATTTTTGACCTTCGCAGTCGCTCCTCTAAGTTTTTTTTTTCACTGTTCCTCTCATTTTATCATAGTCTCCTTTTTGAGAGTTAAACACTAACGTATTGAATTTCCTTTGTGTACTTACTCCAAAGCACTGTAGTGTTTCACGTTCCTCCACTTCTGTGGATTCCCCTTCAAGTGCTAATGGCAACATTAGTGCATGATACAACACCACACATGGGTACAGAGAAGGAAAGTAGCATGGGTGCCCCTCGGTAGTTCCGAAGTTGAGGGATACATTTTCCCGTGGTAGAAAATATTTTTCTATTTTCAACTGTGTGGGGCGTTCCTGGCAGTAATTGGCAGCACAGTCACATTGCTGCGTGCTGCCCAATTACCATATGAGTAGAGCGTGAGCCCTTACTGCCTACTAAATAAGTGGTGGTAAGGGCTGAGACAGGAAATAGGCATGAGCTCATTCTAATATTAGCACATGGCCGTTTACTGCTCAATTTAAAAAAAGGCCTTTTTCCTGGCGCGGTAAAAAGTGGTCCAGCGCACACCAATTTTGTGTGCCAAAACTAGCATAGGCCACTTGTTACCGTGGCTTCCTAAAATGACCTAATAATGCCAGTTCATATGGATATAGCCAGAGAGAATATACCAAAATGGCACTTAACTTGTAAACTAGCAATTGCTCCCAATTCCTCAATTGTCCTGACGGTGCCTTCTGATGGTTAGGAAAAAATCCTCACTGTTCTATGCATAATTGCACAATTTTCTCAAATACTCTTACAATTTCTGTAACATTAGTGCATGGCCATTAAAAAAAATATAGAAAATGAATAGAAAAAAACAAACAAAATGTAAAAAAAAATAAGATAATCTGATCTGAAGAGGAAGCAAATAAACAGATGTATTAAGGGGTCCTTTTACTAAACCGTGGTAAAAAGTGGCTTGCGGTAGTGCGATCACATCTTTTGGGTATGCACTGGGCCATTTTTTACCACGTCTAGGAAACAGGGCCTTTTTTAAGGGGCTGGAAAATGGACCTGCACTAAAATTGAAACCAGCACACGTCCATTTTCATCCTGAGACCTTACTGCCAACCATTGACTTAGCAGTGAGGTCATATGCTAGCCAAGCAGTAAACATGCAGTGCATGCTAACTGCTGTTTACTGCTGGGTATGCGGCCCGCGGTAGAAAATAGAAAATTATTTTCTACCGCGGGATTTGGTGCATGCCAAATTCAGAATTACCACTCAGCTCACGCGCTATCCAGGTGGTAGTGCTGATTTGGTGCACGCTGTATGTGCATACGCCCTCCCACGCCTTTGTAAAAGGTCCCCTAAGTTAGGCCAACTAAAATCATATTGCTTTCTTTTCTATGTCTTGTTTTAATTCTATTCATTACCTTTAAAAAAGAACTAACACATGTACCACACCACTTTACAAAACATAGACAATCTGCCATTGTACGGCTGCTGTAATAATAGCCTTAACACACAGGAAAAACCCATGTAGGGGCAAACTAAGGCCACGTTTTACTGCAGCTTAGTAAAAGGACCCCAAAGATAGCCAAAATGCAAAGATTTGCACTGCAGGATACAGACAGATGGTGTATTATTACTGTACAAAATTCTGTGTCAGCATTTAAGCTCTGTAGGAATAGAAAAGAAAAATAGGTAACATTTAATTAAATATTTTAACTATTGGGAATAAAAATCAACTCTCCTTTGAGTTAATTTAGTTTCTCCACAGCTGTTTTTTTTATGTTTAACTTATGATTCCTCAGGCAGTTAAAACATATGGAATACTATAAGTATGAGCACCAGACTTTAAAAAAAACATTTATACAAGTCTTGTGAATTATGAAGGGCATGAATGTTGGACTTCTGAAAGGAATTTCTCCCTATCAATCATTTAAAATAAAGTCTAGCTGTCTTGGTTTTTCAAGTTCTAATGTTTAGGGATGTGCAGAACTCAAACCAAAAAAAGAAGTGGGAAGTGGGCCAATGACTCAAGAGACCAGGACAACAGACTAATATTCACAGTGGTTTATTGTAGAATTGACACAGATCTGTGTTTCGGCCATATGCTTGCCTCAGGAGTCTGGAAAATAAAATGGACCCAAATGTTGAAACATCACTGGGGTGTGAAGAAACATGAATAATCAAAACCTTTGTTAGCTGTGTGAATAGGTAAAACTCTGGAAGGTAGTTTTTGTAATGCACTGGTGGTCTTGAAAAAGACCTTTAGCGAGAGTCAGCTGGAAGGTTGAAAAAGTATTTAATGCTTGAAAAACTACTGAAACAAAACATAGATCTGTGTTGCATCTACAGTAAATCACTTTGAATATTAGTCTGTTGTCCTGGTCTCTTGAGTCTTTGGCCCACTTCCCACTTCCTTTTTGCTGTTGACTTCACGTGGGATTTTGGCATTCATCCACTTCAGTGGACTTTTTCACCTCAGAACTCAAACTAGGCAGATTCTATCATATTTTAGGACACATCCTGAGAAAATCCATGATATATCCAATAGGATCTAATGATCCCTCGAAATCTGTTCCAAAAACAAACAAAAACAATTCAGAACAAAATCTATATCTCACACTAAAATAAGCAATCTTTAGAACTCTAAACTTAGGAATATGTGTAAAATATTTATAAGAACCTCAGAAATACATGGTAATGGCTGCACCAGGACATGAAGAACCATCAACATAATCACCAGTTCCTAATTTTACAATTCATCAATTTCTTCCCACACTCCAAATCAAACATATAAACGGCGAGTGAACGTACTCACTCGCAAATGCGCAGTAGAGACTTCCCTCTCTGCCCCGCCCCCGCGTCAATACGTGATGACGGGGGCGGGACAGAGAGGGAAGTCTCTACTGGCATGTTGCAGACATCGGAACCGCTCCCCCTCCCCCGGAATCGCCGCCGCCCCTCCATCTGGCCCGAGCACTGTGAACTTACATCACCACGCAGCAGCAGGCACATCAGCAAAGCTGCCGTCGGCCTTCCTTCTCTGCCTTTGTCCCGCCCTCGCCGACATTACGTCACATGAGGGCGGGACACAGGCAGAGAAGGAAGCCCGCCCTGATGGCAGCTTTGCTGATGTGCCTGCTGCTGCATGCTGATGTAGGTTTACAGTGCTGCTCGGGCCGGGTGGAGGGGCGGCGACTCCGGGGGAGGCAGGGCAGGGCGGCGCCGACCTCAGGGGGGGCTCAGAACCCCTCCCATTCCAAAAGTAGCCCATTTTCACGGGCTCAACGGTTAGTACATATATATTTGGAGTGTGGGAAGAAATTGATGAATCGTAAAATTAGGAACTGGTGATTATGTTTATTTATTTATTTGTTACATTTGTACCCCGCATTTCCCCATCTATTTGCAGGCTCAATGTGGCTTACATAGTACCGTAAAGGCGTTCGCCAGTCGGTTGATAACAAATACAGATTATATTGTGGTTGAAGTGAGGTAGGTGTGTATGAGGCGCCATGATGATGGAAGGGATGAAGATTGTATATTGTCCAGTACAATCATTAGTTATGTTGTGTTGCTGGGTGTGGGGATTTACGTTGGATCGGTGAGGTAAGCCTTTTTGAAGAGGGTGGTTTTTAGTGATTTCCTGAAGTTTAGATGGTCATGGATTGTTTTCACAGCTTTTGGGAATCCATTCCATAGTTGTGCGCTTAGGTAGGAGAAGCTGGATGCATAAGTTGTTTTGTATTTCTGTCCTTTGCAATTTGGGTAATGTAGGTTTAGGTATGATTTTGATGATCTGATTCTGTTTGGTAGATCTTTGAGGTCTGTCATGTATCCCGGGACTATGCCGTAGATAATTTTGTGGACCAAAGTGCAGATTTTGAAGATGATTCGTTCTTTGATTGGGAGCCAGTGTAGCTTTTCTCAGAGGGGTTTGGCGCTTTTGAAGCGTGTTTTACCAAATATCAGCCTGGCAGCTGTGTTTTGGGCAGTCTGGAATTTTTTTGTGAGTTGTTCTTTACATCCCGCATAGATTCCGTTGCAGTAGTCTGTATGACTTAGGACCATTGATTGTATTAGGTTTCGAAATATTTCCCTTGGGAAGAAAGGTTTTATTCGTTTGAGTTTCCACATTGAGTAAAACACTTTCTTTATTACAGAGTTTACTTGGTTCTCAAGGGTAAGGTTGCGGTTGATTATGATGCCGAGTATTTTTAGGCTGTCTGAGGTAGGGAGGGTGTGTTCTGGGGTGTTTATGGTTGTGGGTTTGTACTTGTTATGTTGAGATGAGAGGATGAGGCAGTGTGTTTTTTCAGTGTTCAGTTTCAGTTGGAATGAGTTTGCCCAGGAGTTTATGATGTTTAGACCGTCATTGATTTCATTGGTTATTTCTGTTAAGTCATGACTGAAGGGAATGAAGATTGTGACGTCATCTGCATAGATGAACGGGTTGAAGCCTCGGTTGGATAGGGACTTTGGCAGTGGGATCATCATCACGTTGAAGAGTATTGGTGATAATGGTGATCCTTGAGGTACTTCACAGGTAGCTTTCCACGGTGGTGATACGTTTGAGTTTGATTTTACTTGGTAAGTTCTGGTGGTTAGAAAACCCTTTATCCAGTTAAGTACATTTCCATCAATCCTGAAGTGGCCAAGGAGTCTTAGTAGTATATTGTGGTTGACCATGTCGAATGCACTTGACATGTCGAATTGGAGGACAAGTATACTTTTACCTATGGCTATTTCTTGCTTGAATTTGGCCAAGAGGGTGACTAGGACAGTTTCGGTACTGTGGTGGGGGCAGAATCCTGACTGTGAGTCGTCTAGTATTGAGAACTTGTCCATGTATTCCGTAAGCTGTTTGGTCACCAAGCTGTCCATCGGTTTGACTACTAGTGGGATAGACGTAACTGGGTGGTAATTGGTTAGGTCGTTTGTATTTTTCTTAGTGTCTTTAGGTATTGGGGTGAGTAGGATGTTACCATATTCCTCAGGGAAGAGACCTTGTTGTAGTCTGAAGTTTAAGTGGGATGTGAGATCTGCCATGAAGCGGTAGGGGGCGGATTTGAGTAATAAATAAAATAAAATAAATAAATAAATAGATGACTAGGACATGTATCCAGTTTTCAGTGGGTGTTGGCAAGCTTATGAGTTGCTTTTGTAACTGATTCAATGGTGAAGGGAGTAAATGTTGACCAAATATGGTCAGCTGGGCATCCACCAGGGATTAGGTCGTTGAAGAAGTTTTCGATGTCGGTGTTATGCTGAGGAAGAGTGCTGTGTAATTTTATTATTTTTTCGTTAAAGTAATTAGCAAGTTTGTCTGCGGGCAGCATGTCTGTGTTGGTCGTGGTGATAGGAGTGGTGTCTAGTAACTTATTTACGATTTGAAATAGTTTCTTCAAGTCTTTGTAATCCGGTCCTATTTTAGTTTTGTAATAGGACCTTTTGGTTTGTCTTATTGCATATTTGTATTTTCTATTTGTTTGTTTCCATGTATTGAGTGTGTGTTCATCTTTTGTTTTTTTTCCATGCTTGTTGAGGTTTCCTGGATTGTGTTTTGAGTTTTTTTAATTCGTCATTGAACCATGGTATCGAGTTTTGTCTTCTTGATATTCTTGTCTTTAGTGGTGCTATTTCGATTAGTACGCTTCTGCATCTATCCTCCCACTGATTGAGGTAGTGTATGGAGTCAGTTGTTAAATCACAAGAGGATTGTGAAAAATTGCAAGAGGACCTTATGAGACTGGGCATCCAAATGGCAGATGACTTTTAATGTGAGCAAGTGCAAAGTGATGCTTATGGGAAAGAGAAACCCAAACAATAGTTACATGATGCAAGGTTTCACATTAGGAGTCATCACTCAGGAAAAGGATCTACGTGTCATCATTGATGATATGTTGAAACCCTCTGTTTGATGCGCAGTGGCAGCTAAGAAAGCAAATAGAATGTTAGGAATTATTAGGAAAGGAATAGAAAACAAAACCGAGAATGTTATAATGCCTTTGTATTGCTCCATGGTGCGACCGCACCTAGAATACTGTCTGCAGTTCTGGTCACTGCACCTCAAAAAAGATAGAGTGGAATTAGAAAAGGTACAGAGAAGGGCGACAAAAATGATAAAGGTGATGGGATGACTTCCCTATGAGGAAAGGCTAAAGCAGCTGGGGCTGTTCAGCTTGGAGAAGAGATGGTTGATGGGAGATATGATAGAGGTTTATAAAATACTGAGTGGAGTGGAACAGGTAGATGTGGATTGCTTGTTTACTCTTTCCAAAAATACTAGGACTAGGGGGCATGCAAAGAAGCTAATAAGTAGTAAATTTTAAATGAATCGGAGAAAATAGTTCTTCACTCAATGACAGAGAATGTGGTAAAAGCAGTTACCTTAGCAGAGTTTCCTAAAAGAAAAGTTCATAAGCCATTATTAAGATGGACTTGGGGAAATCTTCTGCATATCCTAGAATAAGCAGCATTAAATCTGTTTTGCTGTTCTGGGATCTTGCCAGGTACTTGTAACCTGGATAGGCCATTGTTGGAAACAGGATACTTGGCTTGATGGACTTTTGATCTGTCCCAGTATGGCAGTGCTTATGTTAATGAGTAAAACTAAGAGGCCCTTTTACTAAGCTGCATTAGGTGTTAATGCACATCTAACACATCAAAAAATGGACTCTTCGGGATGCACTAAAGTGTCACATAGTAGTTTATGAATGTGTATGCTAACTGCACATGTTATAAAGGCATTACTATGGGATGCGCTCAGGTGTCCTACGGAAGTTCTGAGATTGGTGCATGCCAATCCTCTGCAAAGAAAATACAATTTTTTAGTGCCGGGGCTTGCTTGGAGGTGGAGAGTAGGGGTGGCCTGTGCTAATTATGTAGTGTGGGTAAGTCGTCATGCGCTGCCCGATTAGTGTGGGGAGCATGAGAGCCATTACTGTCTAGTAAATAGGTGGCGGTAAGGGCTCACGTACTAATTGGGAAATTAGCATGTGACCATTAATGGTAAAATAAAAATTGTGGCCATTTTACTGGCACACTACCAGGCTTATTTTCGAAAGAGAAGGACACCCATCTTTTGACACAAATCGCAAGATGGGTGTCCTCACAGGGTCACCCAAATCAGTATAATCGAAAGCCGATTTTGGGTGTCCCAAACTGCTTTCCGTTGCAGGGATGACCAAAGTTCTCGGGGGCATGTCGGAGGCATAGCGAAGGCGGGACTTGGGCATGCCTAACACATGGGCATCCTCGACCCCTAATGGAAAAAAAACGGTGTCCCTGATGAGCACTTGGACGACTTTACCTAGTCCTGTTTTTCTTACGACCAAGGCACAAAAAGGTGCCCAAACTTACCAGATGACCACCGGAGAGAATCAGGGATGACCTCCCCTTACTCCTCCAGTGGTCACTACCCCCCTCCCACCCTCATAAAACATCTTTTAAAATATTTTGTGCCAGCCTCAAATGTCATACTCAGGTCCATCACAGCAGTATGCAGGTCCCTGGAGCAGTTTTAGTGGGTGCAGTGCACTTCAGGCAGGCGGACCCAGGCCCATCCCCCCACCTGTTACACTTATAATGGTAAATGTGAGCCCTCCAAAACCCACCACAAACCAACTGTACCCACATCTAGGTGCCCCCCTTCACCCTTAAGGGCTATAGTAGTGGTGTACATTTGGGGGTAGTGGGTTTTGGGGGGTTGGGGGGCTCAGCACACAAGGTAAGGGAGCTATGTACCTGGGAGCATTTTATGAAGTCCACTGCAGTGCCCCCTAGAGTGCCTGGTTGGTGTCCTGGCATGTCAGGGGGACCAGTGCACTACGAATGCTGGCTCCTCCAATGACCAAAGGGCTTGCATTTGGTCGTGTCTGAGATGGGCGTCCTTGGTTTCCATTATCGCCGAAAATCAGAAATGACCAAGTCTAGGGATGACCGTCTCTAAAGACGACCTAAATTTGAAGATTTGGGCGTCCCTGACCGCATTATCAAAATGAAAGATGGGCATCCATCTTGTTTCGATAATACAGGTTTCCCCGCCCCTCCAACGGGACGTCCTCAGCAAAACTTGGGCATCCCTATCGATTATGCCCCTTCTTGTGGCCACAGCGCATGGGAAACCCATGTATTATAAATAGCACAGGTCACTTTTTATCACTGTTTACTAAAAGGGCCCCTAAATTGTTTGTATTTTGTTTGAGATGCCATGTTAGGGATGGAGAGTGGACATTCCTGTGCTAACCAGTTAGTGCATCTATATTACTTTATGCTAACCCATTGAGGTGGCGGTAAGGGCTCCCGATTTAACCTGGCAGTAACCGGGCAGCACGTGGCACTGCCTGATTACCACCGGGTACACTCCAGCGCTACAAAAATAAATGTTTGTAGCACTGGAAATGATGATGTGCTAGGGGTGGGAATTACCACCAGCAGCTGCAGTAGCCTGGTGGTACTTCCTGTATAACGAGCGGTAAGCCCGCGTTGGGCTTACCACCGCTTAGTAAAAGGAGCCATGGGGGTGTTATGGCCATGGTAAAAATGGCCTGAGCACACAGGAAAGACCTGCATAAGGGCATGCTAATGCCTATTTTTACTGCAGCTTAGTAAAAGGACCCCAAAATTTAGAAAAATGCTTTTACATTTTGATCACAAAGTGTTCTGGTGATAAACAGGGCAAAAGAATTAAACTTCTATGAAGCAGTATAGTTCTTTTTCAACATTCTTTCCATTAAATTTGAAATATGCTAATTACTGAAATGAAATGCAATTCAAAGCTACCTGACTGAAAGTTAAGTGAGAGCTATAATGTATTTTCTTTTAAAGAAACATGCATAAAAGAACTGTAAGTGCCTTGTTTCCTGACATATACTAATCAATTTATGCTTTTTTTTAAAATCTATTTCTCTGTCAGCCATATTAAAATAGATACATCAGTAGGCTTTAATTGTTGCCCCACAAATGAAAAAATGGCTTAAGAAATAATGACACAAGATAACCAAATCCATCTCAATAGTAATAATTTAATTTAAATGTTTGATTTATAGTCAGGGATTGTCATTTTATTAAACTTGTGAAAGAATGGTACTGGAACTTTGTTCCTGACTTCTTCAAAAAAGATGATATAAAATTATTAAGTCATTTATCTGTCTTATATTTTTCTCATATGCACCTTCACTGTGCAAAGATTTTAGAAATATTGAAGATAAGACTGTATGGAAAGATGAAGAACAATTTTTCAGATTAATTTGTAGCTCTGCTAGTTGAAGCCTCATTCAGTCTTTTAAAATGAAATGAATAAGTGGAATTGCAAAGAAAATAAGGTGATTGCAAGTAGATGTTGGAAGAAAATATGAAGTATTATAATATCTTTCTGCTCAGCTACCTTGTTGGTTCTCTCAATTAATTTCACTTTGTGTGGGAACACAATATTCTTTTCCTCTTGTCTCTCACACAAAATACAATAAAATATATGATATGTTCTATGAGAAAGCAGTCCAACAAATCAAGCATAGCTCCTACTGATATTGGGGACATGCATTTGTTAGGGCTACCTACAATTACAGCATCCAAAATTGATTAAGGGCTAGATTATATATATGGCACCTAAAAATTCAGCACTGAAAACAACCTTTGTAAACGGTATTCTATAAGCCACGCCTAAAATTTGGCAGGGTTTATAGAATTAATGCTTAAGCCTTAAGCAGAGACGTTACACATAAATTTAGGCATGGTGTGAATGTCTGCGCCTAAATTTCTGCATGGAGCACCATTATTCCACAATTACACGCAGAACTCAAAACTATGTCCCTCGATCTGCCCCGAAACACCCATGACCCTCTCAGTTCTGCACCCTCTTTTTTGGCTTACATGTAAATTTTAGGCATGGATCCCACGCCTAACTTTACACAGGAAAGTCCCAATTAAATCTAATTAGTGCCCAGTGACCCTGTGCTCTTGTTTCTGTTTTACTTACTTCAGTTAGAAAGTGACAATACCTTCCTATGTACATTATGTTGAGATTTAAATTTGGGCAGTTTTTTGTATTCTTTTATGCCATACTGACGTGTTCTTTTCTGAAGTTATAAATAAAGTATTCAAAAAAAATCTAATTAGCGCCAATAATTGCTTGTTAAAAATACAATTACTGGTACTAATTGGCCTATTTTTCTATGAAAATGCACACACAAATTGGGAATGGACCTAAATTTGTGTGCACAATTTTTGACGATCTTTATAGAATCAGGGGGTTAGTGTGCATCGATCTACAAATTAATACACATTAAATGCTCTAATGCAAGTTAAAAAGCTATTATTAACAAACAAGCTCTAAGCGGTCCTTTTACTAAAGCTTAGTGGGGTCCTTTTATCAAAGCCGCAACAAAAGGGCCTGTGGTAGTGTGGTCATGTGTTTTTGGTGCATGCCGGGCCAGTTTTTACCATGTCTGGGAAAAAGGTTTTTTTTTTTCAAAGGGCTGGGAAAAGGCCCTGCGGTAAAATTGAGACCAGCGTGCACCTATTTACGGCCTAAGCCCTTAACACCACCCATTGATCTAGCAGTAAGGGCTCATATGCTACACATGTGGTGACCGGTTGGCATGCACCAACTACCAATTAATGCCAGAAACGCCATGCACGTAGGAAATAAAAAATAATTTGTCCTGGTTGTATGAGCATGCGCCAAATCCAGAATTACCGCCAGGGAGCATGTTAGCCTGGCAGTAGTCTTATTTTGTAATGCACTGCACAAGCATAGAGCCTAAAGTGCCTTTGTAAAAGGGTCCCTGTGCTCACTAATGGACATTAGCATGCACCAGTGGCATAGTTACGTGGGGCCAGGGGGGCCTGGCCCCCCATAGATTTGGCCCTGGACCCCCTTGCCGACGACCCTCTCGACCCCCCCCCCCCCCTCCCGCTGCCAACCTGTGCAGGACGTCAGAAACAGAAGGAAGCCTTTTGCGAGAAGAAGAGGACCTCGGCTGGCGGGGGTTGGGGTCCCCCGCCAGCAAGGTAGGCGACGGAAGGGGGGGGCAAATTTGGTGGTGGCGGGGTTGGCAATGGCGGCGGGAGGGGGGTGTCGGCAATGGTGGGGGGGGTCAGCGGCGCTGGGGGGGGCTAAAATGTGCCCCTTCACCTCAGGCTCTGGACCCCCCCTCCCGCCGAAGTCTGGCTATGCCCCAGGACAAAAGTCCACCACCCTAACCACTAGGCCACTCCTCCACTCGTATAAAATAGGATGCAGAGCATTTAGTCTGGACTAATGTCCAATGGTTTGCGCTAAGCTTTAGTCGAAGGACCCCTAAATGAACTGAAAAAAAGTGTTGATTAACTAGAAAAAATATCTGATGACTTGAAAATGAACCATATTTTTTTTCTATGCACAGCCCTAACCAATATGCTGTTAGTAAAGAAAGACTAATAATTTATGAAACTACTACACTTCGAATTCAGTAAACACACAGCGGGGAAGTTACCAAGGTGTAACTTTTACCACACCTTGATTTACCAGGGGATTAAACAACCTGCAGAAAAAAAGGCCATTTTTCAGGGCACCTTAGTAAAAGGACCCCTATCCAGCTTATTTTTGAAAGAGAAGGGCGCCCATCTTCCGACACAAATCGGGAGATGGGCGGCCTTCTCTCAGAGCCGGCCAAATCGGCATAATCGAAAGCCGATTTTGACCGGCCTCAACTGCTTTCCATCACAGGGATGGCCAAAGTTCAAGGGGGCGTGTCGGTAGTGTACCGAAGACGGGACAGGGGCGTAGTTAAGAGATGGCCGTCCTCGGCCGATAATGGAAAACAGAAGGGCAGCCCTGACGAGCATTTGGCCAACTTTACTTGGTGCCTTTTTGTTTAAGACCAAGCCTTGAAAAGGTGCCCGAACTGACCAGATGACCACCGGAGGGAATCGGGGATCACCTCCCCTTACTCCACCGGTGGTCACCAACCCCTTCCCACCCCCCAAAAAAATTAAAATACATTTTTTCCAACCTCTATGCCAGCCTCAAATGTCATACCCAGCTCCATGACAGCACTATGCAGGTCCCTGGAGCAGATTTTAGTGGGTGCAGTGCACTTCATGCAGGCGGACCCAGGCCCATCCCCCCCTACCAGTTACACTTGTGGTGGTAAATGGGAGCCCTCCAAAACCCACCCGAAACCCACTGTACCCACATCTAAGTGCCCCCCGTTACCCTTTAAGGGCTATGGTAGTGTACAGTTGTGGGTAGTGGGTTTTGGGGGTATTTTGGGGGGGCTCAGCACCCAAGGTAAGGGAGCTATGCACCTGGGAGCAATTTGTGAAGTCCACTGCAGTGCCCCCTAGGGTGCCTGGTTGGTATGCTGGCATGTGAGAGGGACCAGTGCACTACAAATGCTGGCTCCTCCCATAACCAAATGGCTTGGATTTGGCCGGGTTTGAGATGGCCGCCCTTAGTTTCCATTATAGGCGAAAACCAATGTCTGCCATCTCTAAGGGCGGCCCAAATGTTGAGATTTGGCCGTCCCCGACCATATTATCGAACTGAAAGATGGCCGCCCATCTTGTTTCGATAATGCGGTCTTATACGCTTCTTTACGGGGCTGTCCCTAGAGATGGGCGCCCCCGTTCGATTATGCCCCTCCACGTTACTTACATTACTAGGTTACTATGAATGATCAGTCATGATGCCTGGGGTAAACTTTTGATATGGCTTATCAGTATCTTTTCATCCAGAGCAATCTCCATGTTCTTCTGTACTGATACTTTCCTTTTCTTGGAGACACTTGTAATTAGGATAATTCTTTGTCATTCTGATACAATTTCCATAATATCTTTTTAGTAGCTGGAGGTTCAGAATAGGATTTTAATGATATCACTAACAGAGGCTTTTCTTTAGCCTGTAGCTAGGTTGTTGTTCCATTGCTGCAGGAGCACATTTACTGTGGATCCTGTTTTCAAGAAAGTTTTGTCAGACGTTGAATGGGTGATGCTCTTGAAAAACATAACCTTTTCTGTTACACTTTTACTAACAGTGAGAGGACAAATGGCTTGTGTCAAAAATCTAATCTTGTATTGCATATAAGACATTGCTAAATGACAAATTGAGCCTAACCAAGGCTAATACATATTTTCAATGGTGCATGAAGCATAAAAAAAATAAATGGTTCTATTACCAATCTCCAGCACTGAAAGGACCGCATTTAATGATTTTTAAAGTATTTTTAAAGCAGCAATTCAGCCTAGATGACTGGAATATAGATGTGATACATATAATCACTGTTAAAGCACTGTGATATCTGTACACAGTTACCAAGTTTCGCATCTTAATTTCTTGTCTGTTTTCAAATCATAACCACTTCTCTATAACAAATAGATCCTAGTAGGCTCTCTTTTCACCCTACATAGTGTCTTGACTAGACAGTAAGCTCAAATGAGCAGAAACTGTCTCTTTTGTGTATCTGTGCAGCACCATGTAAGGGGGATTTTGTAAACCTTTTTGGTGTGTAAAACTCCAGTTATAAAATTGACACACCTAAGACTACCTGCATGAGCTTGCACAGTAGGCTTGCTCAGTGGAAGATTTTGGGAGGAGCATAAGTGGAGTAGTGATTTGCATATATATTTTATAAAATACGCATTTTACTCTGCTGCAAATGTTTAACATTTAGTAAATATAAAATAATAAAAAAAAAGAAATATGCCAATCTGATTTCATTCTCTATTAGTGGTATAGCTAGAACAGCAGGTGGAAGACCAGACACTTTCTGAAAAGGAATTCAGTTTTATAATTTAATATATTTGACATTTTGGTTTCTGATTAGAACCTGGCTGTAGTGAATAAATTAATGAAAATGCTGCTAAAAAGAGGATCATGCAATTTCTGGAATCCAATGGATTACAAGATCTGAGTTTACTAAAGGTAGGTTTAGTCAGATAGATCTAATTCATTTCTTTGACTGGGTAACCTGAGAGTTGGATTGCGGGAGAGCACTGGATGTGGCATACTTAGATTTCAGTAAAGCCTTTGATAGAGTTCTCATAAACTGAGCACCCTGGGTATAAGCCCATAAGGGGTCCTTTTACTAAGCGTGCCAAACATGTGCCAAAATTACCGCCTGACTATCGTGTGGCTCTTGTTATAATTTTATTTTTGACGTGCGTCTGATACGCACCTCTGCAAAATATTTTTTTATTTTTGGGTGCGCGTAACAGACGCGTGCCAAGTGGCATTTGGTGTTCATAGGACATTACTGCCCAGTTACCACGTGAGTCTTTACCAGTAGGTCAATGGCTGGCGGTAAAGTCTCAGACCCAAAATGGACACGCGGCAATTTTCATTTTGCTGCACATCCATTTTCAACAAAAATTAAAAAAAAAAACTTTTTTACAGGCGCGCTAAAAAATGGATCGGTGCGCACCCAAACCCGCGCCTACACTACCACAAGCCATTTTCAGCCCACCTTTGTAAAACGACCCCAAAGTGACTGATTGGGTTAGAATCTAGTTGAGTGGAATGTGACTCTGTAGTGGTAAATGGCATTCACTCAGGATAAGAGCATTACCAGTGGTATGCCACAGGGATTGGTCTTTGGGCTGGTCATTTTTAACATTTGTCTAAAATAATCAACAAATTAAGTTGCAATGTAAAATTCTTTACGATTGAAGATATTTTTCTTCTAATGGAGGAAAAAGGCTTCAGATGCTCGATTCACTGATTACTTATGTAAGTAATATTTATACCGAGCGAACTTCTTCACCAGCCTTTAAAAAAAAACTCCAACCTCTACCATTTCAACAGCAGAAAAACTTTGCTGATGAACATAGCGGGATAAACCTTGAAATTCTTACGATACATTTTATTATCAACAGGACTTAGAAAATCTCGAGAGGCTCGAGTTGGCTCCTGAGGAAGGACCGAAACAGAGGCGCTCTGGTGAGCAGACCCACACCAATATAAAGGATTAAAGCTAATCATTACGGATAATAGTATTGTGAAAATAAATAATAGATATGATGATATATGCCATTTAACAAGTAAAAAATAGCTAAATAAAAGAAAAAAAGAATAAATGGTGAAATGGTAGAGGTTGGAGTTTTTTTTAAAGGCTGGTGAAGAAGTTCGCTCGGTATAAATATTACTTACATAAATAATCAGTGAATCGAGCATCTGAAGCCTTTTTCCTCCATTAGAAGAAAAATATCTTCACTCGTAAAGAATTTTACATTGCAACTTAATTTGTTGATTATTTTGGAAGTGACTCATTTTAAAGTTGCAGCCATTCAGTTAGTACATAATATTTGTCTAAGCACGCAGCTATGGAACGCACTACCACGCAACCTGAAAACGGTCCATAAATTGACCAATTTCCGTAAACTACTGAAAACTTATCTCTTCGACAAGATATATCACAAAGATCAACATGTGTAACTGCAGAATCTTTAATATATATAGTAATGTCTTATAATGTCTTTTGCTTTAATACAACCATGTACTTCACCACCATGTAACCCAAAACCCTCTGTAAAACCAAATGTATATTCTCTTCTACTTCCAGTATCCATGACGAATTGTAAGCCACATTGAGCCTGCAAAGAGGTGGGATAATGTGGGATACAAATGCAATAAATAAATAAATAAATAAATATTACAGAAGAGCTGTCAGGCAAGGTTTGTCCCTTTACAGATGGTACAGAATACTGGATGCCATTGGGTAGACAACCTGGAAGGTGTGGATAATATGAGAAGCGATCTAGTAAAGCTTGAAAATTTGTCTAGAATTTTGCAACTAAGATCACAAATTTTGGATGCAAAATCCCAAGGGAGCAGTACAGTATATGAGATAAAGTACTTCTATGCACAAAAAAATAGTGGGGACTGCAAATTATTATCTGTTAATCATAAGGCGAAGAAATAGGTAGAAAAGGAGAGCTAAAGACAAAAGAATGATAGTGCCTTAATGATAGTGCCACAAAAGATGTGATAGTGCCTTAATATAAATATCTGGTCAGATCTCATTTGGAGTACTGTGTACAGTTCTGGAGACTGCATGGTCCAGAGGGTGCCTGCTGAATTGGTCAGTGATTATATGGAGATGATCTTAAAGATCTCAATATATGTCCTTTGCAAGAAAGGTAGGAGAGGGGAGATATGATAGACACATTTAAGTACCCATGTGGAATAAATGAACAAGAGGCAGGCCTTTTTCATTTGAAAAGACATTTTGCAATGAAGGGGCCATAGCATGAAGGTGAAAATAATGTAAGGAAATATTTCTGTACTGAAAGGGTGATGGATGTGTGTAATGGCTTCCTAGGGGAAATGGTGGGAATAAGGGAGACAAGAACAGAGGAAAGGATTGTAAAGCTTATTTGGTATGAATGAAAAGACTGGATGTGCTGTATGGTCTTTCTCTGCTGTCATTTTCTCTGTTTCTGTGTTTCAGAATTGAAATGCTGGGTCTATTATATTGTACTGTCAATTCATACCAAATTCTAAAGTACGTTAAACATACATAAGATGTTAACATTGATCTGCAATGGAAGAGAGTTCCAGACTCTTATTCCTTGAAAATTAAAAGAACTGCCTAAAATACTTTTAACGCAAACATCCTTACTAATTAGATACTTACAGTATTGTTCAAAGTACTAGATCAAAGTACTTAAGTAAAAGTAAAAATAAATGTATATTTTAATACTTAAGTAAAAGTAAAAGTACAGTGAAGAATACATTAAAATGTACTTAAGTAAAAGTTAAAAAAAAAGTTATTGCCTAATATACCACTTTTTGAGTAAAAATAAAAGTACGGCAACTACAATGAATACAGCTATTAATATTTTTATCACAGCAACTTTATTGCTCTACAATTCAATCCACTTTGCTTTTAGTAAAACTGCATTTTAAAATGACTGTCACTTAAGTGAGTGCACTTGTGAGTCATTATTAAACCAGCTCATCTAAAAAGGTGTTCAACAACTGCACCAGCAGGAAGTGGAGTGTTCAGTCTGATAAAAGTTACTTCTAATCAGGCCAGGCTGCAATATTACTGATATCTTCTGATTGGGTCTGCAGGTATTGATCAAAGGAATCTTTGTCTGAAACACTTGACTTCTTTATAGCAAAGAATGCTTTATCATCATCGTTAACATTATCACGTGCATTAGAAGTAGTGCTGTCTAATTCATCATTTGGATCTTCATCATTGTTATCACTGTCATGCAGTCCATTTACAGAGAAGGCTTTCACAAAGTTGGAATCATTGTCTTCCGTTGTTCTAACAATTTTTTGTCTGATGGCAAAAACTGTTTGAATATATTCAAGAACTAATGCAAGAATGTCAAATGTGTGGGAACCCTTCAGTTTTAAGGCCAGACAAGCAGACTTCCTCTATAAAGACTCTGGCCCAGATGCACTAAACTTTAACGACCCTCTAACGACTCTGTAAGGATGAAATTTTGAACCGTCGCATGCACTAAAGGGCATTTTCTGATGACGCTAGCAGCTAACGAAAATGGAATGCAAACGAGTCACTTCCAATTCAAACATGAAGAATTTGCAATGCACTAACCATACTGACGATTATAACGAATCACTTACCATCTGAAATTTAACGTGAGCTCAGACCTGTCATTAAGGCCTGAGCTGTCATCTCCCTGCTTCCCCCTGCACCTTAAATTCCATGCTGGCATGTTGAAAAACAAAATAAAAAACACAAAACGTGGCTCCCCGCTTCCCTCTGCATAAAAAACAAATGGAAAGAAAATAAAATCAAAAAAGGGAGGGGGCAAAGGCACTCGTCAAGAGCGTCCTTCACGGACGTCCTTGCCCCCACCCCACCTCACCCGAGTTTGCCACTGCTCCCCGCTTCCCCCCTGTATCAAAACCAAATTCAAAATAAAAATAAAAAACTTTTAAGCCTAGATTTTAGAAACTTGTAATGCTGCCCCGGCACCCCTCCCTTCCTCTGTTTCCCAGCTCCGCCTCCCGCCATTCTCCGCCCCCTTACGTCAGACGGGGGCGGGCCCAGGAGCGAAGGAGAGACACGAAGACTGGAAGAGGCATCAGCTGTGCTGTTCTTCTTGCCCATGCAACGCCTTCACAGGGAGGTGAGAGGCGCTGCGCGGGCTTGGTAGGAAGGAGGGGGGGGCCCGGTAGAGGGGGGAGCGGAGGCAACGATCTCAGGGGGGGCGGCGCACGGGGGCGGAGAATGGCGGGAGATGGAGCTGGGAAATAGAGGAAGGGAGGGGTGCTGGGGTAGCATTACAAGTTTCTAAAATCTGGGCTTAAAAGTTTTTTATTTTTATTTTGAATTTGGTTTTGAAGCAGGGAGGAAGCGGGGAGCAGTGACAAACTTGGGTGAAGTGGGGCGGGGGCAAGGACGTCCGTGAAGGATGCTCTTGATGAGCGCCTTTGCCCCCTCCTGAAACATACGTGTTTGTGTTTTTTTTGTTTTTTTTTTGGTAGTGTTGACATTTGTGGCATGCGTAGAGCAGCCAGTATAACGCTTGGCTGCTCTGCGCATGCTTTAGGGGCCGATTACGGACGGGGATCACACAGGTTTGATGCATTGTACTTTACAGTACCGCACCGAACTTGTGAGACTTGTTTTTTTGGTGCATTCTTCGTTTTTAAAAATTCGTTAGGGACTTTAACGTTTTAGATTTTTTAACGTTTGGTTGATGCATCTGGGCCTCTGTCTTTAGATAGAGTGGACGGTATCCCCAATGTAATTTTTTCTACGGGACGTCCAGCAGTTTGTTGTGGTAGAGACATATGTCTGTTCACCAAGAATTGCAGCCAGCTTCAGATTCATCGGCATTTCAACATGACCAAACTTATCACTGTTCTGTTGGCTGGAGACCAGTAATGAATTCAACAAACACAGGCAACAGCACTGTTCTCATAGGCTGTATTCCCTGTACAGCAAAATTTAAGATGAGATGATCCATTGTTTGTGTGACGAGATTTGCAATAGCAAAATCCTGTTCCAGGTTTTGCTCTTTCACTTGGTTCACCAAGGAATCATCATTTAGGTCTCTCTTGTGCTTTTACTTTTTATTTTTAACTGCAGGTAAAAGCAGTAAAATTGGTGAAATTATTACTTCAGTAAAAATAAAAGTAATAAATGTTTCCTGTACTTCTTTACAAGTAAAAGTGGCAATATCTTTACTTAAGCACAGTAACTAGTTACATTTACTTAGGGCCCCTTTTACTAAGCCGCATAGAGGGGCATAATCGAACGGGGTGAGGTGTCCCCGACCGTATTATCGAAACAAGATGGGCGGCCATCTTTCATTTCGATAATATGGTCAGGGATGCCCAAATCTCAACATTTGAGTCGACCTTAGAGATGGCTGCCCTTAGAGATGGCCGACCTCGGTTTTCGCATATAATGGAAACTAAGGGCGCCCATCTCAAAACTGGCCAAATCCAAGCCATTTGGTCGTGGGAGGCGCCAGCATTTGTAGTGCACTGGCCCCCCTCAGATGCCACAACACTAACCGGACACCCTAGGGGGCACTGCAGTGGACTTCACAAATTGCTCCCAGGTGCATAGCTACCTTACCTTGTGTGCTGAGCCCCCCCAAACCCCAGTCCCCACAACTGTACAACACTACCATAGCCCTTAAAGGGTAATGGGGGGCACCTAGATGTGGGTACAGTGGGTTTCGGGTGGGTTTTGGAGGGCTCCTATTTACCACCACAAGTGTAACAGGTGGGGGGGGGGGGGGGGCTGGGTCCACCTGCCTGAAGTGCACTGCAGTACCCTCTAAAAACTGCTCCAGGGACCTACCGACATAGATCTACATTTTGCAAACTTGCTGTCTTAAGGTCGTCTCCTGTATCCACAATCTATGTCAGTGGATTAATGTCTCCAGCATGAAAAGTATTGCTGCTAAAGCTAAGTACATGAAATGTACATGAAATTGAAAAAGATTTATATCTATAGTGTTTGAAATTGGTAAATTTTGAAAATTTTGAAAAATAAGTATGAAGAAAATGTAAATTAAATTAAAGGATCAATGAGGATTGCAGTGTGCCCCTTGAAAAATTGCATGCCTCAGTTATAGCCAAAACGGAAGCACACGCGCTGATCTGATGATCCTATAAGGAAGATAATGTCTTTCTCAGTCCTGTTCAAGAAAGAATTACGTTGAACATTTGAGTGAAGTTGAGTACTCTGAAGTTGTTTAACTTCTAAAAAAAAGACATATATGCATAAAAATGTGGACTGTAGATAAATAAATTATGAATGATTTATTTATTTATTTTTATTTTGCTGCATTTGTATCCCACATTTTCCCACCTCTTTGCAGGCTCAATGTGGCTTACATTATGCCGCCGTGACAATCGTCATTAGCAAAATAAGAAGAACAAGGTATTATTTCAGTTAAGGTACATAGGATATCATGAAAATTAGAAATAAAGAAATGATTAATACATTACAGATATGCAAAGAGTAAAATGACAATATGATTAAAGTAACCAATGTAAGGAATTCAGTGTTGATTGTTCTAATACAAATGTGAAATGAGTCTTTTATGAAGAATTCATATTATAGGTCTTGCTGAATAAGTTCGTTTTCAGTGACCTCCGGAAAGTTGCTAGGTCGTGTGTTGTTTTCAAGGTATTCGGCAGTGCATTCCAACGTTGCGTGCAGAATGATGTAGGAGAAGCTGGATGCATATAATGATCTGTATTTGAGTCCTTTACAATTAGGGTAATGGGGGTTTAAGAAAGTACGTGAAGAACTTTTAGTATTTCTTGCTGGTAGGTCTATTAGGTCTGACATATAAGTCGGGGCCTCTCCGTGGATGATATTGTGAGCTACGGTGCAAATTTTGAATCTAATTCGGTCTGTTAATGGTAATGTTAATGATGGTACTCACTGCAAATGTACATAAAAAGATGATACAGGCCACATTAAAAAATAACTAATTTATAATAAGGTTAATAAATAGAGAAATATAGAGTATGTGTTATATGTAAATGTGTTTGTTTTCTTACAAATCACATATACATGTTTATATTTATTGGTACCTATTGCTATTAGTTGGTTAATCCATACACATCTCACTGATCTATATAAATGTATTTGCTCAGAGAAGGTGGTTTGGATTGATGCCTCATCAATGTTTACCACAATCACACTCCAGCACAACTCATAGCTGAGCTTTGGGGCACAATTGACATCAGCCATCTTTACTCATCTCCTGATTGCCATATTTCAATTATCCTGTGAAAATCTCCTCCATACTTCATGCTCTATTGTTATCTGCAAAACTTTATATTATAAACTTTGAAAAAAAGTTGTTGTAAAGGCATTGCCCTTAGCAAGATGCCAGATGAAAACTGAGTTAATAACAATATACAGAACGTTGACATTTTAATGGAGAACTCAAACATTTCCCCTGGTAATTATCGCAGTCTAGAAGCCACAACATAATTATACAATCTTTTATTTTAAAATTTTTTTAAAAAGTACACCAATGAATCATTCAGCCCCAAAGGGAATGAGCCAGTTCACATCTTGTAACTTGAACATGGTAATTGCAGGCTTAAGTACTATCACTTTGCTGGTTATTTTACAGCACGTCACTATGACCCATCTGTGTCTTCTCCTATCCATGTTGCAGTTTTAACCACTTACTATAAATAAGTGATCTCTAAAGTCACCTTTGCAGATTCCTTTAAAATTTATTCCTGGCTTTATGGGATAATGAAAATTAAATCTAACTATAAATAACCCACCTGGTTTAGTTCTTCCTAGTGGAGCCTTCACTGTTATAACTTAATACCACCTATATGTTTAACATTTGAATTTTAATTCTTCTTGGTCATTCAACAAATTCATCAATCTTAGCTCTAGACCAAAAGCAGATTTCTCAGTTTCTGATGTAGAAATAGGATAGATATTCTCAGACTAATATTCAAAAACATTTATTTGTCCATTTTTACATGTAGACTAAACCTTCAGTGTGTCCAAACCAAAAATATTTTCTCAATCCTATGCCCTAATTTTCAACAGTCTCAAAGGGCTAGATTCTATATACGGTGCCTGAAAATTCTATGTGGAAAAAAATATGCCTAGGCATATTCTCTAAAGTATGCCTAAATTTTATAGAATAGGCTTAAAATTAGAACATAGAATTCGCTAAGCACCTCTTCATGTGACCAAATGTAGTCTGACACATCTAAAAAAGATGAGTATCAGTTGATATACTGGTTCAATAAAAATTAAAACTAAAAACACACATAAGAATGTTATAGGAGACACTATATATATATATCTATATCTATATCTATATATAGATAGATAGATATAGATATAGATATATATAGATATAGATATATATATATAGTGAACCGATGAAGAGGTGGGTGCTAGATCCATTGCTATGAAAGTTAGTTGGCAATGAGCACCACTGAGGTCACTAAGAAATAGAGAATATATCGATGAAATGAATTGACTAACGAACGTGAATGACATAATAACTATACACTTGGGAACCGGCTGTGTGGTTTTGCAAATTTAGTCATAGCCATTTATGCCATGTTTTACTTGGCACATAGATTTTAAAAACATCCATGCCCCGCCCATGGCCATGCCCCTTTTCAACTATGCAACTTAGAATTTACGTGCACCACATTACAGAATATGCTTACCGAGTTCTGCACGTATATCTTAAATAATGCCAATTAGTGCTGATAATTGGTTAACATCCAATTGACAGCGCTGATTAGCTAGTTAACCAATTAAGTTATGCACATTGTTATAGAATATGCTTCAATTTCTGTGCAGAAATTAAGGCGCTATATATATCCTATATAGTAAAACACACCTCCAACATTCTGAAGCTGACTGAATGGCTGAGGCATTCCTGCTCTCTGTATCCATCTCCTGAATTGACATCACGTACTTCCGGGTTCATCACAAGCAGAAGTGATCAACCACACAAGGTTTCTCGGCTTCAAAATGTTGGCGGTGCATTCTATTAAATAGGATTGGTCAGTTCCTTGAAGCACAGCCAGAGCTCAGCGTCCTGCACAGTAACGCTCAGACACCAGAGAGAGAGGGGGGGGGGGGGGCTGACACCAGAGAGAGGGAGGGAGGGGGGACCTGACACCAGAGTGGGGGAGGTATCTCTGTCACACACACACACACTCTCACACTCTCTCTTTCTCTCTCACGATTAATGTCTTTCTCTCTCTCACTCTCACACACTGTATCACATTCACTCTCTATGTGTCACACAGTCACTCACACACTCTCTTGGTCTCATACACTCAGTCTCACAGAGAGTCTGTGTCTCACACACACTCTCTCTCTCTCTCGCACACACTGTATCTGTGTGAAACACACTCTCTCTCTCACACTGTGTCTCACATACGCACTTGCACACACTCTCATTCTCACACACACACACTCTCTCTCTCACTCACACCCAGACTCACTCTCTCTCTCTCTCACACACACACACACACACACACACACACTCGCACATTCACTCTCTCTCACACACACAGTCACTCTCACATACACTCTCTCAAACATACACACTCTGAGAAAAACCTTGCTAGCGCCCGTTTCATTTGTGTCAGAAACGGGCTTTTTTTATTAGTATATATAGAAAGTGCTTTAAATAGCAATGTTCATAAACACAGTTCAGACCCGCTCAGTTTCTTGAGTTATTTAACAGTTGTGAGCACTGATATGCTGTTTTGAAAAAAGGAGATGAGAATAAGGTATACCAAGCCTGGAAACAGGCTGCGACTTTGCCGAAAACACCTTTGGACTGCTTTGCTGGTTACGGATTGTGAACAAGGACTATTACACTCAGAAAAGGACCATTAAAGGATTGCGTCTTTGGGCATATTTTACCCAGCTGGAGGATTGTCTGGGTGTTGGATAACACAAATTTAGGGCTTCTTTTATCAAGCCGCGCTAGCGGTTCTCATGCTTAGATGCTCAAAATTCCAGTGCTGTTCAGTACAGCAGCAGAAAAATACCACCGCTACAGCGCTGCAACACAGCTCCCTAATCCTTAACTCTAATGACATGCAAATTTAGGCATGTTGTTAATGTTGAGCATTAGGGAGTCCAGGGGAACAATGCAGGGCCACCAAGGGGGGGGGGGGGGGGGGGGGGAGACAAGGGGGCAAAATTCTCCGGGCCTGGCCTCCGAGGGCGGGCCCAGAGATGACAAGCTTCTTCTTGCCTGTCTGCTTCTGAGTCTGTCTCACTCCTGGTCCTGTGTGCCAGGAGGGCCGGAATGATTGTATTAACGTGATAACCTGGGTCACCCGGGTTATCGTGTTAATGTAATCATCCGGGTCCCGGCACACAGGAGCAGGAGACAACAGGCCGAGGGAGGAGCAGTCAGACAGAAGAAGGTAAGGGTGCGGGTAGGGGCGGCAGCCTGACTATGGAGGAGGCAACCTAAGTGGGGAGGGGGGCAGGCTGCGGTCCTGCCTCGGGATTGGCTGTGTCTCTCAGCTGCACTGGGACAATGGTGCCTTGCATATGCGCTCAAGAGTTTTGTATTAGGCACAGCCTTTGAGTGCATGCCCAGAACACCAGAGGGGGAGGAGGGATGGAGCCGGAGGAGTTTCCAGGCTGCTGTGGTTCTAATCCTTCTCCCATCCCCAAAACCCACTCGTGATGGCTGCCAGCTCCTCAGGAACCCCAAACTCTCTGATGATATCTGAGATCAGGAGTTTTTCAAGAGACAAAACCTTTGGTGATAAACTAACCTTTCACTGCTGTGTCCTGTTGCAGACTTTGGCATCATCAGCAATTGATAAATCCTTTGTATAACCAATACTGGCAGGGCCTCTCCCCTGTTAGCTGGACTCCTTCCCTTCTCTTCCTGGGACACCCTAATGCCATCTCTGAGCTGGCGAAGGGTTTCAGCTTTGAGAGTGCCCTTGTTTGGCGAGCTTGCTGCTGAGCATTGTGAAGGAATAGGAAATTAGCTCATCAGCATGCAGTTGCATGCTTGTTGCGCTATCCCTCGGCACGTATGATACCCATACATTAGCCCTCTTGCGGCTTTGTAAAAAGAACCCTAAGTGTATTCTGTAATGAACTGCATCTAAATTCTAAGGCAGGCAGTTCAAAAGGGGCATGACCATGGTCATGGAATGGATGGGGAAATAGGCATTTTGAAGGCATTCCCAAATTTACACATGCTGATTTAGAATATTGTCCAGTCCAAGTAAATCTGCATGCAGGGATCTACGCTATGTTTTCACTTGTGTAAATGGGTGCACATAGTTTTAGGAGCTGGGGTATCAACTGTGTGTATTCTATATACCGTGCCTAAATATTATAAAATACGCTTAGGTGGAAATGATTTCTGTACAGATTTTCCAGGTGTCATATATAGAATCTCCCACTTTGGGCCTTTTTCTAACTAAATATATGCTCCTAAATTTATGCTTCTAAAATTTATGCTCCTAAATTACGAGCATAGTCTATGGTCCAGAATAGATTATGCTCATAATTTAGGACCATAAATTTAGGAGCATAAATGTTAGGAGTGTAAATTTAGGAGCATAACCTTTATAGAATAAGGCCCTTTGCTGGGGATTCTATATATGATGCCTAGATTTGTGCGCCGAAATTCAGGTGCATTCTAAAACTACATGCATAACTTAATTGGCTCAACAAGCCAATCAGCATTTTTAAAGCACTTAGCAAGCAATAATGAGCATTAATTGACAATAATTGCAAGTTACGCACACAACTCGATAAGCACATTCTATAATGAACTGCGCCTAAATGGTGAAGCGCACAGTTTAAAACAAATGCTTGCAGTTCAAAAGGGGCGTGCTTATGGGCATTTCATGGGCATCCCAAAATGTATGTGCATAGTTATAGAATATGGCCCAGCCTGCCTAAATCTACGCATTGAGATTTACATCAGATTTTCATTGGTGAAAATGGGCACATGCAGATTAAGGCATAATGGTATCGACTACGCGTATTCTATATACCGCACATAAATCTTATAGAATACGCTTAGGTGAAACGGAGTTCTGTACGGATTTTTTAGGCGCCATATATAGAATCTGGCCCTTTACGCGCAAATGTTCATGCCTAAATTTAGACACTCTAATACCAATTTACACTAATACTCTGTAATGACTTCTGTGCTCAAATTGTGGAGTGGAAGAGTGGCCTAGTGGTTAGAGTGCCAGTCTTGCAATCCAGAAGTGGCCAGTTCAAATCCCACTCCTGCTCCTTATGATCTTGGGCAAGTCACTTAACCCTCCATTGCCTCAGGTACAAACTTAGATTGTGAGCCCTCCTGGGACAGAGAAACATCCAGTGTACCTGAATGTAACTCACCTTGAGCTACTACTAAAAAAGGTGTGAGCAAAATCCAAATAAATAAATTTACTGTCATAGAATACTTGCTTAGTGTTTGATTTTTGGCACCCTCTCTGGAGTCTATCCCAATGTGTGTAAATGATTAGTAAAAGGGGTGGCATGTGATATACCGCCTTTCTGTGTTTACAATCAAAGCAGCTTACATATGATATACAGATGCTTATTTTGTACCTGGGGCAAAGGAGGGTTAAGTGACTTGCCCAGAGTCATAAGGAGCTAAAGTGGAAATTGAACTCTGTTTCCCTGGTTCTCAGGCCACTGCACTAACCATTAGGCTACTCCTCCACTCCACTAGCATATATGCATATATGCACACATATAAGGACATATATGTCAATATTCCACCTAAGAGCCATTCTGTAAATATGTGTGTATTTTAGATAGCATGTACTTGTAAGGGGGCGTAAACAGAGGTTGAGCATGGACAAGACTCCCACTTATGAATGTAACTTACAGAATACTGCAACTTTCTACCCCTGATACAGTATCTCACCTTGCATCCAAACCAAAGTTTCAGCGTGCTTATCTGACATTGCTGTCTGGATGTCTCAACACCACCTGAAATTAAACATGACCAAAACCGAGCTTCTCATTTTTCCCCCCAAACCCACCTCCCCACTCCCCCTGTTTTCTATTTCTGTTGATGGCTCTCTCATTCTCTCTGTCTCCTCAGCTCAAAACCTTGGGGTCATCTTTGACTCTTCTCTCTCCTTCTCTGCTCATATCCAGCAGATCGCCAAGACCTGTCATTTCTTTCTTTACAACATCCGTAAAATCTGCCCCTTTCTTTCCAAGCACTCTACCAAAACCCTCATCCACACCCTTGTCACCTCTCCTTTAGACTACTGCAATCTGCTTCTTGCTGGCCTCCCACTTAGTCACCTCTCCCCTCTCCAATCGGTTCAAAACTCTGCAGCCCGTCTTGTCTTCCGCCAGGGTCACTTTACTCATACTACCCCTCTCCTCAAGTCGCTTCACTGGCTCCCTATCTGTTTTCGCATCCTGTTCAAACTTCTTCTACTAACCTATAAATGTACTCACTCTGCTGCTCCCCGGTATCTCTCCACACTCGTCCTTCTCTACACCCCTTCCCGTGCACTCCGCTCCATGGACAAATCCTTCTTATCTGTTCCCTTCTCCACTATTGCCAACTCCAGACTTCGCACCTTCTGTCTCGCTGCAGCCTACGCATGGAATAAACTTCCTGAGCCCCTACGTCTTTCCCCATCCTTGGCCACCTTTAAATCTAGACTGAAAGCCCACCTCTTTAACATTGCTTTTGACTCGTAACCACTTGTAACCACTCGCCTCCACCTACTCTCCCTCCTTCCTGTACACATTAATTGATTTGATTTGCTTACTTTATTTTTTGTCTATTAGATTGTAAGCTCTTTGAGCAGGGACTGTCTTTCTTCTATGTTTGTGCAGCGCTGCGTACGCCTTGTAGCGCTATAGAAATGCTAAATAGTAGTAGTAGTAGTAGTAGTAAGTTACAAACAGGTGCTAGAGAGGCTTTGCAGATCTGTATCAAATCGATATATATATATATATTTTTTTCTTACATTTGTACCCCGCGCTTTCCCACTCATAGCAGGTTCAATGCAGCTTACATATTATATACAGGTACTTATTTGTACCTGGGGCAATGGAGGGTTAAGTGACTTGCCCAGAGTCACAAGGAGCTGCCTGTGCCTGCAGTGGGAATCGAACCCAGTTCCCCAGGACCAAATATATATATAAAACGGAATTCTCCTGTCGCTTCTTTCTCTATAACATCAGCAAAATTCGCCCCTTCCTCTCCGAGCACACCACCCGAACTCTCATCCACTCTCTCATCACCTCGCGCCCTGACTACTGCAACCTACTCCTCACTGGCCTCCCACTTAACCATCTATCCCCCCTTCAATCCGTTCAGAACTCTGCTGCCCGTCTTATCTTCCGCCTAGACCGATATGCTCATATCACCCATCTCCTCAAGTCACTTCACTGGCTTCCGATCAGGTACCACATACAGTTCAAGCTTCTCCTACTAACCTACAAATGCACTCAATCTGCAGCCCCCTCATTACCTCTCTACCCTCATCTCCCCTTATGCTCCTACCCGTAACCTCCGCTCACAGGACAAATCCCTCCTCTCAGTACCCTTCTCCACCACCGCCAACTCCAGGCTCCATCCTTTCTGCCTCGCCTCACCCTATGCTTGGAATAAACTCCCTGAGCCCATACGCCAAGCCCCCTCCCTACCCATCTTCAAATCCTTGCTCAAAGCCCACCTCTTCAATGTCGCTTTCGGCACCTAACCATTGTACCTCTATCGAGGAAATCTAGACTGCCCCCAATTTGATTGACTGCCCTTTTTTTCCTTTAGATTGTAAGCTCCTTTGAGCAGGGGCTGTCCTTCTTTGTTAGATTGTACAGCACTGCGTAACCCTGGTAGCGCTTTAGAAATGTTAAATAGTAGTAGTATAGATCCCCAACATCATGTATCATGATAATTCGTATCTTCAGTTTAATCCCATCCATACCCACCCTCCTCTTTCCTCAGGGACTGTTCTATTGTGCCTCTGTACAACACTGTGCACATCTGGTATTATGATAGTATAATGATAGAATTGCGATAAATCTTAAAACTGTGGTCAGAGAAGAACCTGGTGGCTTTGTTAAATAGAGTCTTATTTTCTTTTCTGAAGGGTATTGAATATATGAATAATGTAATACCGTTAAATAGCTTACATGTTTTGGTTTATGAAACTCATTCATATATTTCATCTTACTTGTTGTGACAGTGTTCTGGCAGAATTATCTCCTACTGCTGTGATCCTTTCTGGATTATTAGACAGTATTTAGAACATTTTTCAATCATGCTGTCTCTTGTTGTTCTGAGTGTAATGCTTTGTTTAGCCTTGCATTTCTCAATTGCTTTCCATCTCAATGACAAGCTCTTTCCTCCTGAACTGACATTTCATGAATGTTGCAATTTATTTTTTGATTGTCTTAGGCACTGTGTAACAATGTGCTTTTTATTTTATCCAGCTCCCAACAGCATAATCATCTTTCCTTAGTGCTTGGTTCTGCTCCTCTTATAATAATCTTATCCATGACTTTTTCTACTACAATAATATAAATTATTACAGTTTCGGCCTATTTACTAAACTGTGCTACCTAATAAAGTGGCAGTTAGTGGGCACTAATAGCATAAGTGGCACATTAACCAGTAACATGCTAACTTCCACATTGACAGCTAACACAGGAATGGGATGGAGGATGGGTGGAGACTGCTCTTTACAGTTGTCATTAAGGGGCCCTTGAACTAGCTGCAGTAAGTACTAAAGTGTGCTTATCACAGGTTAAAATCAACTTCCGCCTGGCAAACTCAGGTGTTCTGTGGTAGTTTTCAGATCTGTGCACACTTCTCACAAGCTAAAAAATATTTGTATTTTTTTTTTACTCTGGGGGCATTTGGGGGCAAGTGTAGGCATCTCCAGCGCTGATCAGTTAGTGCAGCTAAGTACATAAGTACATAGGTATTGCCATACTGGGGAAGACCAAAGGTCCATCAAGCCCAGCATCCTGTTTCCAACAGTGGCCAATCCAGGTCACAAATACCTGGCAAGATCCCCAAAAAAGTACAAAATATTTTATGCTGCTTATCACAGAAATAGCAGTGGATTTTCCCCAAGTCAATTTAATAATGGTCTATGGACTTTTCCTTTAGGAAGCCGTCCAGACCTTTTTTTAAACCCCACTAAGCTAACCTCCTTTACCACATTCTCTGGCAACGTGTGGTTACCACGGAAGCCCTTACTGCCTAGAAAATAGGTGTTGATAAGGCTCCCACACTAATGGTCATGCACTAATTGGGAAATTAGCATATAGCCATTAATTGAGGAAATTGAAAATGCTGCCATTTTACAGCTGCACTGAAAGTGGCCTCAGCGCATGGGAAACCCACATAGTGCAGGCCAAATTTTACTGCAGCTTAGTAAAAAGGCCCCTAAGATAGTTACTGTGCCTTAAAACATGGAGACAGTTATTATGCCTTAGCACTCCACTATTCACCTTCCTCCATTGATAAAAATGGCTATTTAACCTACCCTCTGTTTTCTGTCCAATAACCAATTCCTAATACACAGAAGGACATTTCCTCCTATCTAAAGACTAATTTTCTCAGGAGTCTCTGATGAGGTACTTTGTCAAAAGCTTTCTGAAAGTTTAGACAGACTACATCAACTGGCTCACCTTTATCGACATGCTTATTCACGCCTTCAAAGAAATGAAGCAAATTGGTAAGGCAAGACTTTCCTTGGCTGAATCCATGCTGACTCTGTCCCATTAAACCATATATATCTTTGTGTTCCATAATTTTATTCTTTATAATAGTTTCCACTATTTTACCCAGCACTGACATCAGGCTTACAAGTCTGCAATTTCTCAAATCACCCATGGAATCCTTTTTAAAAATCAGCATTACATTGGTCACCCTCCAATCTTCAGGTACTACAGATGATTTTAATGACAGGTTACAGATTATTAACAGTAGATCATCAATTTCATGTTTGAGTTCTTTCAGTACCCTTGTATGCATGCATGCCATCTGGTCTAGGTGATTTACTACTCTTTAATTATTTTAAAAATTTTAATCCTTATTGAATTTCTAAAATATACATTCATGAAAACTTTGAAACAAGAAAAATAAGTGGTCCAAGAAAAATAAGTGGTCATAAAGAAATAAACAATTATGAAAATACAATTAATTTGTTGATTTGGCTCAGTACATCTTCAATGTTCACTGAGAATTTTTTCAGTTCCTCTGCATCATCACCCTTGGAAAATCATTTCTGCTACAGGTAGATGTCTTACATCTTCTTCCATAAAGACTGAAGCAAAGAATTCATTCAGTGTTTCCGCTATGACCTTGTCCTCCCTGAGTACCCCTTTTGCTCCTTCATGAACTAACAGTCCCGTGGAGAGGCATAATTGAACGGCGCCGGCTATCTATATGGCCGGTGCCGCAAACAGCGGCCCCGAACCGTATTATCGAAAAAGATGGCCGGCCATCTTTCGTTTCGATAATACAGTTATGGCCGATAATGGAAACCGAGGCCGGCCATCTCAAACCTGGCCAAATCCAAGGCATTTGGTCATGGGAGGGGCCAGCATTTGGGGCTTGGTCTAGTTCTTCGACATTTACATCGGTACTGAGTGCATTGGCTTCGACATCGACAGGAGCATCGACGTCGGGAGCAGGTAATGGCTGCTGAGAGACCAACTCGCGCTGGGAGCAGTGAAGCATCGAGTGGGTCTCCACCTGTCCAGAAGCCAGGGGTACATTTGACACTTTTGATGTAGCATCCAGGATCACTGCTCAGGGTATAGTGATGCGCAGACTCTCATGGCTGCATGTCTCTCACCTGGATCATTCTGTCCAGCAGCGAATGGCGGATGTTCCTTGCCGGGGGGACAACCTTTTTGGTGAAAAAGTAGAGGATCTTGTTGATCAGATCAAGAAGCATAATGATGCTATGGATTCACTCTCCCACTGGGCACCTGCTACTGCCTCCTCATCTAGGAGGTATTTTGGGGGGAAGAGGAGTGCTCCCTATTCCTACTCTAGGCGTAGGTACACTCCTGCTTCTCGGCAGCCTGCCCAGGCTCAGCCCCAGTGCGTTCGTTCTCGTCAACAACATGCATCTAAGGCCCATTCTGCTTCCCAGCAAAAGCAAGGGACAGGCTTTTGACTGGCTCCAGTTCAGCATAGCCTTAGTAAACGTGTCCATACCGGACAACTTGCCGGTTGGAGGGAGGTTAATGTTTTTTCACCAGAGGTGGCCTCTTATAACCTCTGACCGGTGGGTTCTTCAAATAGTCCGGTTAGGATACACCCTCAATCTGGAATCCAAGCCTCCAAATTGCCCACCGGGAGCTCAGTCCTACAGCTCTCAGCACAAGCAGGTACTTGCAGAGGAACTCTCCGCCCTTCTAAAGACCCAAGCGGTCGAACCCGTTCCACCAGGGGAAGAAGGGCTGGGATTCTATTCCTTGTGCAAAAGAAAAAGGGGGGGGGGGGGATGCGTCCCATCCTAGACCTAAGGGCCCTGAACAAATTTCTTATTCGAGAAAAGTTAAGGATGTTTTCCCTAGGCACCCTTCTTCCCATGATTCAGGAAAATGATTGGCTATGCTATCTGGACTTAAAGGATGCTTACACACACATCTCAATACTTCCAGCTCACAGGAAGTATCTTCGATTTCAGCTGGGAACACAGCACTTTCAGTACCGTGTACTGCCCTTTGACCTGGCATCTGCGCCCAGAATGTTTATAAAATGCCTAGCTGTAGTCGCAGCGTCACTACGCAGACTGGAAGTGCGTGTGTTTCCTTATCTCGACGATTGGCTGGTGAAATAGCACCTCAAAGGAAGGTGCTCTGGAGTCAATGCGAATGACTATTCAGGTCCTGGAGCTACTGGGGTTCGTCATAAATGATCCCAAGTCCCATGCTCACCCCAGTCCAAAAATTGGAATTCATTGGAGCTCTGCTGATCACTCAGACAGCTCAAGCTTATCTCTCTGAGGCAAGGGCAGACAACCTTCTGACCCTGGTGTCCATGGTTCGAGCGTCTCATCAGGTCATGGCTCAGCAGATGTTGAGACTTCTGGGGCACATGGCCTCCACAATTCATGTAACGCCCATGGCACATCTACATATGAGATCAGCTCAATGGACCCTAGCTTCCCAGTGGTTTCAAGCTGCAGGGGATCTAGAGGATGTAATCCACCTGTCCACTGACTTTCGGAATTCTCTTCAGTGGTGGACAATTTGATCCAATTTGACCTTGGGACGTCCATTCCAAATTCTTCAGCCACAAAAAGTGCTGACAATGGATGCATCTCTCTTGGGGTGGGGTGCTCATGTAGATGGGCTTCACACTCAAGGAGCCTGGTCCTTTCAGGAAAAAAGGTCTTCAGATTAATCTCCTGGAATTGCGAGTGATCTGGAACGCTCTAAAGGCTTTCAGAGGCCGGCTGTCCAACCAAATCATTTTGATTCAGACTGACAATCAGGTTGCCATGTATTACACCAACAAGCAGGGAGGCACTGGATCTCGACCTCTGTGTCAGGAAGTCATCCAGATGTGGCTTTTGGCGCGCCATCATGGCATGTTTCTGCAAGTCACTTATCTGGCAGGTGTAAACAACAGTCTGGCCGACAGGCTGAGCAGGATAATGCAACCTCACGAGTGGTCACTGAACATGGGTGTCGCCCGCAAGATCTTCCGAGCATGGGGCACCCCTTCGGTGGATCTTTTTGCCACTCAGATCAATCACAAGGTCCCTCAGTTCTGTTCCAGGCTTCAGGCCCATGACAGACTAGCGTCAGATGCCTTTCTCCTGCATTGGGGAACAGGCATCCTGTATGCATATCCTCCCATACCTCTAGTGGGGAAGAATTTGCTGAAACTCAAGCAAGACTGCGGAACCATGATTCTGATTGCTCCCTTCTGTCCGCGTCAGATTTGGTTCCCTCTTCTACTGGAGTTGTCATCCAAGGAACCGTGGAGATTAGAGTGTTTTCCAACCCTCATCACCCAGAACGAGGGGTCACTTCTGCATCCCAACCTCTAGTCTCTGGCTATCACGGCCTGGATGTTGAGAGCTTAGAATTCGCCTCCTTGGGTCTTTCAGAGGGTGTCTCCCGAGTCTTGCTTGCTTCCAGGAAAGATTCCACAAAGAGGTGTTAATCTTTCAAATGGAGGAGGTTTGCCGTCTGGTGTGACAGCAAGGCCCTAGATCCTCTTTCTTGTCCTACACAGACCCTGCTTGAATACCTTCTACACTTGTCAGAGTCTAGTCTCAAGACCAACTCTGTAAGAGTTCACCTTAGTAGGATTAGTGCTTATCATCGCTTTGTAGAGGGTAAGCTTATCTATGGACAGCCTTTAGTTGTTCGCTTCATGAGAGGTTTGCTTTTGTCAAAGCCCCCAGTCAAACCTCCACCAGTGTAATGGGATCTCAACATCGTTCTCACCTAGCTGATGAAAGCTCCTTTTGAGCCCCTGAATTCCTGCCATCTGAAGTACTTGACCTGGAAGGTCATTTTCTTGATGGCTGTTACTTCAGTTCGTAGGGTCAGTGAGCTTCAGGCCTTGGTAGTGCATGCACCTTATATCAAGTTCCATCATAACAGAGTAGTCCTCTGCACGCACCCTAAGTTCCTGCCGAAGGTGGTGTCGGAGTTCCATCTTAACCAGTCAATTGTCTTGCCAACATTCTTTCCCCGTCCTCATACCCGCCCTGGTGAAAGTAGTTTGCATACCTTGGACTGCATTGACCTTTTACGTGGAGTGGAAAAAGCCCTTCAGACAGTCCACTTAGTTGTTTGTTTCTTTCAATCCCAACAGGAGGGGAGTCACCATCGGAAAATGCACAATCTCCAATTGGCTAGCAGATTGCATTTCCTTCACTTATGCCCAAACTGGGCTGACTCTAGAGGGCCATGTCACTGCTCATAATGTTAGAGCCATGGCTGCGTCAGTGGCTCACTTAAAGTTAGCCTCCATTGAAGAGATTTGCACGGCTGCAACGTGGTCATCGGTCCGCACATTCACATCTCACTACTGCCTTCAGCAGGATACCAGACATGACAGTCGGTTTGGGCAGTCGGTGCTGCAGAATCTGTTTGGGGTTTAGAATCCAACTCCACCCAGCTAGACCCATTTTTGTTCTGTTCCAGGCTGCACTCTTAGTTAGATGTTTATGGTTTCAGGTCAATCTAGGTTATGTCCTCGCCATTGTGAGGCCCAATTGACCAATGCTTATTGTTTTGAGTGAGCCTGGACGCTAGGGATACCCCACATGTGAGAACAAGCAGCCTGCTTGTCCTTGGAGAAAGCGAAGATACTTACCTGTAGCAGGTATTCTCCGAGGACAGCAGGCTGATTGTTCTCACAAACCCGCCCACCTCCCCTTTGGAGTTGTTTTTGTTTGTTTGTTTATATGCTTTTTGATTAAACTGAGGAGGCACGCTCAACGCGACGGGCTCTGGCAAAACTTTTTAATTTTGCTGGTGAAAAATTGCCGTTTCTTGGGCCGACGTGGACGTCGACCCACATGTGAGAACAATCAGCCTGCTGTCCTCAGAGAATACCTGCTACAGGTAAGTATCTTCGCTATTGGGAATGGCCATAATACCTGAAGCTGTCATACAGCCTGGTATCCAATGTCACTTTAACTTCTTAGGGTGGTGGGAGGGGGTTAGTAACTACTGGGAGATTAAGGAGGGGTTATGCCTTCATCCATCCAGTGGTCAGCTGCTCACTCAGGGCTCTGTTTTGTACTCTGGTCAGGTCTGGTTAAACCATCCTTGTTTTTTACGCTGGATGTTTCTTCCAATTCCATTATCACTGAAGACATCCTAATTTTGGTCTTGCCCAAAACAAGCCTCCAACATGCCCCCTTGTTATCTGAATGAACTGCAGTGTAAAATGTCCAACTTTTACCTTTCAGAAATAGCAATTTGGACATTTTTGACAGATGGACTTTTTTTGGCCATGTTGAGATGTCCATCTGCTTCAAAAATGAGCACCATAGTGAAAGAAGCACAGTTTGCTATTTAAATAATCTTATTCAAAAGCAGTGCTTAAACCTGCTCTATAAACCTAGGTTCTTCAGAATATATGGATGATTAGATGGATAATCAACACTGGCAGCCATAGGACATAGCAAATGTAGCTAAACAATGCCTCATGGCGTTGGTAGAACAAAGGAAAATTAAATGGGTTCTCTCCCCAGAAAACTGATAAAACCATAACATACAGCAACATTGTAAATGTCAGTGGAAAAAGAACAATTGACTCATACAGTCTACCCAGTGGTTGAGTTTCTTTCCCTAGTTTTCTACTACTTTAAATAATCCTAAATTTATATGGAAATTTATTTGCCCATCTACCTTTCATCTGACCCTCTTCAGATGTTCCCCTGTTTGCACCTACAGTTTGTTTTCTTAAGACATTATTGCTTTATTTGTCTGTTTTTTTTTCCGTGTTCATAAAATCCATATAGATTAACAGAGCAGCATAATTCAACTGTTAACCATAGAGAGAAGCATTTAAAAATAATTCTTCCAAGCATAAAATTGTGATTGCTGTACCAAATGCAGGGATAATTATGTGGCTCCATTGCTATTAAAATTCACATATTCATTTATAGATTTGCAGCCCTTTTGCATGTGTCTCTAGTGTTCCCAGCAGTGCCACAGGTTATAAGTTCCATTTTGCATCTGATATCTACTCTATGTTTTTTTTTTTGCTTCTCAGTTAGTGCCAATGGGGCTTCTGTCTCTTTTGCTCCTACTCAGCCAAATCATTGGAGGTACTGAGCAAGGAGAATATATAAAGCAAGCTTGTCCAACTTCAGTCTTCAAGTACTGCACGCAGATCTAGTTTTCAGGGTATCCCTAATGAATATATATGAAAGAGATCTGCATACAATGGATGTAGTTGGCATGCAAAACTCTCTCATGCATATTCAATAGGAATATCCTGAAAACCTGGCCTGTTTGCAGGGGAAAGAGTATTTCAGAACAAAGGAATTTTGCACCCCACATAGGGACCCTTTTACTAAAGCTTAGCACATGCTAAATGCTAAGAAGCCTATTTTATACCTATGGGCTTCTTAGCATTTAGCGTGCTAATTCCATTACCATATGCTAAGCTTTAGTAAAAGGGCCCCATATTTTATTAAGTTTTATCTAGCAAAATATACTGTGCAATTTAAAAGTAAACCACAATATTTATGGAATATAAAAACATGAGCAGCATAGAACACAATCAGTATCACTTTCATGCAATATTCTGTTCTGACTAGAGGTCAGTTGTAGAGAGCTGCATGGGAACGGGGTTCCCGCGGGGACGGAAGCAGTTCGGCGGGGTTCCCGCGGGGATGGAAGCAGTTCTACGAGGTTCCCGTGGGGATGGAAGCAGTTCTACAGGGTTCCCGTGGGGAACAGAGGCAGTTCCTGCAGGGTTCCCACTGGGACGGAAGCAGTTCCTGTGGGGTAAGCAGTTCTGCAGGGTTCCCGTGGAAGTGTAAGCTGCACCTGCACCAGCCTCTCATCCGAGTACCAACTTCTTTGAGTGCTGTCTCCTCCTCCTTGCTTTAACAGCACAAATATGGAAAGTCTTCCATTAAGGAGGTGGTAGAGACACAAATAATAACGGAATTCAAAAAGGCATGGGATGAACACAGAGGATCTCTAATTAGAAAATGGAAGTTATAAAAAACCTAACCTTAAATGGCTGCATGTGTGTGGATGTGTCAATTGACGCTTAGATGGCGACTCTGGCTGTGATGAACTAGGGCTGATACCGGGCAGACTTGTATGGTCTGTGTCTCATACATGACAATCTGGTTTAGAATGGGCTGGAAAGGCCTTAGACAGCAACTTCAGTGGCTGGAACATGAGGACAGTGCTGGACAGACTTTTACGGTCTGTGTCCCACAAATGAGAAGACGAATAGACTGGAGTGGGCTTCAACGGCAACTCCAGCAGTTGGAACATAAGGATAGGGCCAGATAGACTTCTATGGTCTGTGTTCCAGAACCACCAAAGAAAGATCATAATCAAGTATATAATATCACACTCGTTAATTTAATCATGAATTGATAATGAGTGTGACTATTGGGCAGACTGGATGGACCATTCAGTTCTTTATTTGAGTCACTTACTATGTTACAATTAATCCTCTTTGCTCCCGGGCTGATGCGCAGACCTCAGCTCTGACACAGGCAAAGCATTAGATGTCACCCGACCTACTGGTGCGTGCATGTGGCGACCTCTCAGCACATAGTGCCAGTAAATCAGAGACAAATCTTACATGTGCACATCAGAGTGTTCCAAGTTTCAATTTCCATTCCTTCCTTGCCTACAGTGCAGTGGCTCAAATCCAGAGAGAGACTGAGGGAGCTGACTGAAAATTTCTTTTATGTACCATTAAATTCTTATGGGGATGGGTTACATTCTTGCGGGGATGGGTTGGGATGGGTTACATTTTTGCGGGGATGGGTAAGATTCCAGCAGGGACGGGTGGGGATGGGTAAGATTTCTGTCCCCGTGCAACTCTCTAGTCAGTTGCAAGACAAAGCCAAATAATTGACAGCTGCTATTCTACTAGTTGCCACCAATGTTTATAATGTAAGGTGCTATTCACCCACCCTTCACCAAATGACACAGTAGGACTGAAAATAAAGTATACCTGATATTTGAATTTTTTCTGGTAATTAAATGTCAGTGAGAAGGAAAATCAAATGTGTTCTTTCTCCAGAAAATATAGATAGAAATATGATAAATAAAACCATAACATTATAGCAACGTACATAAATTGTTTCCAGTAACTACAAAGCCCAATCACAGATTTATTTTTTGGGATCTTCTTTAGGCAGATACCTTAAAGGTGACAGAATCCTTCAGTTTAAAACAATTTGCTGGGACTCAGACTTATCTGGACTGAATAAAGGTAAAGATTTCAACTTACAGACTGGAGTTCCTGCCGTGTCATTATACTTCTCAGTCTCTGGTCCTGGTGTCCTTCAAAGTTCAGCTGACTGAGTCTCAGATTTCTGTTAAAAGTCATCGGGGTCCTTTTACAAAGGCACGCTGAAAAATGACTTGCGGTAGTGTAGGCGCGGGTTATGGGTGCGCGCTGATCCACGCTGTAAAAAAGGCCTCTTTTTTTTGCCGAAAATGGATGTGTGGCAAAATCAAAATTGCCGCACATCCATTTTGGGTCTGAGACCTTACCATCAGCCATAGACCTAGCAGTAAAGAATCTGGGTGGTAATGACCTACGTGCATCAAATGCCACTTGGCGCGCATCCGTTACGCGCACCAGAAAATAAAAAAATATTTTTCAGATGCGCGTAGTGGGCACATGTCAAAATTGAAATTACCGCAAAGGCCACATGGTAACCGGTCATGTAAAGTGCATTTGGCACGCGTAGGCGCCTACGCGGCTTAGTAAAATGGGCCCATTGTCTTTTGTTGCATACATGGTTCAGATCTAGGAACTGACACATGATAAAATGATGCGATTTTAAAAATATTTAAACTGGGGTGAATCAGTAAAACTCAGGAGCATTTCTTCTGTGATCTCATCAGACCTTGTTTCAGAAGCTGCTAGGCTAGGAAAATGAAACGGTTCTTGCTCTGCCCTCCCCTGATCTGATGGGGCTAAGCACAGAGGACACTTCTATCATTACCTGGTCTTTTAATCTCCATGATTGATTAAATCAGACAGCTATCTCTCTGTCCCTTTCAGTGCTTAGCAATTTGCAGAAGCTGTTAGGGAAATGTAGACATGAAACAAGGCGAAAATATAGTGCACTTCACCTAAACTATGAAAGTATCATCAGATAAGGTGAATAAAGATGCTTCCCTTTTCTACAATAATTCTTTCAAAAATATTTCATTCTAACAAAAAAGGAATGCCATATGGCATATCCCTAATGAATATATATGAAAGAGATCTGCATACAATGGATGTAGTTGGCATGCAAAACTCTCTCATGCATATTCAATAGGAATATCCTGAAAACCTGGCCTGTTTGCAGGGGAAAGAGTATTTCAGAACAAAGGAATTTTGCACCCCACATAGGGACCCTTTTACTAAAGCTTAGCACATGCTAAATGCTAAGAAGCCTATTTTATACCTATGGGCTTCTTAGCATTTAGCGTGCTAATTCCATTACCATATGCTAAGCTTTACGTACCACTGAAAACCTCTGGCAATTGTAGAGATACCAAGTAACCCAGATCCAGGCTGGGGACTTTTTGTCCAGTCCTGGTTTTGAACTTACTTCTCAAACTAGTGTGGGATTTGTAGTGCCTGATCCTGTCCATTAAAATCAGTTCTGAAAGTCTCTTAGGGGCCCTTGTTCCAAGCTGTGGTAAAAGGGGCCCTGCACTAGCGGCGGCCATTTTTGTTGTGTGCCGAGGCCTTTTTTACTGCAGCAGGTAAAAAGGCCAAAAAAAAAAGAAATGACCATGCGGTAAGTATGCACTTGCTGCATGGCCATTTCGAGGGGAGCACTTACCGCCACCCATTGAGGTGGTGGTAAGGGCTCCTGTGTTAACTCGGCAGCAACCAAGCAGTGATTACCTCCAGGTAACCCTTGCACTAGAAAGTCAGACCTGATTTTCTGTACCACTGGAAATGACGTGCACTGGGGGTGGAACTGCCGCTGGTGCTTGCGTTAGACCTGCGGTAGTACTGATTTGGCATGTGGTAAGCCTGTTGCTTGCGTGCCAGTCCTTTAGTAAAAGGGTCCCATAATGTACCAGGATAGGGTGGTCAGAAATCTAGGATTGTCCTAAAAGCTGCAGCTTGAAACTGGGTAACTTACAACCCAGAAAATGGGTGCTTATTTTTAAACATTTAACTCATTCAAAACAATATTTTTATTTATTTATTTATTTATTTATTTGTATCCCACATTTTCCCACCAATTTGCAGGCTCAATGTGGCTTACATTTGCCGTAATGGCGGTTGCCATTTCCGAGTAGCAGAATTACAAACGGTATTGCATTAAGGTGCATACATACATGGTAACATACATGGAACAGATCATGGTATATATATATATATACCATGTGCATACATACATGGTAAAGAAGAATACATTATGGTATTGCATACATACATGGTAAGAAGAATACATTATGGTATTGCAAGAAGGTTCCTGAGTAATAAATTGGATTGTAATAGACATTAGGTCATCGACTATAGAGAGACCCTATTTGTCATAAGGTTTAAAGTGGTAGTGCTTGATCATTAATAGCAAAGAGGTTAAGCAGTCTTGCGATAAAAGTTCGGTTTTGTATAGATCGTGTAAAATGTTATTATTTAGTATTTAAGGTGGATGTTTATGGTATGCCTTCTTGAAAAGATCTGTTTTCAGTAGCCTTCGGAAGATGGTTAGGTCTTGCGTTGTTTTTATGGCCTTCAGTAGTGCGTTCCATAGTTGCGTGCAGATGTATGAGAAACTGGTCGCGTATGTGGATTTGTATTTTAGCTCTTTACAGTTAGGATAGTGGAGATTTAGGAATGTGCGTGATGATCTTTTTGCGTTCCTATTAGGCAAGTCTATAAGGTCTGACATGTAGGTCGGGGCTTCCCCGTAGACGATTTTGTGGACCAAGGTGCAAACTTTGAACACAATTTGTTCTTTTAGTGGGAGCCAGTGTAGTTTTTCTCTTAGGGGTTTGGCGCTTTCGTATTTCGTGTTCCCAAATATGAGTCTGGCTGCTGTGTTTTGAGCGGTTTGAAGCTTCTTGATGATTTGTTCTTTGCATCCAACATAAATGGCATTGCAGTAGTCTAGATGACTTAGCACCATTATAGGTAAATGTAGACAGGCAGGACTGGTACAAGGGTATGAGGTGCCCCAGGCGAACTGTCAGCCCTATGCCCCTCCTCCAATTAATTTTCATGCCCCTAGACTTCCCCTTAGAAAGTCAACAAATCATTATCAGTCCAGCATCACCCTTCATAGAGTAGAGAGTTGTGGTAGCCGTGTTAGTTCATTTTTAAAGGTAATCAATAGAAATAAAACAAAATAAAGTTATTGGACATAACTTAATACATTTCTTGATTAGCTTTCGAAGGTTTTATTTTCTTTTCCATGTTTTATTTTGTTTTATTTCTGTTGATTACCCTTCATAGAACAATCTTGTAAAGGTGCATAACTGGAAAGCATGCCTGAGAATATTAAACCTTGTTTTGTATATATACATGCATAATGAAGGCAAGTTCCAGAAGTCATTTACCTGGATAAATGGGCAATTTGTAAACTGCCTAACCCTGATTGAGTGTAGCTGTCAGGGCCTATTGTTCTTCCTTAACTTCAGCAGTTCTTTGTTACCCCCCCCCCCCCCCCCCCCAATCACAAAAGCGCACCCTAGGTAACTGCTTAGTCTGCCTAATGGTTAAGCATATGCAAATAGGACACTAGTTAGTTCTGCAGGTATTGCCCATCACTGCTATGCATACTTCCTTAGTGGGTGTGCAGCAAAGTCCCTGCTTATCCAGCATTTTCCATGATTGACAGACAAAGCAGCAACATTCTCCCATTGTAAAGCTAGTCTTAAAAAAAGTATTGTATTGTACGGTCCTGAATTACACATAGCACGCTGAGTAGCCATGTTTTTAGTGTTCAGTTTAAATTTGTGAAGTTATGTAACCAGGTCCTTTTCTATTTCCATTCCACATACTGCTGGACAGCAAAGTCACAAATGTCCTCACCCATGGGGGGTGGGGTGTAATTTTATATAGGTCAGGTGAATGAATTTTATGAACTGGGCAGAAAGGGCCACACAGTTTAGAAAATACCCTTTTCCTCACACCCTGAAGTACTTTCAGATATATGCAATTGCTTTCACTTGATTTGCATGCTGGCATTGCAGGCACTAAGATATATATTTTTTAAATGGTTCCTTGAAACTTAAAACAAAACTTTGGTGAGGACACCCTCCTGTTAGCTCAAATTATGCATGGCTCATCCTCCAGCATGGTGAGTGGAGGGACCAGTAGGTGATAGCACATGCCTGGACCCAGCTCCAGAATCAATTCAATAGATAGACATTCTTCCAGAGTGAGGCAAGAGATGATTAGGGGCTGCTCTTAGGAGCCACAGCATTGCCTTAGAGTTGGGTGGTTATGCAGTATAACTCAAAGGAAACTGATGTATCATTTGGGCTAGGATGCAGATCTAGCAAGGAGTCAAGGACCCAGCATAAACCTATATCCTGCATAGGCTTCCAGCTAGCAAGTGTGCATGTTTTGCTCTTGATACCTTGCTAATGCCTTGACCATGGTCTTTACAAGATCAGCCTGGAACATCTAAAGGTCCAGGTAGCAATGCACTGCAGGTATCTGAAGATGCTATTAATTGCATGTTAAGGGACAGACATCTAGGGACATAATACTGCCTGACATGGCTAAGTGACTCACTGAAGGCAATGCAAGGGTATGCTAGAGCTACACATATGAAGAGATCTTAGGATTTTGCAGTAGGGATGCCTGCAGTAATCCTTAAGACCCTAACTTGAATTGTTCAGTGACATCACTTGTTGCTGGGGAAAGAAGTGAAATCCTTTATTGGATCAATAGTTTTATTCTAGTCTGACATCATTGGTCACTGGGTGAAGTATTAACCTGTCAATATTCAGCCAGCGATGGTGATTTAAAAAAACAAACAAACCTTACTGTCGTTGACTAATTTAGACCCACATATTCAATACCAGGCCATGTGTGGGCAAAGGCATAAGGCATTGAATATCTGGGCCTAACCACATAGAAAACAGCCACTGGGAATTATGAGACTCCTGGCCAATACTTAGCCAGGAGGCACCTTCCAGCCAATGGACCCAGCCAATTAAGCTCCACAGTTTTAGGGGATAGAGATACCTGATCACCCAGCTCAGGGCAGTCTGAATAAATAGGTCTGAGGGCAGATCGAGCCATCACAGTCGCTCAGGTGCTGTGCTGAACTGGGGACCAGTGAGAACCAGGAGCCTGCTGTGCCGCAGGGATCTGTGGTGGAACCAGTGCTATTTAACATATTTATATATGATATGGAAATCAGAATGACAAGTGAAGTGATTAAAATAGCAGATGACACAAAACTATTCAAAGTTGACAAAACACATGCGAATTGTGAAAAAGTATAGGAAGACCTTAGGAAACTGGAAGACTGGGCATCCAAATGGCAAATGAAATCTAATGTGGACAAATGCAAAGTGATGCACAATGGGAAGAATAATGCAAATCATAGTTACCTGATGCTGAGGTCCATCTTAGGTGTCATTGTAGACAATACGTTGAAATCTTTTGCCCAGTCTGCAGCGGTGGCCAAAAAAGCAAACAGTATGCTAAGAATTATTAGGAAAGGGATGCAAAATAAGACCAAGAATATTATAATGGCTCTGTATCACTTCATGGTGTAACCTTGCCTTGAGTATTGTGTTCAATTCTGGTCACTGTATCTCAAAAAATTATATAGTGGAATTAGAAGAGGTTCAAAGAAGAGTGACTACCTTGGTAAAGGGGATGAACTCCCCCCATATAAGGAAAGTCTAAAGAGGTTAGGGCTCTTCAGCTTGGTAAACAGACAGCTGAGAGGGGATATGATTGAGGTCTACAAAATCCTGAGTGGTGTAAAACGGGTAGAAGTGAATCAATTTTTCCACTCTTTCAAAAAAGTACAACGATCAGGGGACACTTAATGAAATTACATGGAAATACTTTTAAAACAAATAGGAGGAAATATTTTTTCACTCAATGAATAGTTAAGCTCTAGAACTCAGTGCTGGAGGATGTGGTAACATTGGTTAGTGTGTCTGGGTTTAAAAAAGCTTTGAACAAGTTCCTGGAGGAAAAGTCTATAGTCTGCAATTGAGACAGACATAGGGAAGCCACTGCTTGCCCTGGATTGGTAGCATAGAATGTTTTACTATTTGGGTTTCTGACAGGTACTTGTGACCTGGATTGGCCTCTGTTGGAAGCAGGATACTGAGCTAGATGGACCATTGGTCTGACCCAGTATGGCTGTTATTATGTTCTTATGTTTTTATTTACCCACTCTTGGAGCCTAGGAGTATAGGAAACATTTGAGCTTATTGTATGATTTAAGCTGGACATCCATGTCTTTTCATCAACCAATATCCAAAGGCTGAAGAAACTATAAGAGCCACTTAGAGCACCCAGTCATCCGGGAACAACACATGCACATAACACCAGTAACCAACACCACTGTTCTGGAGCCTCAAAAGCCCTGAGTTTTCCAGTGAAACATAACAGAGACTATAAATGAGAACTCTCTTTAATGCTGCTTAACATTATCAGATGCACTATTGCAATGGGACTATGCAGAGAGTATTCACATATTGAAGTCAGCTCCTCTTTTAACCAAACTACATTGGCTTCCAATAAATGCAAGAGTTATTTTTGAACTATGTGTACTTGTTTATCAAATTTTATTTGGCCTTTTACCTGACTATATGCCATACTTGTTAGAATTACCTTTACGTAATGCTCATCTGACTTCAAGAGAGTGCCTTCTCCATTTTCCGTGTTGTACAAATCTTTGTTATAGATCTATTCATGAGGAAAGCTTCACATACCAAGCTACTAGGAAATGGAATTTCCAACAAAGTCACTCAGATATGTTACTGACTACTTGATATTTTGTAAATTGTTGAAGGCATTCTTATTTAGTGAATTCCTCGCTACTGTTGGTGATTGTTATTCTTTTAGTTATTTTGGGGCCCTGTTTACTAAGCAGCGCTAATGGCACGCTAGCGTTTTTAGTGCATGCTAAATGCTAAAGACACCCATAGGAATATATGGGTGTCTCTATTGTTCAAAGCCCGCTAATTTTAGGTGTGAGCTAAAAATGCTAGCTCATCTTAGTAAACAGCGCCTTTGGTATTTCAAAATGAGTCATCTTATTGCTTGGATGTTTTTACCTTTTATTGTTTTATACTTCCATTATAGTTTTCTTATTGTGATTTTCTTTAAACGTTTGATGTAAGCCAAACATTGAACCCAAACTTGTTTGGGATAATGCGGGGTACAGATGTCATAAATAAATATTCTCACGTGAAGGAGATCTTGTTAAAAGGGGCTAAAGTACTGTGCAAATAGTATGTTTCTGAAAGGAGTATCAAGGTCACAGCATTGACCAGCCAACCCATTCCTTTCTAGTGCAAAGATCTGCAAACAATGTAAGTTGAGTGGAGTGCAGCTTCTTGAGACTCTGGGCAAGTCACTTAACCCTCCATTGCCCCAGGTACACGATAACCCCCAGATTTTATAATCAGTGACTAAGGTTCCACGTGCAAATCAGCACATGTAGCCGATTTGCGCATAAAACTTAATTGGTTAACAAGCCAATCAGCACAGATAATTGGATGTTAACAAGCAATTATCAGTACTAATTGGTACAAATTAGGCTTTATGCGCATAGCTCTCTATGTGTATTCTATAAAATGATGCATGTAAATCAGACCGTGCGGATCTCAAAAAGGGGCATGGCTATGGAAGGGGCATGAGTGGGTTGTGGGCATTCTGAAAAGTTACGCACATTGTTACAAAATATGCCTTATCCACATCTAAATAAGATATGGGCATTTACACCAGGCTTTAGTTGCGGGATGGCTGCTACCCATATTCTATAAACCAAGCCTAATGTTAGGCAAGGTTTATAAACAGCACTAAGTTGTTGGGGTTTTTTTTTGCCATCGATTTATTTTAGGCTTCATATATAACATGTAGCCCTAAGCACCTAAATATATTATTTAAACCACTTTGATTATAACCACAAAAAGGCAGCATATCAAATCCCATCCCTTTTTCCTTTCCCCTAAATGCTATTTATACAATAAGAGTTGGGAAACGAGGCTTTCAGTTTTCATTAGTTTACTTTTCATCTTTCTGCACCTTTGATTTTCTACATGAATGAATTTAATTATCCGTGTTATCTACTTTCATTGTTTCAGAATTATAAGTTGGAAGACAAAGTCAGTTACAGTATCTGCTCAATATTTGTCATAGTGTAGTTACAAAATGGGAAATATTTATAGAGTAATATTGAGATCTTTCCTATATCCTTATATCCCACATAAAGCAGACTTGTGCAAAGGAAAGGGTTGAATAATCAGCCAATCAGATGAATCAATTTGGTCATTACTCGTCTATATTTCTCTTCTACATGACAAGATTTTAAATCGACCTTTCTGAGCATATCACATAACTGTCTGGGATATTTTTTTCTATAGGTCTATTCTTTATATTCTTTTTTCTTAAATATGTGATTAAAAGACAATAATTAGTTTAGAACTAAAATAACTGCCTTATGTCATTTTCTGTTTGTACTACTGTGCATTTTGAGACGGAGTCCTATCAAACTACTGGGATCCTGCAGGTTAATGAATCCAGCGGTAAATCAAAAAGCTGAACTTTTACCATACATTGATGTATTCTCCCCATGCTGTTATTGATATTGTTCATTCATTTGTCTTGTCTTTGGCATCTCATTGTCTCAACATTAATTATATTGACATTAATAAGGCAGGTATTATGCTTGCTCGGTATTTAAGAGCAAGGAAAACTAGGGTAAGAATAGATGTAGATGTGATTTTTGGATAAACAATAGTGCTATTTATAATTTAAACAATATCTTGAGAATCCTACATTAAAATTTCTTTTCTCAAAAATGTAATTTATGAATATATTATAGGTACAATTGATTGATTATCCTTTTTTATTTAACAATACTCAAGCTTAAACTCCATTTACTAAAGTACTTAAGCGTGTACACCCTAGTTCCATATATGGTGCTCAAAATTGACTGCACAAATTTGGGCACACCTAATTTGCATGCACAAATTAATTGATAAACAATTCAATAAGCACCAATAATTGAGTGCTAATAATTAATTATCAGCACTAATCGGCATCAATTAAAATTTGTGCATACATCTTTAGGTGCTGGATCTGAAAAGGAGGCATGGCCATGGGAGGGTCAGGGCATTTCTGGAATTTATATGTAGTGTTATAGAATTCTGAGAATCTGTGCCTAATTTAGGTGTGAGAATTTACAGCAGGTTTCAGTCGATGTAAATCTTTGCACCTAATTTTCGGCGAGGATCACGGTGCCACATGCTATTCTATAAATGGTGCACAATTCTGAGCAACATTTATAGGATAGCGCTTACCGTTAATGTTCATCGGCACCCAAATTTGGGCACCATTTATAGAACTGAGTCCTTGATGTTGGAATTAGCATACACTAGGTTTTAGCACACACCCACTTTTTACTGTTAACAGGGTTGCTTGATACTAGGAGGGTAATTTTACAATAGGGCACCTAGGTTAAGAGGCTAAGTAGTCACCTACTTAGGCCCTATTTTATAGGGATACAATTGCACATATATCTTTACAATATATCAGAATGTGTGGCAGAATTTGCACCCTGAATACAGGCGTGGATATGTATACCTGCTTGAAACCATTGTTCCCTTTAAGATGAGTAGCAGTCCTCCAACTGCATTACTGCCAGTGGGGGGCAGTGCTTTTCAATGGCTAGAGACAGGCAGGTTTCCTGGAGTCCTGCAAAGCTTGCCTGTCCCTCATTATTGAAAATGTGATAGTGAAACAGCACTCCCCAGTGAGGGAACAGTGCTTGAAACAGGTGTAAATATTCACGTCTTTATTTTATAATTAATTCACTTTTTTTTAAATAATCAATTCTGCCCATAATCTAGCTACACCATGCCGACAGATATGCCTACCAGCAAATTAAGGGTTCCTTTTACTAAAGTACATTAGGGAAAGTGAAATGGGACTTGATATACCGCTTTTCTGAGGTTTTTGCAACTACATTCAAAGCGGTTTACATATATTCAGGTACTTATTTTGTACCAGGGGCAATGGAGGGTTAAGTGACTTGCCCAGAGTCACAAGGAGCTGCAATGTGAATCGAACTTAACATGTGCTTAAAGTGCAAGAACAAGCTTCCACACAAACTTAATGCGTTTTGCAGTATTTTTCCTATTTATGCATGCTAAACTGTGCGTTATTAAATTTTTAAGAATTTTTCTATTTGGGGGTGCGGCATGAGCAGAGAGTGGGCGTAGGAACGTGAGTTGACTAACATATCATAATTATTGTGTGTTAACTGGCTACTACAGGGTTAATATGGGAGCACTTACTGTCACCTAAATAGGAGATGGTAGGTGCTCCTGTGTTAACAATTGGCAGGTAACATGTGCTAATGGGAACGTTAGTGCACGACCTGCAAAAGAAAGTGGAGAAGCCTTCAAAAAGTGCCAAATAGTATTTGCAGTTATTGCACTGTGAAATCCCGCATTTAAAAGGCATTAACTGCAAATTTTAGTGCACTTTAGTAAAAGGCCTTTCACGTGAATATGTGGTCAAAAGACTTTATAAAATTACCCCATCAATGCATGCTAATTCCTTACAAAGGGGGAATAGGATAGGGAATAGGAAGGGACTATGCTTTAAACTACACATGCAGTGTAGTACCATACATTCACTGTTAATGCAGCGGTCAAGCAACCTTAGCGAGTGACATTAAAAGCATCCACATTATCTGCAGTGCAGTTAATGTATAGTAAGTGTATGGTCTTTGCATTAACTAAATGGGAAGATCCTGGTGGGGAGAGGGGCAAAGACAGTTAGGGCCAAATTCTGTATATGGCACCGCAAAAATCAGGGCTGAAAAAAAACGTGCTTCTCGCCTACAGTTAGGTACAGTTTATAGAATACAGTATGTGTAACACCAGTCCCCATGATTTAGGTGTGATTATTCTAAAACCTGGTGTAAATGCCTGCACCTGACTTAGACACAGACCGGCCATATTCTATAACAGTGCTCTGAATTTTTAGGAATGCCCATGACACGCCCATGCCCATGACCCTTTTGAGATCCACCCATTAGAATTTTTTTTATGTGCAGCACTTTTACAGAATATGCTTAGAACATTGCACACGTAAATTCTAATTAGTGCCAGTAGTTGCTTGTTATTGGCCAATTAACTTGCTAATCAATTAAGGTGCACACACAACAACTTTAGTCACTATATATAGAATCCAGGCCTTAATGCAGATGTTTTTCAGTTTCCACCTGCTAATTTTTTTTTTTTTTTTTTTAGATTTTGCTCACACCTTTTTCAGTAGTAGCTCAAGGTGAATTATATTCAGGTATTGTGGATATTTCTCTGTCCCAGGAGGGCTCACAATCTAAGTTTATACCTCAGGCAATGGAGGGTTAAGTGACTTGCCCAAGATCACAAGGAGCAGCAGTGGGGTTTGAACCGGCCACCTCTGGATTGCAAGACTGGTGCTTTAACCCAGTGGCGTACCAAGGGGGGGGGGGGGCGGTGGGGGCGGTCCGCCTCGGGTGCACGCCGCTGGGGGGTGCCGCTGTCGTGCGCCTGCTCCTCCGAGTTCGCTAAAATTCATTCGTTCGTTGCAGCTCCCTCTGCCCCGGAACAGGTTACTTTCTGTTCCGGGGCAGAGGGAGCTGCAGCAAACGAACGAAGTTTAGTGAACTCGGAGGAGCAGGTGCGCACCGCGGCACCCCCCCCCCCCCAGCGGCGTGCACCCGAGGGGGGGGGGTTTCATTTCACTGGAGGGGGGGAGGTGTCATCTATAGGGGGGGGGCGCTGCTCCCGGGGGGGCGGCGCATCGGCGCTCCGCCCCGGGTGCCATCCAGGCCAGGAACGCCACTGCTTTAACCACTAGGCCACTCCTCCACTCCACTCCATTTTGACCATTAATGTACAGTAATGCAGCTTAGTAAAAGGCATTATAAACTTATTTACCTACAACTATCCCTTATCCCAGCCTCTGGGAAAACATCTTATTTATAGATTGTGACTCTATAGATGGAATTTGTGCATGGATTGTATTTTGTGGAGGAGTGGAGTGGCGCAGTGAGGGAGTGGAGGAATAGCCTAGTGGTTAGTGCAGCGGACCTTGATCCTGGGGAACTGGGTTCAATTCCCACTGCAGCTCCTTGTGACTGTGGGCAAATCACTTAACCCTCCTTTGCCCCAGGTACAAAATAAGTACCTGTATATATGTAAACCACTTTGAATGTAGTTGCAAAATGCCACAGAAAGGCAGTATATCAAGTCCCATTTCCCCTTCCCTTTTGTACCCCTGCCCCATCTGCAAGACTGTCCTGGAGTGTATAACGCGTGGCACAGTGAAGAGACATATGGGGAAACTCTTAGCACAGCCTTGCTTCCAATGAGGCCGTAAGAGTGACAATAACAAATAGCAAAGATGTATTATTTATAGCAGGTAATCTAGTCTTTTATAAATATGTAAAACCTTGGCCATTCCATGAACCTTTTAATTGACTAGATGTTTTTTTTTGTTGTTGTTGTTTTGGTTCCTCTTGTCATTTTATTTTCCTTTCCAGCCCAATGAAAGTTGAAAAGAATTATACAAAAGGGGTCGAGATTGTCTGTCTGTCTGTCTGGGGGCAAAATAACTCTCCAAAAAGTATACACACAAAATGACACAAGGCATGTATTTTTATATACATAAAGGGCAAATAATTTTATGAAAACCTATTTCTACAGATAAAGACCTATTTAAGCCATGGAAATGACTTTTAAAATTGCTTTCCCTAAATGTAACTTGAAAGAATATTGCTGACCAGAGAATTAACAGTGTTTTATGCAATTTGCAATTATAAAATGACATTATAAAGTTGTATATGGTGTTTTAGGGAAGGCATTGGTGAATGTGAAGAGTAAACAAAATTAATAAATGGTTGGGCCAAGGTAAGGATAAGGAACTGAAACATGACAAATGAAATTGATCTTTGGAGAAGGTGGAGAGGGCAAGGTCAAGAGTATGGCCAGCAGCATGGGTTAGAAAACCAACATATTAGATGAGATTAAGGTCAGAGATTAGATGTAGAAAGTGTCTGTAATAGGCTGACAGAGGGTTGTAGAAGTGGAAATTAAAATCGCACAAGAGAAGGAGGGTTGGGTACATCATGCAAATCTAGGTCATACAACCTTGAAAGAAGCAGATTATGATTAACAAGATCAAATGCTATTAAGTCCAGGGAAATGAAAATAGCCATTTTACTAAAATCTATGTATCTGCTCCTCACTGAATAAAGCTAAAAAAAACAAGATTTAGTACCTTGACAAAGATGCAAAGAACTAGTGTATTCAAGATAATGTTACAGTTACTTTACTTTACTGGATTTAGGCCCACCCAAGCTCACTCACAACTACACCCCCTGAGTGGGATATATCACATCACTGGCCCACCCACTCTTCCTGACCCTCCAATTGGCATTGGTTAGGCTGCAGTGCTGCACAGCCTTTCACTTCAGTGGCAGCTGGCAGAGAACAACAGAAGCCCTCGGCCTTCTTACCTGCTAATATTTCTTGCCTGTAGAGTGTAGTCTGGTTGAGAACAGGAACTTGAGACTGGAATCAGGGCCTGCTCCAGTACGCCCGGCTACCACGTGGCCCTTGCGGTAATTTCATTTTTGATGCATGTCCGCTACACGGCACGTAGCAGAAACCAGGCGGTAATCATCATTCTATGCGCATAGACAATTACCGCGTGGTTAACACGTGAGACCTTACCGCTAAATCAATGGCTGGCAGTAAGGTCTCAGACTCAAAATGGACGCATGCCAATTTTAATTTTGCCGCATTTCCATTTTTGGCAAAAATTTTAAAAAGGCCTTTTTTACAGGCGCGCTGAAAAATGGATCTGCGTGCACCCAAAACACGCGCCTACACTAGCACAGCCCATTTTTGGCACACCTTAGTAAAAGGGCCCCTTTAATCACTAATCTAAAAGTAGAAGTATTTTTTTTACATGGTAAAGCTTTTTTTTTAGTATGGAAAAAGATTTCTTAACAACAAGATTAATATGTGATCTCATACTAAGCATACTATCTAGTTCAACACCAAGAATCCGAGCTGATTTTGTCATAACTAAAACTGTCTGCCCCAATATTAAACTGTGGACTACTAAAAGGATGATCATTAGGTCCCAACCATAGAAACTTGGTCTTTTCCTTATTTAAGCCTATGAATCGTGATCCAGTTCTCTATTATGTTAAAACAATTTATTTTACCAGCCAGTGTTACAGACCAATCAGAAAATAGAGGACACAAAACCTAAATATCATCAGCATATATGTAAAAAGATAAATTAGCTTGTCCCTACTGATCACAAAGCATGCTAGCAAGATTGGACTATCTCACACAGTTAGCAGAGACAGAGAGGAATGGCTGGCCCTAGCTCAGAGCTAACAGCCAATAGGGAAAGCTCACAAGGAGTCAATCACAGGATACTGCAAACTATAGATAAAGCAGTTCTAATCCACAGTGCTATCTATTACATAGATAATGCAATTGAATACAAATAATACTCATATTAAATATACATCATAATATACCCTGCATCCATGAATATAGGGGCAGAACATCTTTAGTGAATACCCCTGACTCACCTATGCCCCTCCTATGGCTATGCACCATTTTCAGTTGCATGCTAAAAGATTTATGCACACATCTTTATAGTACTACTACTAATCATTTCTATAGTGCTACCAGACGTATGCAGTGCTGTACACATTATATACAAGTACTTTCTCTGCCCCTAGGGGCTCACAAGTTTTTTGGTACCTGGGGCAATGGAGGGTTTATTTATTTATTATTACATTTGTACCCCACGCTTTCCCACTCAAAGCAGGTTCAATGTGGCTTACATAGTAATAGGGATTACAAAGTATTGATAGAGAAAAAAATAAGTTAAGTATAACAGAATAATAAAAGAGATAGGTAGGTAGAGATGGGCAAGGGTGAAGGGAGTAGGATAGGTATGAGCAAGGGTAGGTGAGCATTGGAGGAGGGGTAGAGGAGGCGGGAGGGGGATGGGAAAACGGGATAAGCAAATGGAAGTTTGGTGGGAGATGTAGTCAAGGTCATTGTCATTGTTTCCTGGATATGTGTTGGGTAGATGGGTACATAGGATTAGTCTGGGTCATTTGGGTAGGCTTGTTTGAACAGATGGGTTTTAGTGATTTCCTGAAGGGTAAATAGTTGCTGATTGATCGGATAGGTCTGGGGAGTGCATTCCAGAGTTGACTGCCTAAGAAGGAGAAGTTGGATCCATGGTAGGTTTTGTACTTGAGTCCTTTGCAATTAGGGTAATGTAGGTTGAGGTATGTTCGCGAAGTTACAGACATGTTTCTGGAGGGAAGGTTAATCAGATCAAGCATATAGCCCGGAGATTCACCGTGGATAATCTTGTGGATTAATGTGTGAACTCTGAAGTTGATTCGTTCTCTGATAGGGAGCCAGTGAAGTTTTTTTACGAAGAGGTGTTGCACATTCAAATCTTGATTTGCCGAAAATGAGTCTTGCTGCTGTATTTTGGGCAGTCTGAAGTTTTTTTTAGGATATTGGTCTTGCAGCCTAAGAAAATACTATTACAGTAGTCAACATGGGTAAGTACTGTGGATTGCACCAAGTTCCAGAATGTTTTCAGGGGGAGATATGGTTTTACACATTTCAGTATCCACATCATGTTGAACATTTTCTTTGTAGTGGATTTTGCATGACTTTCGAGCGAGAGATGGTTGTCTAATGTCACTCCAAGGTTAAGTGACTTGCCCAAGGTTACCAGGAGATGCAGTGAGAATCAAACCCAGGTTACCAGGATCAAAGCCCACTGCACTAACCACTAGGCTACTCCTCCACATCTAGCAAGATGTGCACATAAATCCAAATTGTTACCGATTAATGCCAATAATTGATTGCTAGTACCCAATTATTGGTGCTAAATGGTTCATTACTCAATTAAATTGTGCATGCAAATTGGATGTGTGCCTAAATTTCTGTGTGCAAATTTGAGTGTCATTTGTAAAATTGGGGGAAGATGTCTTATTGGTGTGAAGTGACTATCTCAAGGCTGTCTTGTTCACCACATTATATAACATCTATATGCAGAGTAGAGAAGTAGCCTCTATATTGCCAAAATATAAATACTTGTAAATTAATTACAAAAAGACAAAGATCAACTTGGGTTTCTGACTACAGTAGTAACAGATCGGGCAAACTAAATACACTTTGAGGTCCTTATCTGTCATCATATTCAATGTTTCTATGCTTTTTTTTTTCAACAGTATGAGCTGCAAAACTAACTGTAAATAAATGTGTTATAATGGCAGCACTCAGTGACAGTTTAGACATTCACTTTTCATAAACCTGCTTCCTAATAGACAGTATTTGAGGCTTTTCTTTCTTATACAAGCTGACACACACTAATGCAGATACAGCAGTTTCTGATCAGTGCAAACCCATGTGCAATGGATAAGAACAGTTGCATTGTTTTTATGTTATGCTGCCAAGCAGGAAATCATGAAACAAAGGAGGAGAAAGCAGCGCTTCCACAGCAGGAAAGCTAATCAAGAAATGTATTATGTCCAATAAAAAAGGTATCATCTTATTTTTTGTTTTCCATGTTTTATTTTGTTTTATTTCTATTGATTACCTTTAAAAGTGGACTAATACGGCTACCACACCTCTCTTCTCAAAACGTCCAAATCAGTATTTCCGAAACCTGTTTTGCAGATGTTTATCTATGTATTTCATCTTCAATGCATCAAAATCACAAGGGGGTATATAGGGGCATTTTGAAGGGCGGGTTTAGGGTATGCCTAACACTTGGACGTTTTATAACCATAATGCAACAAAATGAAAACGTTTAGGGCAAAAACTTCAATGTTTTGGTCTAGACCTGTTTTCAGAACGAATAAGGCACAAAAAGGTACCCTAAATGACTAGATGACCACTGGAGGGAATCAGGGATGGCCCCCCTCCTTAGTCAGTGGTCACTGATCCCCTCCCAATCCCCAAAAATGTGCAAAACAAAAGTACTCACCAGTCTCTATGACAGCCTCAGATCTAATAATCAGTTAATTAGAGCAACATGCAGGTCCCCGGAGTACTGTAGTGGTGGGTGCAGTGCACTGTAGACAGGCAGACCCAGATCCATACCTCCCCCTACCTGTTACACGTGATGGCAAATGTGAGCCCTCCATAACTCACCAGAGACCCACTGTACCCACATATAGGTGCTCTCTTCATCCATAAGGGCTATTGTAGTAGTGTACGGTTGGGTGTAGTGGGTTTTGGAGGGCTCAGCAGACAAGATAAAGGAGCAATGGTGAGATATGTACCTGGGAGCATTTATTTGAAGTCCACAGCAGTGCCTCCAAGGATCCCTATTGCTCTCCTGGGATGCTTGTGGGACCAGTCTGCTAACAATGCTGGCCCCACCTATATTCTAATGGCTTGATTTTCTACATTTTTTATTTGTACATTTTTTAAATTACCTGAAAAGATAAACCTTGTTACAAATGGTATTAAAAAAAAAAAAAAAAGATAGACGTTTTGAAGTTTCAAAAATAGTCACATTTTCTGTTTGGGTTTGGGACATTTAGCATAAAACAACCAAAATCTGACTTAGATGTCACATCGAAAATGCCCCTCCACAAGTCCAAACTTATTTGCTTAAATCCCTTGAGTTCATATGTTGCCCCAATTTGACTGCCCCTATTTGACTGACTGTACATTTGTCCTTTAGATTGTAAGCTCCTTGAGCAGGGACTGTCCTTCTATGTTAAATTGTACAGCGCTGCGTAACCCTAGTAGCACTTTAGAAATGTCAAGTAGTAGTAGTAGTAGTGGTTTACTAGATGGTTGAATTGTATTATGTCACAATGTATCTTCCCAGAACCTTTAAGGTAGTATTATACCAACCCCGATACTGAAGAACAAGAACATCTCCTCAGATGTTATTTCATATTATATACCCGTTGCCTTCATTCCTCTCTTCACTAAAATTATAGAGAGACTGGAGGACTACTTATCTTACAGATTTTCTGGAAAAACATAATATATTACATCCACAGTTTGGTTCCAATGTGGATACATAGTACTGAGATGGTAGAAAGCACATTGATATCTGCTGCATAATCAGTAATTTGTACAGATCACATGGCAAAAATATTGCAATTTGGTCTATCATCTGCTTTTGATGTGGTTGACCATAACATCTTGCTATATATTCTTAATGAAATAGGCATAACTGGTAGGGTTCTATCATTGATGGAAGAATTCCTCACAAAGAGAACATATGTGCTTTCAGCTCCTTGGGCAGTGCCGTGTGGGGTCCCTCAGGAGACCCCATTGTCTCTGATTTTGTTTAATGTTTTGCTGAGATCTCTGGGTAGAGTTTTGGAGGAGGAAGGGGCTAAATTATTCATATATACTGATGATATCACTTTGTTAGGAGTGGCCTAGTGGTTAGAGTGGAGGACTTTGGTCCTGGGGAACTGAGAAACTGAGTTTGATTCCCACTTCAGGCACAGGCAGCTCCTTGTGACTCTGGGCAAGTCACTTAACCCTCCATTGCCCCATGTAAGCCGCATTGAGCCTGCCATGAGTGGGAAAGCGCGGGGTACAAATAAAACAAAAAAAAAATTACTGGATGTCCTATTTGAGATTATGCAAAAGTCCACTCAGCTTAATCTCAAGTGGAAAATTGGATAACATCTCATCATCTAAAACTGAATGGTGACAAAACAAAATGTCCCTGGTTTCTCTAGATTAACAATACCTTGTCAATCATTAAAGATAGGTAGTCCTACCTTCACTCTGGAGAAGTCTTTGAAGATCTTAAGTGTCACTCTGGACTCAACTCTATCCCTTGCCCTTCATGTGACTGTTCTGATAAAGAAATTTATTATGATGATGCTCTGGAGACTTAAACATTTCTTTTGTTTGAGCATTTTCAAATACTGGTTCAAGCACTATTATTATCACAAACAAATTATTGCAATATAATTTATAATGGTTGTCTAGGTAACTGTAGTAATGAAGTTATAAACTTTGCAAAATATAGCAGCCTGTTTACTATGTGCCGTGAAATGATACGATATGGTTTCTCCCACTAACCAATTATACTTTTATGGAATATGTGTAACAGTTGATGAAGAAGTTATTATTTTTATATTCTTTTTACAGTTATTTTATGTTTCTATAATAGATATGATACAAGCTTGTGGCAAAACATGGCCATGTGGGGTTTTAGTCTTTGAGGTTTTACTATATTTATGTTTAGTAATTTATTAACATTTCTTTACACTTTTTTTGGAATTATTATGGCTGTTCAGCTGCACCTCCTCCTTTTTATTTTATTGTTTATGGTGTTGTTTTCCTTTTCCAATTTGGATATAATCCAAGTTACCCTTTTGGAATGTAATTCCTGATCACCTCTTATTGATTTGCTGAAATAAGGGAAGAAAATACTAAGGTCCCCCAAAATCTTCATTTCAAAAGTTTATTTCATATCATTCATCATTAGGCTGCAGAAATGAGCAGAAAGTTTCATATCAGTATCTTATCTTAGGTTTGAAAGTATTTTGGGCATTCTTCCATTTGACAGGTTAATAAAGGATCTTCGCCGATAGCTATTGAATTATTCCTTTATTTTTATGCCATATACAATATATTAGTTCTTGTGATCCTTATTCAGTGCAGATGCGAGAGAAGTGTGCAGAAGACAAAAAGGTTGAGCTCAAAGCTGAGCCATTAGCACAAGGTCTGATGAGGTACAAAGGGTTAGCTGTTTCTTCTGTGGTCAACGTTAGTAAAGATTTCATGCTTGTTTCTTGTCTTTACTGCAAGTATATAGGTCCACAACCTTTTTTCTGGGTTCCATAAGCATGGTTAATAGAGCAACTGAGGAGAAAGTGTGCTGAAACACTTCATGATAAAAATATTGAGAGTCGCAAATACACACACAGTTCGTAGTAGAAAAAAATATGTTATCAGCAGCACAGTTGCATGTGCATACATCTGCGTATATTGTTACACCTAAGCCAACGCCTAGAGCGTGCATAGGCTGGGGAGTCGTGGCTCTGGGTGCAGCATGGAGGACAACATACACCTTTTCTATTTCTAGGCCTTCAATCACCAAAACACTTTCCATTCAAGGAGAAGTAGGCCTAGAGAAGATGTCAAGGCAGATTAAACAGCTTAGTTCCATTCCAGGTTTTTATTGCAGGTTTTATTGATGGCTAAGGAGATGAGTCACAAGAACTTCAAAAGACAGAAATATTTCTCCAGCACTATTAACAAAACAGGGCAGCAGAAGTACACTGCAAAAGTTCTTCCAGCCTTTGCCCAAGCAATTCTACTTGTAGGCAAGGTCTGTGCCTTTAAACATTGCAGTGTCACTGCTATGCAGCGTCACAGCTTGTAAGCAGGCCAACGGCACAGCTGGTGCTAGCCCATTAGCAGGGCTTCCTTAGTAATACAGTTCCAAATCCCCATTCGAAATGGCAGGTCTGACCACACTCCTGTCCTGTACAGCTTTACAAGGTGAGGATTCTTTAAACTTAAGTTTTGGGATCTCCTTCCTAGAATGGGAAGGAGATCCCGTTCTGCTAGTAGGACTTCCATTTCAGCCCAACCTACCCTGCTTATTTATTTATTTATTGCATTTGTATCCCACATTTTCCCACCTTTTTGCGGGTTCAGTGTGGCTTACAATATGATATAAGTGAAGGAAATACAATTTGTTACAACTTGGTTATGGATTACATTGTGTGGAGTTAAGCGAGACAATCGAAGTAACGTTAAGGAATATAACAGTGGAACACAGACATTGAAACATTGGAAGGGGACAATGGGAGGCTTAAAGGGCAATATTAAGGCATGAAGACATATGGTATACATATTTCTCTGATTGGAGGTATGGGTGATGTGAAATTACGGGGATGAGGTTGTAGAGTTGGATGTATGATGCATTAGTGAACAGTGAGTATGGACTTTATGTGTTTTGGCTCTTTCCATATATTTTTTCAAAAAGATGGGTCTTCAATAATTTGCGGAAGGAAGCGTGTTCGTGGATCGTTCTTAAGTTGCGCGGCAGTGTATTCCAAAACTGCGTGCTTCTGTGAGAGAAGGTCGACGCATGTAGCGTCTTATATTTCAGGCCCTTGCAGTTGGGGAAGTGAAGGTCGAGGAAAGTTCGAGATGATCTTTTGGCGTTCCTGGGTGGTAAATCTATTAGCTCAGACATGTAGGCTGGGGCTTCGCCGTGAATGATTTTGTGGACTAATGTGCATACTTTGAAAGTGATGCGTTCCTTAAGTGGTAGCCAGTGTAGTTTCTCTCTTAATGGCTGTGCACTTTCATATTTTGGTTTTCCAAAGATGAGTCTGGCTGCTGTATTTTGTGCTGTTTGAAGTTTCCTCAGTATTTGCTCTTTACAACCTGCGTATAGTGAGTTGCAGTAATCCAGATGGCTTCAGGACCCTGTCCATTTTTCTTCAGAAATCCAAACTTTCCTGCTTTATTTAGAGAGGTGTGGTAGCCCTGTTAGTCCACTAGAGATCCATGCTAAAATCCAAGCGTATTGTATAATAGCACGCATAACTTAATTGGCTTAACAAGCCAATCAGCATATTTAACAGCACTTAACAAGCAATAATGAGCACTAATTGGCAATAATTAGATTTTAGGTACACAACTAGCTAAGCTTATTCTGTAACATAGAGCGCCTAAGTTCTAATGCGTGCAGGCAAAAAGGGGAGTGGTTATGGGCATGGAAACCGGTGTTTCGTAGGCATTCCAAAATTTACGTACATAATAATAATATATGGCCCAGTGCGCCAAAATCTATGCGCTGTGATTTGTGCCATGTTTTCATTGATGTAAATGGAGGCACACAGATTTAGGCACTGAAATAATCAACTGAGCATATTCTATATACCATGCCTTAATCTAGGCGCTGCTTATAGAATACGCTTAGTCGATATTGATATCTGCGCTTTTTTAAGGCTCCATATATAGAATCTTCCCCAAGGTGACTAGTTGTATGTGCAATTTTGGCCCACACAGCCAAATTGCACATGCAACTTAATTGTTTAACAAGCCAATCAGCTCCAATAATTGGCCACTAACAAGCAATTATCGGCACTAATTAGAATTTACACATGCGACTTTCTAAACATATTCTGTAAAGTGGTGTGCGTAAATGTTGAAGACCCATCTCTTCAAGAAAGTTTACCCTAACGACCCTACTTAACCTTATAAGCCCACTCACATGACTCCTGTTTTGATGATGATTACACCTTAGACCATGTCTCCCAATCTCCTTTGCTCATCCCCAATCTTTTCTTCTTCATTTTCCCTACACCATACCCCTCCATATCTCTTTTCCCCTTGATAATCCTTCTTTGCTTACTTCTTAATGTTCAATTTGCATATTCTCTAAACCTTACTATTACTATGTTTACTACAGTTTGTAATATTCTCCTTACTAGACTTTGTAACTCTACTTACTATGTAAGCCGCATTGAACCTGCTATGTGTGGGAAAGCGCGGGGTACAAATGTAATAAAATAAAATAAATACATTCTAATGCTTGGCTCACAAAAGGGGCGTGGCCATGGGAGGGACACAGGCATTCCTAGAAATTACACATACTGTTATGAAATATGCCGATCTGCATCTAAGTTAGTTGCGAGCATTTACACCAGTTTTTGTTGGTGTAAATGGTTGCGCCTAAATTTTAGTCACAGGGACAGGCACTATATATATTCTGTAAACTGTGCCTAACTTTAGGTGGTTTATAAAATATCACTAAGCACGGTTTCTTTCAGTGCTGATTTTTTAGGCGTCATTTGTACATTGCCTCAGTATCATGGCAGAGCAAATATGGAGTATATACATTTTGCCTATCTGTGTAGTCAGTCAGCACTATCAGTCACTATGCATAACCTAAGCAGCTTAAATCATACATTATACTACTTAGCTACGTAGAATTATACCACTTAGCTACATAGACAATAGCAGAGTATCATCATTATTCATATAGCAGTTCTATTCACAGTGCTGCCCCTTCTATGGATAATGATGCTAAAAATACTCCGAATATTTAAAAGTCTTGGCTGGCATTTAAAAACTTTGCTGACCATTGGGCTGAAATATTGCTAAAGAAAAGAGATTTTTAATTAGCTTGGAAAGCATAAATGTGAATCTTAGGTTACAAGAATGGGTTGAAGCCTGAATTCCCATTTCATTAAGAAAGCAGAGAATTTATGTACTGTGTTCAATATACTAGAACCACAAAGTTGACATTGTACAAAATGCACATAATTAAAAATGATTGTCAAATTTTAAAAAAAGTCTCATGAAGTGAATATACAGATTTTCTAATCATTATTCACAAGCATTAGCTTGACAATGAAAAGCACATTAGAAAATTCATCCAAGAATGACTCAGAATCAATAGAAATTATATAAGTGAACCAAGACAAACCCTGAAACTGAGTACCCCCAAGAAACATTCCAATAATAATAATAATAATAAAAAACTCTATATTGCCCAAAGCTCCATACTCCCCTCTTTCCAAATTCCTTCTGGGACCTCCCAGTTTTTAGTTTCCAAAAGCAAAGCTGTTTAGACTCAAAATATATATATTTAACAGTAGAAAATATAATTGCACATGTACCAGAAAATCATAAAAATGTTTCCCACCACTACCTTTTGTTGCATATTCAAGAACTTCTTTTTCTCCTGTTTACTTTTGCACAGGTCAGGAAAGACCCAAACCTTGAGTCCATGACCAACATCTCTCCTGCCAAAAAACAGATATAAATGTGTTCTCTATCTTGAGGAAAGATGAGGATTACAAACTAGAGGATTACAAACTAGATCTCCCTATAATGCTCCCAAACATAGGAGCCAACTTTTCAAAATTATTGGGGGTGCTAAGCCCAATGGAAATAACCCCTCCCTGGACAAATACAAGGAATTTTCTCAATATTTGTGGTGGTCAAGCACCCATAGCACCCACAGAGTCGGCTCCAATGCTCCCAAACATCTGAGCATGCTAGGAAGCCAGTAAGATCCAAGCTATCAGCAGATGACGCCAAACTCTGAAACAAGGTGGACACCCCGGAAGGTGTGGATAGTATGAGGAAAGACCTGGCGAAGATTGAAGACTGGTCCAATATTTGGAAACTAAGATTTAATGCTAAAAAATACAGGGTCATACACTTGGGTCACAAGAATCCGATGGAACGGTACAGTATATGGGGTGAAGTATTTCTGTGTACAAGGAAGAGTGGGACTTGGGGGTGATTATGTCTGATGACCTTAAAGTTTCCAAACAATTAGAAAAAGAGACAGTCATAGCCAAAAGGATGCTTGAGTGCATAAGGAGAAGGATGACTAGCAGGAATAAAGTGGTTATAGTGCCCTTGTATAAGTCTCTGGTGATGCCCCATTTACAGTACTGTGTGCAATTCCGGAGATCGTACCTATGGAAAGATATAAACAGGATGGAGTCAATTCAGAGGGCAGCTACAAAATTGGTAAGTGGTCTTGGACATAAAACATATAGGGATAGGCTTATGAACCTCAACATGTATACACCGAAAGAGAGGAGGGAGAGAGGAGATATGATAGAGATGTTTAAATATCTCAGGGGCATTAATGTACAGGAAGTGAGTCTTTTTCAAATGAAGAAAAACTCTGGAATGAGGGGGGGCATATGATGAAGATAAGAGGAAATAGGCTTAGGAGGAATCTAAGAAAGTATTGATTTACGGAAAGAGTGGTGGAAGTGTGGAATGGCCTCCCGGTGGACGTTGTGGAGATGAGGACTGTGTCAGAGTTTAAGAAAGCATGGGACAAGCATGTGGGATCCCTTAGGAAAAGGAGGAGTTAAGGGTTACGGGGGATAGGCAGACTTTATCTGCTTTCATGTTTCTATGTTTCCAGGTAATGAAAGAGAACTCTCACTCCTCTCTGCAGATCCTAACATAGCAGGCTTTACTCTAAGGCAAGAGAGCCAACTTTGGGATTTGCAGTCTGATACCTGTATTTGGCATAGGCCAAAGTATGAAAGGCATAGCCAACACTGCAGCCCTTTGCCTGCTGTTGGGGCTATGGGGGTCAATGGTGCTTGGTACTCCTCCACCCAAGGCCAGCAAGGGAATGGTTCTGGCACCTCTAGACCTTATTAATCCTGCCACCAGTGCCTCTTTTCTCTCTATTCTGATATGAAGGGTATAGGAGGAGGAGAAGAAGCATTAGTAGCTGGAGATGCAACAGGGAGGGGCGATATTCAGCTGGTGGCACTGAATGTCTTTTTAGCTGGCAGTGGTGTTATTCTTGGATAATCAGTGCTTAGGGTTGCCAACTGGATCCAGATTCACCTGACAGGGTTCATCTAGTCCTGGGCTTACCCCAATGCATGCACAGACTTGTAGTCTTGCTTTTTCTTAGGAAATCCAATGGGGAAATCAGAACTGCAAGGATATGCAATGGGTTAAGCCCGGGATTGGAGCAACCCTGCTGAGTGAATCTGAATCTAGTTGGCAACCCTATCAGTGTCGGGCCATAGCCAGGTACCAGCACTGAATATCCACGTTTATGCAGCTGGCTATCTTTTATGCAGTTAAATGCAATTTTGAGCACTTACCTGCATGTGCGACACCACACAAAGATGGGACTGACTTATCCAGTCCAATTTAACCACTAAACTTAGGCAGCTAAGTGCTGAATATCAGCCATCTCAAACCCGGCGAAATGCAAGGCATTTGGTCGTGGGAGGAGCCAGCATTTGTAGTGCACTGGCCCCCCTCACATGCCAGGACACCAACCGGGCACCCTAGGGGCACTTCTAAAAATTTAAAAAAAAAATAGCTCCCAGGTACATAGCTCCCTTGCCTTGTGTGCTGAAACCCCAAATCCCCCCCAAAACCCACTACCCACAACTGTACACCACTACCTTAGCCCTTAAGGATGAAGGGGGGCACCTACATGTGGGTACACTGGGTTTTGGGGGGGGGGGGTGGAGGGCTCCCATTTACCACCACAAGTGTAACAGGTAGGGGGGATTGGCCTGGGTCCACCTGCCTGAAGTGCACAGCACCCACTAAAAACTGCTCCAGGGACTTGCATACTGCTGTCAGGGAGCTGGGTATGACATTTCAGGCTGGCATTGAGGCTGGCAAAAAATGTTTTTGGTTTTTTTGGGGGGTGGGACCACTGGGGGAGTAAGGGGAGGTGATCCCCGATTCCCTCCGGTGGTCATTTGGTCAGTTGGGGCTCCTTTTTGAAGTTTGGTCGTGAAAAAAATGGGACCAAGTAAAGCCAGCGAAATGCTCGTCAAGCCTGGCTTTTTTTTCCATCATCGGGCGAAGCCGGCCATCTTGTGAGCACGCCCCCGTCCCGCCCCCGCCCTGCCTTCACTACCCTACTGACACGCCCCCTTGAAGTTTCACCAGCTCCGCGACGGAAAGCAGTTGAACCCGGCCAAAATCAACTTTCGATTATACCGATTTGGCCGGTTTCAGGAGATCGCCGGCCATCTCCCGATTTGTGTCGGAAGATGGTCGGGGATCTCTTTCGAAAATGAGCTGGATATTCACTCAAAAGTAGAATAAACATGTGGAAGGGCATTTTCGAAAGGATGTCCAAGTCAGAATTGGGACTTCCTACTCATAACATCCAAAAAAATACTCATTCTTCTCACAGCCATTTTTGAACAGGAAATTCATAAGATTTTCCTATTTGAAAATACATGAAAACATTCAAAACAAACAGCCATTTTACAAACTAAAATGTCCAAATTATGAATGCCAAAAATCCAGGGACATGAATGTTTGTCTGGCAGCATTTTTACAGAAATGGCCACGCAGACAACCTTGCAAAGCAGAGGGGCAGACTAGTGGTCAGTGCAGTGGACTGTAAATCAGGGCACTTAGGGGTCTTTTTACTAAGATGCGTAAGTGTCTACATGCGCCCAACGCATGCCAAAATGCAGTTACCACCTGACTACCATGTGGCTCTTGTGGTAATTTCATTTATTGCACGTGTCCACTATGCACATCTGAAAAATATTTTTTATTTTTTGGCGCGCGTAGCGGACATGCACCAAGTGGCATCTGACGTGCGTAGGTCAATACCACCCAAATTTTTTATTGCTAGGTCTATGGCTGGCAGTAAGGTCTCAGATCCAAAATGGACGCGTGGCAATTTTGATTTTACTGCACATCCATTTTTGGCAAAAAAAGGTCTTTTTTACAGGTGCGTTAAAAAATGATTCTACAAGACCCCAAAACTCATGTCTATACTAGCACATAAGTACATAAGTAATGCCACACTGAGAAAAGACCGAGGGTCCATCGAGCCCAGCATCCCGTCCACGACAGCGGCCAATCCAGGCCAAGGGCACCTGGCAAGCTTCCCAAACGTACAAACATTCTATTCATGGAATTGTGGATTTTCCCAAGTAAGTCCATTTAGTAGTGGTTTATGGACTTGTCCTTTAGGAAACAGTCTATCCCCTTTTTAAACTCCGTCAAGCTAACCGCCTTCACCATGTTCTCCGGCAACGAATTCCAGAGTTTAATTAGGCGTTGGGTGAAGAAAGATTTTCTCCAATTTGTTTTAAATTTACTACACTGTAGTTTCATCGCATGCCCCCTAGTCCTAGTATTTTTGGAAAGTGTGAACAGATGCTTCACATCCACCTGCTCCACTCCACTCATTATTTTATATACCTCTATCATGTCTCCCCTCAGCCGTCTCTTCTCCAAGCTGAAAAGCCCAAGCCTCCTTAGTCTTTCTTCATAGGGAAGTCGTCCCATCCCCGCTATCATTTTAGTCGTCCTTCGCTGCACCTTTTCCAATTCTGCTATATCTTTCTTGAGATGTGGCGACCAGAATTGAACACAATACTCAAGTTGTGGTCGCACCATGGAGCGATATAACAGCATTATGACATCCTCACCTGTTTTCCATACTTTTCCTAATAATACCCAACATTCTATTTGCTTTCCTAGCAGCAGCAGAACACTGAGCAGAAGGTTTCAGTGTATTATCGACAACGACACCCAGATCCCTTTCTTGGTCCATAACTCCTAACGTGGAACCTTGCATGACGTAGCTATAATTCGGGTTCTTTTTTCCCACATGCATCACCTTGCACTTGCTTACATTAAATGTCATCTGTCATTTAGCCCCCAGTCTCCCAGTCTCGTAAGGTCCTTCTGTAATTTTTCACAATCCTGTTGCGAGTTAACGACTTTGAATAACTTTGTGTCATCAGCAAATTTAATTACCTCGCTAGTTACTCCCATCTCTAAATCATTTATAAATATATTAAAAAGCAGTGGTCCTAGCACAGATCCCTGAGGAACCCCACTAACTACCCTTCTCCATTGTGAATACTGCCCATTTAACCCTACTCTCTGTTTCTTATCCTTCAACCAGTTTTTAATCCACAATATGATGTTTCCTCCTATCCCATGACCCTCCAATTTCCTCTGTAGCCTTTCATGAGGTACCTTGTCAAACGCCTTTTGAAAATCCAGATATACAATGTCAACCGGCTCCCCTTTGTCCACATGTTTGTTTACTCCTTTCAAGAATTGAAGTAAATTGGTCAGGCAAGATTTCCCTACACAAAAGCCGTGCTGACTAGGTCTCAGTAATCCATGTCCTTGGATGTGCTCTGTAATTTTGTTTTTAATAATAGCCTCTACCATTTTCCCCGGCACCGACGTCAGACTCACCGGTCTATAATTTCCTGCATCTCCCCTGAAACCTTTTTTAAAAATCGGCGTTACCGCAAGCCATTTTTCAGCACGCCTTTGTAAAAGGACCCCTTAGGTTCTTATCCCCCTACTTCTCTTATTTTAAAAGCAGAGCCTTCCAGGAACAGGAAAATACCTACTGGACACCACCTCCATAGCCTTCAGGCTTGCAGGTGTCATACATATTTAGGCACATGTTTATTTCTGGAGGGCTCACAATTTAAAGGAAAAAAAGTGAGCTGAAGTGGGAATGGAATCTGGGTCCCCTGGAGGGGCATAATCGAACAGAGCGCCCAAGTTTTCATGAGGGCGTCCTCGCAGGACGGCCCTGTAAAGGGGCGGGGCAACCCGTATTATCAAAACAAGATGGGCGTCCATCTTTTGTTTCGATAATACGGTTGGGGACGCCCAAATCATGAAATTTAGGTCAACCTTAGAGATGGTCGTCCTTAGGTCGTTTTTGAGATGGTTGTTCCCGGTTTTCGGCAATAATGGAAACCAAGGATGCCTATCTCAAAAACAACCAAATCCAACTCATTTGGACATGGGAGGAGCCAGCATTCGCAGTGCACTGGTCCCCGTCACATGCCAGGACAACAACCAGGCACCCTAGGGGACACTGCAGTGGACTTCAGAAAAAGGTCCCAGGTGCATAGCTCTCTTACCTTGGGTGATGAGCCCCCCCAACACCCCCCAAAATCCACTCCCCACAACTGTACACCACTACCATAGCCCTTAGGGATGAAGGGGGGCACCTACATGTGGGTACAGTGGGTTTGTGGTGGGTTTTGGAGGGCTCACATTTACCACCACAAGTGTAATAGGTAGGGGAGTGGACCTGGATCTGCCTGCCTGAAGTACACTGCACCCACTACAACTGCTCCAGGTACCTGCATACTGCTGCGATGGACCTGAGTATGGCATTTGAGGCTGGCATAGAGGATGGCAAAAAAGTATTTTTAAAGATTTTTTTCGAGGGTGGGAGGGGGTTAGTGACCACTGGGGGAGTAAGGGGAGGTCATCCCCGATTCCCTCCGGTGGTCATCTGGTCAGTTCGGGCACCTTTTTGATGCTTGGTCGTGAAAAAGAATGGACCAAAATAAAGTCGCCCAAGTGTTCGTCAGGGACGCCCTTCTTTTTTCCATTATCACCCGAGGACGCCCATCTTCTAAACACGCCCAAGTCCCGCCTTCGCTACACTGCCGACATGCCCCCGTGAACTTTGGTAGTCCCCACGATGGAGAGCAGTTAAGGGCACCCAAAATCGGCTTTCGATTATGCCGATTTGGCCGATCTTGCAAGAAGGACGCCCATCTCCCGATTTGTGTCGGAAGATGGGCGCCCTTCTCTTTCGAAAATTCACCTGCTGGTCTACAGTCCACTGCACTGACCAGTAGACTACTCCTCAGACATGCTTTCTGCTTTGTTCAGAATGTCCATAATACCAGATGCTGTCCTGATATTCCTTTCCAGTTTCACTTTCAGGTGAGACGGAGAGGGGCAGCAACCACTGGGGGATTCATGAGGGGTCATGCTTAATCCTTCCAGTGGTTAGCTGCTCAATCAGTGCAACTTTTTGTATCCCAGAAGTGATTAAAACAAGTCTAAATAAAAATGTCCTTTTTAGACTTGGAAATTTCTTCCCTTTCGATTATCACTGTTGGACATCCTAATTTTGGGCTCTCCCTAGCCCCACCTAAAACACACCTACAACATGCCCCCTTGTATTTGGATGATCTGCAGTTTAGGATGTCCAAATTCTGTTGTTCCAAAGTCACAATTTGGACATCTTTTTGGCATTTTGAAACATCCGTGTGCTTTGAACATGAGCCCCATTATTTTCAGTTTATTGGTTGGAATGTGCCAGTTACGGGAATGCACATCCTTTATATCTTTGTTTTTTTGTGTAGTACAGGAAGAAATGCATTTCTGTGTATGATGAATTTTCCCAATACAGTTGTCCATAAATTTATATTTCTCTGGTGCTGCGTTATAATAATATTAATTAACTGCCCAGTGTTATCTGTACTGAACTTACCCTTAAATCCCATCTGTCCTGGATGTATTCAATGAGAAATAGCTTGCTCAGTCTCCCTGCTTAAATCTTTTTGGACTTCACATTCAAAAGTGCTATAGGGCTATAATTAGCACAGGAAGATAAATCTTGCTCCTTCTTTGGAATAATTGAAATAGAGGCTGAATAGAAGGAATCTGGCAAACACTGTGCTATCATAATTTCATTAAAGACTTCTGCCAGCAAAGGAGCAAGCTGATCTTTCACTTGTTTATACAGTTCAGCTGGTAAATGGCCTGGGCAGCTGTCTTGTTATTTTTCAGTGACATAATGGCAGATCCAAACTCTGCTGTTGTAAAGGGTTTATTAATACATTTCTCTACTGTTTCAGAATCCAGCCTTGTGGGACAGTAAGTTGAGAGAAATATACCTGGGGGTTCTATATAGCATGACTTAAGTTGCACGTGCAAATCCAGTCGAATTCTGTATTGGCACACGCAACTTAAATTAGCTAACATGTCATTCAGCGCTGATAATTGCGAATTAACAAGCAGTTATTGACACTAATTGGCATTAGAATGTATTCATAGTACTGTCCAAGCTTATTCGATAACATGATGCAAGTAAATTCTAAGTCACATAATTGAAAGGGGGCATGGCCATGGGCGTGGAATGGGCAGGTAATGGGCATTACAGAATACTGCTTAGCACTCATGGGATTTTTTGGCGCCAATGTTTTGGTGCCATACATAAAATTTGGTCCACTATGCACTATTCTATGTGGGAGTGTATAAGTACTTTAGCGCATAAATGCACTGAGGGGCGTACATGTGGGAAGGGCATGGACATGACATGGGTGTGTCTCACACTGATACTCGTGGAGGGGCATAATCAAAAGAGACGCCCAAGTTTTGCTGAGGATGTTCTCGCAAAACGTCCCGGTGGAGGGGCGGGAAAACCCATATTATCGAAACAAGATGGATGTCCATCTTTTGTTTCGATAATACGGTCAGGGACGCCCAAATCTTGAAATTTAGGTCATCCTTAGAGATGGTCATCCCTAGACTTGGTTGTTTCTGATTGTCAGCAATAATGGAAACTAAGGACGCTCATCTCAGAAACGATCAAATGCAAGCTCTTTGGTCATGGGAGGAGCCAGCATTCATAGTGCACTGGTCACCCTGACATGCCAGGATACCAACCAGGCACCCTAGGGGGCACTGCAGTGGACTTCAGAAATTGCTCCCAGAACATAGCTCCCTTACCTTGTGTGCTGAGCCACCCAAAACCCACTACCCACCACTGTACACCACTACCATAGCCCTTATGGGTGAAGGGGGCACCTAGATGTGGGTACAGTGGGTTTGTGGTGGGTTTTGGAGGGCTCAAATTTACCACCACAAGTGTAACAGGTGGGGGGGATGGGCCTGGGTCCGCCTGCCTGAAGTGCACTGCACCCACTAAAACTGCTCCAGGGTGGGAGGGGGTTAGTGACTACTGTGGGAGTAAGGGGAGGTCATCCACGATTCTCTCCGGTGGTCATCTGGTCAGTTCGGGCACCTTTTTGTGCCTTGGTCGTAAAAAAACTGGACCAGGTAAAGTCATCCAAGTGCTCGTCAGGGACGCCCTTTTTTTCCATTTTGGGTTGAGGATGCCCATGTGTTAGGCACACCCAAGTCCCGCCTTTGCTACGCCTCCGACACGCCTCCGTGAACTTTGGTCGTCCCCGCAACGGAAAGCAGTGGGGGAACGCCCAAAATCGTCTTTTGATTATGCCGATGTTATGATTGGGGTCTGAACCCCTCTCAAACTTACCTCTTTCCTGGGAGTCAGCTTCTTAGCTGGCTTCTGTTTCTTTCTCTGTCCTTTCTGAGCTGGCTCTGTCTCTCTGTGCTGGCAGCTTCCAGCAGCAGGGCTCTAATTGTTTCACTATACTGCACCTGTGTGGGTAGTCTGAGTTGCTCTAACTCTATTTGGGTGTACTGGCTTCAAGTGTTTCACGGTTTTGCATTGGTGTGGGTTGGGCCTCTCTGGGTCAGTGTGCTTTTGCCTAGGTCTAGGGAGTGTGACATCATCAGGGAGGGCCTTGATAAGGAAGTGGTCTTGTTTCCTTCAGAGCCTTTGCAACAGTGGTGTTTGCTGTAGGTAGGGTGGTGCAGTGTGCACTTCTGACTTTGTGTCTAGTTTCCCTGCTTGCTTTTGTTAAGGGCCAGGTTAGTGTTAGTGCAGTGTGCACTGGTGACTGTGTATTTAGCTTTTCTGCTTTTCCCTTTGGTTCCCCTGCTTTTCCCTCTTGGTTTTGGAAGCATTGCTATGTGTAGGGCTTTGGAAGCTCTGTTGCTGATAGAAGTACTTCAGGGTTTGGTGTTGTTAGGAACACTGCAGAGTTTGCTGTTAGAAGTACTTCTGGTGTTTGTGCTATTGGGAGCATTGCAGTCTTTGCTGTTGGTGTTTGGTGCTTTAGAAGCACTTTTGGCTTATGTGTTAGCGTCCCTGTTTTTTCCTTGTGGCTCCCCTGTCTTCCCTTTTAGTGCTAGGAGCTCTTCTGGTTGCTTACCAGAGTAGTGCTTAGGAAGCACCTTGTTAGTTGTATCTAGCTTGCTAGAGCAGTGCTTAGGTAGCTGGTTAGTTCTGTGTTTAGCTTATTAGTGTAAAGCTCTGCTTGTAGCTTGGTGCTTAGTAGCACCTGTGTTAGCTTTGTGTTTAGTTCCCTGCTCTGTTAGTTTAGGGCTTAGGAAGTCCCTTTCTTGAGCAGGGATTAGGAGCTCCTGTTTTAGTATAGGGCTTAGGAAGTCCTTTTGTCAGTTTACTGTTAGGAACACTCCTGCTGGTTTAGGGCTTGGGAGCACGTAGATCAGTTTAGGGTTAGGAGCACTTCTGTTTCCAGTCCTGGTCCCTATGTCACCCGGTATCCAGTAAGTCCTGTCGGCTACTCGAACCCAGAAACTCAACTCCTGGGGGGCTTAGTAGCTAAGCACAGGTGAAGCTGTGCGGACCAGTCCAGTGTGCTCCAGTCCAGTGTTCCAGTCCTGGGTCCTCCAGTCCGGGGGATTCCAATCGAGTGTTCCAGTCCGGGGGATTGCAGTCCAGTGTTCCAGTTCTGTGTCCTCTAGTCCGGGGGATTCCAGTCCATGTGTTCCGGTTCGCTGGGCAGTGCCTGCAGTCCCTGCCGGTGTGCTTACCCAGTGTTGGTTGGTGGGTTTTGCCTGCTGCTGTCGCTCCTCATCAGCAGCCCAAGGGCTCACATTTGCTCCAGAGCCCGGCCCTGCGGGCTCTGAACCTGAGAACCTGACAGCCGATTTGGGCGACCCTGTGAGAAGGACGCCCATCTTCTGATTTGTGTCGAAAGATGGGCGTCCTTCTCTTTCAAAAATAAACCTGATAACTTATAAAATACTGTAAGTTATGCGCTTTCCATGTTGCACATAGGCAGGATCATTTGTACCAGCCATTGACCTGGCTTAAGCGGGCACACCTAACTTTAGGCATGTCAGATGAAATTTGGATGCCAGAGCCATTACACAATAGGAGCTCCCTGCACAGCATTGGGACAGCTAACGGGGGGGGGGGGGGGGGGGGGTACCTAATTCTAGCATTGCTCCTGAGTTTATTTTACATTCATATGTGGAGGGTCAGATTTAAGGTTTTGGTGCCGTTGAGCAAGTCCAAATAGGAGGCTTGTCAGAGTCCCCAAAGATTGGAAAACTAGAGGAAGGCAATAGTACCACAGTGACACCCCTTTGAAGCAGGAGAAGCACGTGGCCCTAAAGAAAGCAGGGGAAGATTTCTCTTTGTCCTAACGTTTTGGTGCCTTCAGAATCTGGCACACAATCCAGGACTGCATATATACATATTTTATAAAATGTAAACACTGAACACCTCCATTCGGGTCAGAAAAATATGTGCATTTAGTTTGTATACATATAAGTTTAAACCAGGGGTGTGAACCCAGTCCTCAGGATACACCTAGCCAGTCAAGTTTGCAAGATATCTACAATGAATATACATGAGATAGATTTGAATGGAATTCTACTACTACTACTTATCATTTCTATAGCGCTACCGGACGTACGCAGCACTTCACACTTGAACATGGAGAGACAGTCCCTGCTCAATAGAGCTTACAATCTAATTATGAAAGACAGACAGGACAAGTAAGGGATAAGGGTTAGGACAGACACTACTATAGTGCTACTAGAGGTACACAGCGCTGTACACTGAACATGTAAGAGACAGTCCCTGTTCAACAGATCCTACAATCTAATTAAGTCAGACAAACAGGACAAATAAGGGCTAAGGGAATTATAGGGTGGGAATTATAAAACAGGTATGGGTACTGAACAAGTGAATAGGAGTTAGAAATTAAAAGCAGCCTCAAAAAGGTGGGCTTTTAGCCAAGATTTAAAGACGGCCAGAGCTGGAGCTTGACATACTGATTCCGGTAGTCTATTCCAGGCGTATAGTGCAGCAAGATAAAAGCAATGGAGTCTGGAGTTGGCAGTGGAGGAGAAGGGTACAGGTAAGAGAGATTTACCCAATGATCGGAGTTCATGGGGAGGAGTGTAGGGAGAGGTATAGAGTTGCTGTAGAGTGAATGCACTTGCAAGTCAATAAAAGGAGTTTGTATTTTACGCAGAAATGGATAGGGAGCCAATGAAGTGACTTGAGGAGAAGGCTAATATGAGCATAGAGACACTGGTGAAATATAAGTCATGCAGCAGAGTTTTGAACAGAATGAAGGGGAGAGAGATGGCTTGGTTGGAGACCTGTGAGAAGCAAGTTCCAGTTGTCTAAGCAAGAGGTGATAACAGTGTGGATTAGGGTTTTGGTAGTGTGCACAGAAAGGAAGGGATGAATTTTGGTGATGTTATAGAGAAAGTAACAACAGGTTTTAGCAGTCTGTTGGATATGTGAAGAGAGAGAGCAGTCAAAGATGACACCAAGGTTACCTAGTATTCTAACTACTGAATTTTTGTGTAACTTGTACTGCCTTCGAAATTTGTTTTGTCAATCCTATCCATAAACCATTACAGTAATCAACATGAGGAATGATCAAACTTTGAATTACTGTATGAAAATTAGAGGTGGTTAACAGCTCCATCAATCTACGAACTCTTCTCAGATTACAAAAAAAAAACATTTGAATGATTTTCAAAACCTGATATTTCATGCTCAGAGAGGAGTCTAAGATAACACCAAGATTCCAGCTTTGATTAAAAATAGAAATTGAAATGTCGTCCATTTTAAAATAGCTATGAATATCATCTGAACGATGATTTGACAATAAAATAATTTGTGTTTTTTTATTCACATTTAACTTCAATCTGTTGCCTTTCATCCACTGCTGAATAGCATTCAAACTCAACAAGAGTTTGTGGAAAGCAAAATCTACTCCTTGATCAATCTGCTTACAAAACTGAATACCATCAGCATATAATTTAAATTGTAAATCTAAGCAATTCAGCAATTGAGGAAGAGGCAGCATAAAGATATTAAATAAAACAGCAGATAGAGCGCTTCCCTAAGACACTCCAGCTGTACAATGTTTTTCAGTAGACTTAAAGTCTGCTTTCAGCACACAAAATTTTCTATTTTCCAAAAAAGACTGAAACCAGCTGAAAACCTGACCACTCAGTCCAATAGATCTCAACTGTTTGAGCAAGGTCTGATGATTAACTGTATCTAATGCAATAGACACATCTAAAGTAACTAGCAAAAAATGATTACCTCTATCAAATCCGGAACTCACTGAATCTAAAATTATAATTAGAAGAGTCTCAGTATCTTGATTTTTTCTAAAACCAAACCAATATGGATCTAACACATTGGGGTCCTTTTACTAAGATGCGGTAAAAGGGGGCCTGCGTTAGCATCAGAGTGTGTTTTTGATGCATGTTGGGGTCCCCTTTTACCGCAGCAGGTGAAAGGCTGTCTGTTGTTCTGGAAAAGAAATGACCATATGGTAAGTGAACCACTTGCACACGGCCAATTCAGGGGGGGAGCACTTACTGCCACCCATTGAGGTGGCGGTAAGAGTTCCTGTGCTAACTCAGCGTTAACTGGGCAGCAGGACAGCCCCGCGAAGGGGCGGGGAAACCCGTATTATCGAAACAAGATGGGCGTCCATCTTTCGTTTCGATAATACAGTCGGGGACACTCAAATCTTTTAGAGACGATACAGAGACGATGCATTGTTTGCATCATTTCATTTAAAAGTCTTTATCAAGACTACATGGATAATATCCACTTTTTCATACAACATGGATTATTTAAGACTCCTGAGGCAGGCCTGTGGCCAAAACACAGTACTGTGTCGAGTCTGCGAATAAAGCTGTTTTCTTTATCACCATAGTCCCATTTCCCTGGAGTCATTGGTCCACTTCCCACTTCCTATTTTGACAGTGAAGTCTGGAGTCCATATAGAATGCAGTAAAACTTCAAGTTATATAATACATACTCCCCCTAATTCTACAAAGTTCCATGTCTAAATTTGTGACTAGTGTGCAAATTTGCATGCACAATTTATAGAATAGGGTCCTTTGCGCACATAAGTTAATTTAGGGGTCCTTTTACTAAGCAGTGGTAAAAAGTGGCCTGCGATAGTATGGATGCGTGTTTTTGGTGCACACAGGGCCGTTTTTGTTTTACAGTGGCTGGGAAAAAAGGCATTTTGCAATGGGGCAGTAAATGGTTGTGTGCTAAAATGAAAGGTAGCATGTGGCTATTTACTGCTGAAGCCCTTACTGCTAGTCATTGACCTAGTGGTAAGGCTCATGCACTACATGCACAGTAATCATACAGTTCATGCCGTGGTAATCATACAGCTCATGCCAATCACTGCCGGGAACATCCCTCCCCCCATGTGTTAAGTTTCAGTTTCAAATTGTTTGCCCATGATTCCATTAGGTCTAGGCCTGAGTTCATATTGTTTAAGATTTCTTAGATATCTTTCTCAAAAGTGACATAGATTGTAACATCATCAGCACACATGAAACAGTTGAAACCATTTGATTCAAGTAGATAACCTAGAGGTGCCATCATTATATTAAACAGGATGGGGGGGGGGGGGGGGGAGAGAGAGGAGAATCTTGTGGCACTTCACAATTAGGGGACCAGGGAGCTGAGATGAGGCCTGATTGTTTTACTTGGTATAATCTAGAGGTGAGAAAGCCCTTGAACCATTGAAGAACATTGCCGGATATACCAATATAATTTAACAGATTGAGTAGAATGTCATGGTCCACTGTATCAAAAGTGCTGGACATATCAAATTGTAAGATGATGATCTTTCTGCCTTTACTTAGCTCTTGTCTGAAGTTTGCAATAAGCGCTGTTAGGACTGTTTCAGTGCTGTAAAAGGACTTGAAACCTGATTGGCAGGCATATAATATTGAGAAAGAGTTTAGATAGTCCATGAGTTGTTGGGTAACCAGAACTTCAATTACTTTAACTAACAGTGGGATAGAGGCTACATGCCTGTAGTTTGAAACTTGATTCAAACTAGATTGTGAATTTTTGGGAATGGGGATTAGGATTATTTTTCCATTTTTTTGATTGCAAGCATTGTAGGAACTGTTCAGGAGCTGATTTTAAGAGATAGCTAGGACATGGGTCAAGTATACATTGAGAGGATGCATATTTTAGTAAGTAGAGCTTGACTGAGTCTAATATTGGTTTGGAGAAGGAAATCCACATTATGTCTGCAGGAAGGCAACTGGGAGATGTGATTGAACTTGTAGAACCTTTCAGCATCTTCCTGATTTTGACAATTTTCTGTTCAAAATAATTTGCTAGTTGATCAGCAGAAGGAGCTGATTCATTGCCAATAGTTAAGGGTTGTGTGTTTAATAGTTGTTAACTAGGGCACAGAGTTTCCTAGTAATTAGAGAGAATTGGCCAATATATTTGGCATAGTGAGATATTTTGGCTTTTTTTAATTTTATTTTTGTACTTTCTTAGGGGGTCCATTTACCAAGCTGCGGGAAAAAGGGCCCTGTGCTAGCGGGGGGGGGGGGGGGGGGGAGGGGGGGCATTATTCCTGCGTACCAGAGCCCTTTTTACGGCAGCAGATAAAAAGACCCCAGGCACAAATGGCCATGCAGTAAGATAAATCAGCTCTTACCACATGGCCTTGCGACAGGGAGCCCTTACTGCCACCCATTGAGGTGCCAATAAGGGCTCCTGCATTAACCCAGTGGTAACCGGGCAGCGAGTGGCAATGCCTGATTACCACTGGGTTACCACCATGCAAACCATTTCCAGGTGATTTGTTTTCCCCCCAAAAATGGTGCATGTTCAGGACAGTTGGGCTGGCAGTAATCCCGGAACAGCGAGCGGTAAGCCCACATTGGGCTTACCGCCGTTCAGTAAAAGGGCCCCTTAATGATTCTCTCCAATTTTCCCAATTCATTTTGGTTTTTGATTTTGACCATAATCTTTCTAGGTGTCTGCAGTTTCTTTATGCCTTAAGGATGTCCTCTGAGAGCGAGGGTGAGATTCTTTTGGTGGGTATGAATTTTGTTTTCACTGGTACTATATCATTAAGCACAATGGTATATAGGTTTTCCAGGTGTGGTTAAAGTCATTACTGAGTGAAGATGTGAGGAGTGTATCTAACAGGATATTGGTCCAAAATTCTTCTAAGTTAATTTTGCCTCTTGTTTTGAAAGTAGACTTTTTGTTTTTTATAAATGTATTCAGTTTATTTTCTTTTCAATTAAGTGTGAAATTTAATTTAAAATGGTCTGACAAAGGTATTGGCAACTATGAGACTTCAGATATTTGACAGCTGGTGGAGTCTGTGAATCTATGAGCTAGAATGTCAAGTTGGTGACCTTTGTTATGTGATTGGGAGTTGGTAAGTGAGTAAGGAATGTAAAAATTCCAGGTATTAAGGAAATTTAAGAAGCTTTTGGTATTAGGATCATTCTGTTTGTCCAGATGTAAGTTAATGTCTCTCACTAGTATGGCATTGCCTGAACTGACACGTGTTGGATATAAATTCAGTGATATCCTCTTCTGCTTTATTCCAGTTTCCTGCTGGGTGATATAGCATAGTAAATTGATGTGTTTGGATAATGATTTGTCTGAAATGTTACATCAGATTGCTTCTAGATTCGGAGATTTCATTCTTAGAATTGGATTGACATTAAAGAAGGATTGTAGATAATGGCTATTCCTCCTCCTTTTTCGTTGATTCTAGAGAGATGTTGAATTTTGTAACCTGGAGGACAGATGCTGTGAAGAGTCGGGTCATGTAACCATATCTCAGTTATTAAGGCTATACCAAATTGTGGGGCCCTATTACTAAGCCTCGTAGGCGCCTACGTGCACACAACGTGCACCAATTCGGAGTTGCCACCTGGTGGTAATTTTGATTTTTATGTGTGTCCGCTACGCTACGTGTGCCAGACAATAATTTTTATTTTCCGGTGCGTGGTGGAAATTGGCCGGTAATAGTCATTCTACGCGCGTAGACCATTACCACCCGGTTAATGTGTGAGACCATACTGCTAAGTCAATGAGTGGCGATAAGGTCTCAGGCCCAAAATGGATGTGTGCCAATTTTTATTTTGTAGCACGTCCATTTTCAGTGAAGAAAGGCCTTTTTTGCAGGTGCGCTGAAAAATGGGCCTGCGTGCATCCAATACATATGTCTACACCAGTGCCGACCATTTTTCAGTGCACCTTAGTAAAAGATGACTCTTCTATCCATTCTCTAATGGAATCTAGGTTGATATGGGAAGTTGCAATATTTGTTAGGTGCTGTCTGTGTTGTGGCATTTTCCTATATACTGTGTGGGTAGTATGAGGTACTGTGTTAACATTGTGGGAGGAGTTGAGTATGGATGAATTGTTAGAATAGATTTTAACTCTGCTTGGGATCCAGTTGCTATGCTGTTATAGAAAAATGTTCTCTTAGGCATATATTTTATGGCTTTTTGCATCACTTGACTGTGAAGGTCAATTAGAGAGTTTTTAGGTTTTATACTTGTCTGATATCATTGGTATTTTTAGATCAAAGTCATTATTTTAGAAGGTGTTCATGCTGCATTATTATTATCCTCTAATCGACCATTCCATTAGAGAGTTGCTGTGATCTGTATATCTATCGTTTATGAGTTTACCATGATAGGTCTTGAAGCCTTAGATATGGTTACTGTCAAAGCTTTTGTTAGCAAGTAGCAATTACAGGATAATAAAAACATGTTGATCTGATGGCTTGTTTTGGTAGGTTAGATCAATACAATATTGTTACAATATACTGCTGAAAATATATTTATGCTTTATTGGCTACTCCTTTAATACTAAGTCTAAGTGGGTATATAAAAGCAAGATAATGTTATTTTTCATTTGTGTTTTAATTCATGTACTTTTTCATAATTATGTATTTTTTTCATAAAGTTGCTCTTAATGTAAATGTTTTTCAGCAATTCTCAATTTAAGAGGTAAAGGATGAGGAGTATGTTTTTTTGTTTGGAGATTGATTCAGTTTTATTTCATTTGTGTAATCACTGTGGGCCCTGTTTACTAAGCAGCGTTATAGGCACATTAATGCTTTTAACACTCATAAACCACGTACGCGCGTTAACCACGGGCGTAGCCAGACAACAGATTTTGGTTGGGCCTAGGGAAGAAGTGGGTGGGCACCAATTGTTCTCCCCCCCCCCCCCAACCAGCACCCAAAAAATATCTCAGCTGGTGGGAAAACGCTTCTTTCCACCTTGGCAGTCTGCAGCAGGCATGCTTTGAAAACTGAACATAAGCAGGTGCCGGTATCATGGAGAGTAGCGTTTTCGTTACCATCTGGAGGAAGTCTTCAGCTGGCCGAGCTTGGGATCCCACAGCTACCACCAAACGTGTGCTACTGCTGGGTGGGCCTGAGCCCTAAGTGGGTGGGCCCCGGCCCACCCAGGCCCACCTGTGGCTACACCACTGGCGTTAACCATTTACATGCCTACAATATCCCTATAGGAGCCTACACGGTTAGCACATGCGCTAAGTGTAGGAGCGCTAAAAACACTAATGCACCTTAGTAAACAGGGCCCTGTAAGTCACGGCATGTCACTATTCATGTATTTATTTGTGTTTGTTTTACACAAACATTATTATAATCCCTGATGAAGGTATTTGCTGAAATACAGCCCAGTGGCATAGCAAGGGCAGGGCGGTGGGGGCGGTCTGCCCCGGGTGCACGCTGCTGGAAGGGTGCAGAGAGCAGCCGCGCGCCTGTCAGCTCCGCTGGTTCCCTGCTCCCTCTGCCCCAGAACAGGTTACTTCCTGTTCTGGGGCAGAGGGAGCCAGTGGAGCCAACAGCTGCACGGCTGCTCACTGCAGCTAAGAATGCACCTGGGGGGGGGGTTGATGCACCGGGGGGGGGGGTCATCGCACTGGGGGGGGTGTCATGCTGCACCCTGGGGCGACGGACACCACTGCACCCGGGGGGGGGGGGGGGGGGTGCCGACCTAGGAACCCCACTGATACAGCCATGTTGAGTTTTATGCTTTTTATTATAAATCAATTCTTTTACCATACTGGCAGTATTGATAATTTTGTTGTTATCAGGCTTTTCTTTTCTGGATTTATTGTTTGTGGGATTTTGCCTCTTTATTTGTTCTCTATCTAACCTTGTTTCTACAGCTATCATAGAACATGACAGCAGACAAGGACCATTTAAGTCCATCTGGTCTGCTCAGCTCCACACAGTGCAATGCCTTAGACCATAGCTGTCTCTGGATTTTAGGAATGTGCATGGAAAATGATTTTTGTTAATTTCCAGGTCATTTTATGACATTTGTTTTTAGATTTTTGGACATATTTTCAATTGATTTACATTTCTGCTTCATGTGCTAAAAACAGCAGTGCAAGATAAAAATCCTGGCTTAGGAACATCTGAAAACATCCTTACTATGAAATTAAAGACAATACATCTTTTTTTTTTTTTTGAAAAGCATTCTAAGCAAAAATTAGAGTCCAGTACCAGATTTACCACCAATGTAGCAGACACTGGAATTTCTTCAGTTGATGTCATAAGAACAATTGTCAAATTAAGATGAGCAGACAACATCAGGACTTCGGTCAGCTCTCTCCTAGGGTAGAATGAAGTAGGCTTTAGAAATCAAAGGGAGAGCTTTTTTAGGAATTTTAAAAACTCCTAACATGTTTTGCTTAAACTTTGACAAATGAATTAAATGCATTTTCCTTTTGCTCATTATCGGGCCCTTTCACTAAGCCATGTTAAAAAGTGGCTTGCGCTATTTTTAGCATTCGGGTTTCCCGTGTGCTGAGGCCACTTTTAACACAGCTGTAAAATGGCCACAATTTTTATTTTGCCATTAATGGCCACATGCTAATTTCCCAGTTAGAGCATGGCCATTAGTGCAGGAACTTTACCACCACCTATTTTGTAGGCAGTAGGGGCTCCTATGCTAATCTTGTGCTAATCGGTCATTGCACACCAATGCCCCCACACTAACCAATTAGTACAGAGCACACCTACTCTCTGCCTCCAAAAACACACCCACACTAAAAAATATAATCTATCTTTTATCCCAGAAATAGTGTGTGTCAATCCTAAAACTACCCGTGGTATGCACACGTTAGTGCTTACCGCAGCTTTGTAAAAGATCCCCAGATTTCACTTTAGTTTGAAACAACTAATGACTCAATATTACTGTCCTGCAAAGAAATAACCTTATGCTATGGAAGTTTCCACCAGGAACTTGCCCAAACCTCCTTTTAAACCCAGATACACTAATCTCTATTACCACATCCTCTGGCAACAAGTTCCTGAAGGAAAAGTCCATGGTCTGCTATTGAGATAAGCATGGGGAAGCCACTGCTTACCCTGGGATTGGTAGCGTGGAATGTTGCTACTATTTGGGTTTCTGCCAGGTACTTGTGACTTGGATTGGCCACTGTTGGAAACAGGATACTGAGCTAGATGGACCATTGTTCTGACCCAGTATGGCTATTCTTATGTTCTTATGTGCAGCTCACCCATATGGATGTTCTCTGAGCATATGCTTGATTATAGTAATTTGGACAGATTCTCCAGAAAAATGTCTATCTGGTCATTTTTATCCATGCATCTTCTTTGAAAATGAGTGCTGAGGAGGGGCATAATCGAACTGGGTGCCCATGTTTTCCTGAGGACGTCCTCGCAAGACGTCCTGGTGAAGGGGCGGGGGAACCTGTATTATCAAAACAAGATGGGCGTTCATCTTTCATTTCGATAATACGGTAGGGGATGCCCAATTCTCAACATTTAGGTCAACCTTAGAGATGGTCGTCCTTAGAGATGGTTGTCCCCGGTTTTTGGCGATAATGGAAACCAAGGACACCATCTCAGAAACGACCAAATCCAAGCCATTTAGTCATGGGAGGACCCAGCATTCATAGTGCACTGGTCCCCCTGACATGCCAAGACGCCAACTGGGCACCCTAGGGGGCACTGCAGTGGACTTCAGAAAAAGCTCCCAGGTGCATAGCTCCCTTACCTTGGGTGCTGAGCCCCCTCCCCCATAAAAACCAAAACCCACTACCCACAACTGTACAACACTACCATAGCCCTAAGGGGTGAAGGGGGCACCTACATGTGGGTACAGTGGGTTTCTGGTGGGTTTTGAAGGGCTCACATTTACCACCACAAGTGTAGCAGGTAGGGGGGGATAGGCCTGGGTCTGCCTGCCTGAAGTGCACTGCAGTACCCACTAAAACTGCTCTAGGGACCTGCATACTGCTGTGATGGACCTGAGTATGACATTTGAGGCTGGCACAAAATATTTTTAAAGTTTTTTTAGGGTGGGAGGGGTTTAGTGACCACTTAGGGAGTAAGGGGAGGTCATCCTCGATTCCCTCCGGTGGTCATCTGGTCAGTTCGGGCACCTTTTTGAGGCTTGGTTGCAAGAAAAAATGGACCAAGTAAAGTCGGACAAGTGCTCATCAGGGACGCCCTTTTTATTCCATTATCTGCCATGGACACCCATGTATTAAGCACGCCCTAGTCCCGCCTTCGCTATGCTTCCGACATGCCCCCGTGAACTTTGGTCATCCCCGCGGTGGAAAGCAGTTGAGGACGCCCTGGGAGAAGGATGTCCATCTTGCAATTTGTGTCAAAAGATGGGCGCCCTTCTCTTTCGAAAATAAGCCTGCTAGTCTCTCTGGCAGTAAATAAAAAGACCTATAACAGAAAAAAAGCAGCTTCCTTTGTAATTGCATAATGTATTTGAGATGAACCAGATAAGGAAAGCAATTTCTTTCGATCAGATCAGTATGGGAAAAGGAATTGGGTATGACTTTAGAGGATGCAGAGTGGAAGAAAGTCTGGCAATCTGCTCTCTCTGTATCACACTCAGCTTCATTGTTACAAATTATTTATGTTATGATGCACAGAGCTGTATAGAACCCCCCCCCCCCCCCTCAACTTTCTAAGATACTAACAGGTGCAACTAACAATGGTCTTGCCATAATGTAGTGGCTTCCCTATCACATCAATTTTATTTATTTATTAGGATTTATTTATCGCCTTTTTGAAGGAATTCACTCAAGATGATGTACAGTAAGAACAAATAGACAATTACGGCAGTAAAAATATTCAAATAACAATACAAAGTATGGCGTGGTATACTACTTACAATGTCAACATAATACATAATAGAACATTTTAATTGACAGCGTAGGATATAAGCAGAGATGGAACATATAAATAGGTAAAAGAGCAAGAGGAGTTAGAAAATAAGGTGACTAATTTAAAGAAAGGTGCACATGAGGTCAGAGAGATGGTTAAATATTATCTAAGAAGACAGGAGGAGCCTCCACGGAAAGTCAAAGCAAAACAGCAAAAGTAGAGGCTGACAAATGCACAAACCAATAGGGAGATAATCTCAAAAAATCTCCTTTTCTTGTCACATGGTGTTTGCTGATCGGTTGGCTGTTCCTTTGTTCTCTCTGTGGATTAACTTGCATACATAAAGGAATTCAAGCCTATCAGCTTCTTCTCAGAGAAAGTTGATTGTGACCCCTGAGGCAGGCGCTTTGGCGCCGAAACACGGACCGTGTCGGGTCCTTGATATTGATATGAATATTCTGAATAAACTGTTTTTTGAGATTACCTCCCTATTGGTTCGCGCATTTGTCAGCCTCTACTTTTGCTGTTTTGCTAAATATTATCTAAGCTAGAGTAGGAGTGGATAAACATGTCCTGCTGTAGTATGTGCAGCCCATGTCACTCCTTCTGTGTGTGACACTTCTTCCATTAAAGGCCTAGTTGAAGAGCCAAGCTTTCACCTGATTCCTGAAGTAGAGATAGTCTTGTGTTAAGTGGAGCCTTTCAGACAGTGCATTACAGAGTGTGGGGGCTATTCTGGAGAAGGCTCGCTTGCGGGTATCACACCGTGTCTTTTAGAGAGGGTGTGGTTAGTGATAGTCCTTGAGAGGACCGTTATGTCCTTGGAGGTGTCTAGAGGATCATCCTATTCTTCAGGTACTTGGGGCCATTTCCTTTAAGGGCCTTGAAGATGAGACGTGGAGGGGCATAATCGAAAGGGATGCCTAAATTTTGCTGAGGACGTCTTCTCAAACGGTCCCGGTGGAGGGACAGGGAAACCCGTATTATCAAAACAAGATGGACGTCCATCTTTCATTTTGATAATACGGTTGGGGATGCCCAAATCCTGAAATTTAGGTTGTCCTTAGAGATGGTCGTCTGTAGACTTGGTCGTTTCTGATTTTTGGCGATAATGGAAACCAAGGACTCCCATCTCAGAAACGACCAAATGCAAGACCTTTGGTTATGGGAGGAGCCAGCATTCATAGTGCACTGGTCCCCGTGATGTGCCAGGACACCAACTGGGCACCCTAGGGGGCACTGAAGTGGACTTCATAACTTGCTCCCAGTTACATAGCTCCCTTACCTTGTGGGCTGAGCCCCCCCAAATCCCCCCCCCAAAACCCACTACCCACAACTCTACACCTAGGGGGCACCTAGATGTGGGTACAGTGGGTTTGTGGTGGGTTTTGGAGGGCTCACATTTTCCACCACAAGTGTAACAGGTGGGGGGGATGGGGCTGGGTCCGCCTACCTGAAGTGCACTGCACCCACTAAAACTGCTCCAGGGACCTGCATACTGCTGTGATGGACCTGAGGCTGGCATAGAGGCTGGCAAAAATTATTTTTAAAGATTTGTTTTGAGAGTGGGAGGGGGTTAGTGACTACTGGGGGAGTAAGGGGAGGTCATCCACGATTCTCTCCGGTGGTCATCTGGTCAGTTCAGGCACCTTTTTGTGCCTTGGTCGTAAAAAAACTGGACCAGGTAAAGTCATCCAAGTGCTCGTCAGGGACGCCCTTTTTTCCATTATGGGTCAAGGATGCCCATGTGTTAGGCACACCCAAGTCCCGCCTTTGCTACGCCTCCAACACGCCTCCGTGAACTTTGGTCATCCCTGCGACGGCAACGGAAAGCAGTTGGGGACACCCAAAATTGGCTTTTAATTATACCGATTTGGGCGACCCTGTGAGAAGGATGCCCATCTTCCGATTTGTGTCGAAAGATGGGCGCCCTTCTCTTTCGAAAATGAGCCTGCAAGACTTTTAAATTTATCCCTGTATTGAACTGCTAGCCAGTGAAGGTTTGCAAAAATGACTTGATGTGGTCATGTCACTTGCAATCTTCTATTAGTCTTACTGCTGCATTCTGAATCAGTTGGAGCTGGTGCAGGCCCTTTGTAGTCAGACCATTGTAGAGTGCATTACAGTAATCCAGTCTTGATGTTATCATGGCATGCTCAACTGGGATAAGATTTACCTTCTAGATGTAAGGAGAGAGGCAACGTAGCTGTCAGAGATAGTAGAAACAGCTCTTGAAGGTTGCTTAGGTTTGGGGAATCAGAGTAAATGTTGAATCTAACTGTATTCCAAGGTTCCTGACTTGTGATTTGAGGGGAGTTCATACTTCCCAAAACAGATTTTGATGCCAGGTATGTATCCACTTGTGTTAGGAACCCAGAGAAGCTTGGTTTTACTTGGGTTCAGACAAAGATTGTTGTGTGTAGCCCATTCTTGAATTAATGATTTGGAAAGCAGTTTGGGCAAAAATAGTGGAGATATAAGGGGTGAGAGATCCACTATCCTTTAAAGTAGTACTGTTGAAATAGAAAACCATTGCTAAGAAGTTGGGCAAACAGAAAAGATGCTATTGGCCTTTGTTAGCTATTATCTTCAAGCTGATACTTCTGCATCGGAAAAACGCTGAGCAGATGGATGTACTGTAAATTAATTGTGGAACATGCTATGCTTGTTCCAGAAATATGAGGGAGTGGTAACTGAGAAACAGTGGGGATTAGATGTGCAAATGTGTGGATGGAAGAAATTAGACTTACGTATACAATCATTGAATTATTATTTTGCTCTTCCCTGTTGTGATGTAACCATGACTTTCTCTTTGAGGATTTTTTTTTTCTTTTCTTTTTCTTCTTCTTGTATTTGTTCTGAGTTGCATATTAAAAATTAATAAAGAAATGTGAATGCATTAAAAAAGAAAGGTATATCTGGGTTTTGCCCTTAGATTTACCCATCAAGGAAAAATAAACTCAAGGTGAAAAAATCATGGTGTATGGCAGGGTTTCTCAACCTAATCCTCTGGATACACCTAGCCAGCCAGATTTTCAGGATATCCCCAATAAATATGCATATTATACATAAAGTAACCACTAACCACTTTAAACTGCTAATCAAAAAAGCTTTATTTCACTACTGAAGTGTTCCAATACAAAATACAAATCCTTTTATAAAACCCAGTACCCTCTCCACTATTCACAAATACCAATCACAACTCATTCACACACTATCACACATCGCACAGCGCAGGAATTTTTAATGCTCCAACATGTGGATATTAAATAACATAAACATAACCTCCCACTCAACATAGAGTGTTATCCAAGAAATTTGTAGGGAGAACTCTACTCCAGATCGTTCACCAAATCTTCAATGTTTGAGCTGGTTTTGTTCTCATGTTGCTGCATACCGGTGATTCTCACAGCACAAAGTTCAATAAATTTCCTGAGCTGTGGCCAGCTTCACCACTCCTCCTTTGTACTCTCTTTGGATATGAAGGTTCGGTTTAAACAGCGGGGATATCCGAACCGGATTATCCATAAAGCATTTAAAAAAGCGTACAATGCCCAACGACAATGACTGTTTTTGAAGGGCTCCAAAGTGGTCGATTCAAGACTTACTTGTATCCTTCCTTATGTCCCTTGTACTGATGTAGTAAGGAATATCATTAATAAGCATTGGGCTCTTTTAGGTATCTATTCAGTTTTTCAACAGGCCCCTTGCTTCTCTTATCACAGGGGTCCAAATTTGGGAGAAATATTGAAATTATAGAGAGTACAAGGGAGGAATGGTGAAGCTGGCCACTTTAGGTGCAGTGGATGTAGGTATTGTGATTTGGCAATTGTAATACATTGGGTTGAAATTTATTTATTTATAGCATTTATATCCCACATTTTCCCACCCACGGGCAGGCTCAATGTGGCTTACATCAAGTTGAAAAGGTATACATCAATCCAGCAACAAACAATCAAGTACATTTAAGTTGAAGAGGTTGGTGAGTACTTACAGAGGAGAAGAAAAGGAGAAAGGGTAATTGAGTTCAATATGTTGTTATGAGTTATGGATGCCAGGCGGGACTTTAGCGTAAGCTTTTCCAAATAAGTGAGTCTTGAGAGATTTTCTGAAAGTCGGGTGATCGTGAATAGTTTTTACAGATTTAAGTAATCCATTCCACAATTGAGCGCTAATGTAAGGAAAGGTGGATGTGTAAGTGGTTTTATACTTGAGGCCACAACATGTTGGGTAATGAGATTTAAGTACGAACGAGATGATCTGTGAGAATTCCTTGGTGGCAAGTGGATAAGGGTATCCATATAAGCTGGAGCTTCACTGTAGAGGATTTTATGCATCAAGGCGCAAATTTTAAAAATTATTCGGTCCTTGACAGGAAGCCAGTGTAGTTTCTCTCGTAGTGGTCTTGAACTCTTGAACCTTGATTTTCCATAGATCAGTCTAGCAGCTGTATTCTGGGCAGTTTGTAATTTTTTTTAGTAGCATTTCTTTGCACCCTGCGTAAATTCCATTGCAGTAATCAAGGTGGCTTAAAACTAATGATTGAACTACATTGCGAAATACTTCTCTAGGGAAATAAGGTTTTATACGCTTTAGTTTCCAAAGTGAGAAGAATAATTTTTTGGTGGTGGAGTTTGTTTGTTGGTCCAGTGACAAGTTTCTATCAACAATTACTCCTAGTATTTTTGGAGACTCAGAGATTGGTAGGGCAAGCTCAGGAGTGATTAAGGTGTAGGGTTTGAGCTTGTTATAGAGTGAGGAGAGTATGAGGCAATGAGTTTTCTCAGTGTTAAGTTTTAATTTAAATGAGTTAGCCCAAGCAAGCATGGTGTGCAATCCAAGTCTGATTTCATTGGTCATTTCGCTTAAGTCTTTTCTAAAAGGAATATAGATCGTGATGTAATCTGCGTAGATGAATGGGTTGAAACCAAGTGTGGAAAGTGCTTTGGCCAGAGGAATCAACATTATGTTGAAGAGTGTTGGGGAAAGAGGTGATCCCTGAGGCACACCACAGTCTGCTTTCCATGGAGGTGATAAACTTGTGTTGGATTTAACTTGATAGGTCCTTGAGGTTAGAAAGCATTTCAACCATGTAATTACACTACCGCTGGCTCCAAAGTAATCGAGGAGCTGTAGTAGGATGTCATGATTCACCATATCAAACGCACTCAACATATCGAATTATAAAAGTAGAATGCTATTTCCTACAGCTATTTCCTTTTTGAAGTTGGACAGGAGTGTGACGAGCACAGTTTCTGTGCTATGGAGCAGGCGGAATCCCAATTGTGATTCATGCAAAATTTAGAACTTGTCCAGATACTCGTTGTTTGTTCACCATGCTCTCCATTAATTTCACAAAGAGTGGAATAGATGCAATCGGCCGATAGTTGATAAGATCATTGCTTTTTTTTCTTTGTGTCTTTAGGAATTGGGGTGAGCAAGATGTTTCCATAGTTTTCGGGGAAGATTCCATTAGTAAGCATGAAGTTTAAATGTATAGTCAGATCTGTAATGAAGCAATTGGGGCGCTTTTGAGTAAGTAGTTCAGGCAAATATCCAATTTGCAAAATTTATTGGAAAATCTGTGGATCTCCTGCTTAACAAAATCAACAGTAAGAGGTGTGGAGATTGAAAACGATCGGTCTGCTGGGTGCTCTCCTGGAACAGGATCCAGCCCATTGATAAAACTACTAATGCCTGAATTATTCTGCGGTATTGAATTCTGCAACTTTTTAATTTTTTCTTTGAAAAACTTGGCCAGATTTGTAGCAGATGGGATGTCTATACTAGTAGATGTGAGCATAGTAGTATCTGTTAATTTGTTAACGAAAAAGTAGAGTTTTCTCAGGTCTTTGTAATCCAGTCCTATTTTGGTTTTATAATAGAGTTTTTTTAGATTTCCAATCGAACTGATAATCGCAGATTCTACCTTACCTCAAGGACAGATTGCAATTCCTCTTTCGTAGTATATGCTATAGTTTATCCGTGTGGGCTAAAATTAAACAATGTCTTGCACAGCATCTGAGTAACATCAAATTGTTAAAAGTTGAACCCCCCCCCCCCCCCCCCCACCTAGTAGCACACTGGGTTTGTGCTAAACATGATTTAACTGAGGTCAAATTTTTGGTTTTGATAAAGTTTGACTTGAGTAGGGGAGGTTATTGCAAAAGATGACTCAAGTTGAACAACGCATTATATTTAATTGGAAAACAGTGACCCCTACAGGACTAAACAAGGAGGTGGAGTGGGCTTGTTTATAATTGTGCAATGCCAAATTGATGTTAAAGATTTGCAAGGTATGTTAAATACAACTGGTAGTATTAGGAATGTATTTTCAAAAGAAGCGTGTATCTTTTAGAAGTTGGGCATTGTATATAAATACTGAAAAGGATAAATTAATAATAGTAATAGAACAAATAATAAAACAAATGGTACAATTGACACAATAGGCAGTGGCTAGACTATACTTTACTCTCTGTTCTGCATGCTTCCTAGCCCACAACCAACATTTGAGACATTTGACCAAGACATTTAAGATGAATAAAATAAAGTTTTGGAGGTTTTTTGACCGGTGATTGAGTCATTGCCTGTGGTGACATCTTGCAAAGAAGAACTATAGAGTGGTACAAATTTTGGAGTGAGTTGGCGCTATTTGAAGTTGCATGAAACCCTGATTTTTGTCTATTTTTCTTGATACATGAATACCAGATGAAATATGTGCCTATATTTTAGGTGTTACCATTATACCATTAAGTTGGTATAGATGCTTGTACCTAATGGCTAAAGAGCACAAGCAAATTATAATATTTTATAATTTAGTTTTGCTGTGTGCCCCAACAATGCTCCACCCAGATTCTGCCTATATATACACCCACCTCCAAACTATACTCCATCACATTTAGGTGCCATGTCAAAGAATAGTACATAGCTGGAACATCAACATGTATATGTTTTTATGCACACACATATGTGCATGTGCCAGTATTCTGGTCAATAACATGCATTCTTGGCACTTACAAGTTGGTGCACTCCTTAAATAATTCCCCCTCTTGCTTAGAGGGGTTCAAACCTTTTGAGCAATTCAAGCCCTTTATTTTAAACCATGTTTTAGCTCCTTTCCATCAGGATTAAGGCTATCGTTAAATCAAACAGCTCAAACATATGTCAAGCAAAGTGGTTTAAATGAATTGCCAATAGACATCCCACTGTCTCCTCCAGGACTTGAATTTCAATATTACAATTACAAACAATATTTGAAAATGATGAAGAATATGAATTTTTTAGGGTGTATTTATCCCTCCCCATATGGTGGTCCACCCACCAATACATAGGAAGAAATAAATCACCCAAAGCTGCATCAGTTTGCTCTTTATTAGATACCTTATTTCTTATCAAGTATTTGTACAATTAGCAGATCAGTGATATCTCACTACATTGCTACACAAAATTACTTCTACATCTGAGACTCCAAAGAATATATATGCAACATGTACAATCAGTTGTTTATGGGAATACAGTACCACAGCTACACATAGGTGATCTCTGTGTCTGAGTCTCTAATGTTTTATTTACCAGCCAAAGCCAATTAATAGATATAAAAGACTCAAGGCTACTTATGAGAAAGCAATAGGATTATTTGCCAATTCAGATACAATTGATTGATTTCTCATGAGAGACAGCAGCCCTGCTTGCACAAAGGTACTGGCTGTAACTGTCTCACTCCAAAGAAATAGGAAGTACACTCATTTTTTATATGCCCTTTTAGGATACAGACAAAATGACAGTAACACACCTTATTGGATATAACATATTGTAGTCACCACCTTAGTGACCATATATGGTATCTTCCTGGGTGTAACTGATTCTGTCCTGTTGGTAAGCCGCACTATCCTGTTTATGAGGTTTTTGCATCCTAGCCCCTTCCTTATTTTGCTGCATGGTATGTCCCAACAGCTCAGGAGCTTTACTGGAACTTCCAGGGTTCAAATTACAGTTACAGGCCTGTAAGCTTTTCTGCCGTTTTTAGATCCTGAACCAAAGTCAGGTTTTTCCAAAGCTCTTAGTTATAATAATTATATACAAATATCAAAATGATTAATTCTGGTTGTTAAACCCTTCAGGGTCCATCAAATTCTATTAGTTCTACATGCTGTAAATCAATAGGATTGTGAAACCATAAGGATGTCGGCAACAACTCTATTATTACAACTCTTCCCATCATGTCCTTGAGAGGAAATTGAAAAGATTAATTTTAATAATTATGCTAATGTATTAAAAATAAACTACATCAGATCCTTTCTATTTGTTTGTAGCATCTGGAGACAACAATGCTGCTTTGCATAAGATTTCTCAACAATGAATTTATCCTGAAGGGTCATTTCAGACAGTGAGCCAAGTAATTATATTCTAGAAATGCTAAGGACAGATTCAAATCAAATCTGTTGATCTGCTTATGTGAATACTGAAAATATGAATATTGAATCAACCAATTGTATTTTTAATTCAGAGGAAACAAATGTGAAGCAAAACTTGAACCCAAAGTGCTTATTATATTACTAGTAAAAAAGGCCCGTTTCTGACACAAATGAAACGGGCGCTAGCAAGGTTTTCCTCGGAGTGTGTATGTTTGGGAGAGTGTATGTGAGAGTGACTGTTTGAGAGTCAGAGTGAAAGTGTGAGTGTGTGAGAGAGAGAGTGAGTCTGGGTGTGAGTGTGTTTGTGAGAGAGTGTGTGTGTGAGAATGAGAGTGTGTGTGCAAGTGTGTATGTGAGACACAGTGTGAGAGAGAGTGTGTGTGTGTGGGCGAGAGAGAGAGTGTGTGTGAGACACAGATTCTCTGTGAGAGTGAGTGTATGAGACCAAGCGAGTGTGTGAGTGACTGTGTGGCACATAGAGAGTGAATGTGATACAGTGTGAGACAGAGTGTGTGAGAGTGAGAGTCAGAAAGACATTGTATATGAGAGAGAGAGTGTGAGCCCTGCCCTCCCAATCCATGGCCATCTGTCCCCTGCCCCCTCCATTCATCCTTTTCCAGCAATTCCCCTCTCTCCCTGAGCCCTGCCCTCCCAATCAATGCCCATCCATGCTCCTCTGTCACCTGTCCCCTCCATTCATCCCTATCCAGCAATTCCCCTCTCTCCCTGAGCCCTGCCCTCCCAATCCATGCCCATCCATGCTCCTCTGTCCCCTGCCCCCTCCATTCATCCCTATCCAGCAATTCCCCTCTCTGCCTGAGCCCTGCCCTGCAATCCATATCCATCCATGCCCATCTGTCCCCTCCATTCATCCCTATCCAGCAATTCCCCTCTCCCTGAGTCCTGCCCTTCCAATCCATGCCCATCCATGCTCTTCTGTCACCTGGCCCCTCCATTCATCCCTATCCAGCAATTCCCCTCTCTCCCTGAGGCCTGCCCTGCAATCCATATCCATCCATGCCCATCTGTCCCCTCCATTCATCCCTATCCAGCAATTCCCCTCTCCCTGAGTCCTGCCCTTCCAATCCATGCCCATCCATGCTCCTCTGTCACCTGGCCCCTTCATTCATCCCTATCCAGCAATTCCCCTCTCTCCCTGAGGCCTGCCCTGCAATCCATATCCATCCATGCCCATCTGTCCCCTCTATTCATCCCTATCCAGCAATTTCCCTCTCTCCCTGAGTCCTGCCCTCCCAATCCATGCCCATCCATGCTCCTCTGTCCCCTGCCCCCTCCATTCATCCCTTTCCAGCAATTCCCCTCTCTCCCTGAGCCCTGCCCTCCCAATCCATGCCCATCCATGCTCCTCTGTCCCCTGCCGCCTCCATTCATCCTTTTCCAGCAAGTCCCCTCTCCCGCTTCCATGACCCCCCCTCGCATCCATGCTCCTCTCTCTCCCATGTCCCAGCCTGGCCCACCCTCTTCTCCCCCCCCCCCTTCGCATCCATGCCCCCCCTTCGCATCCATGCTGTTGCATCCATGCATCCCTTTTTGTTTTTTTAATTCTTTTTAAATTTACCTCTGTGGCGGTTCCGGCAGCGAAGCGTCAGGGAAGGAGGCGGCGCTCCCGACGTCTAGCTTTCCCTTCGCTGTGTTCCGCCTTCTTTTGACGTCATCCTTGACGTAAGAAGAAGGCGGAACACAGCGAAGGGAAGGCTAGACATCGGGAGCGCCGCCTCCTTCCCTGACGCTTCGCTGCCGGATTTGTTTGGTGTTTTTTTTTCCGCCCTCGACATCATGACGTTTGACGCGAGGGCGGGGCAGAGACGGCTGGCTGGCTTGAAGGCTTCACACCACGAATCCACGAACCCTTCAGCCTGGGAGTGACGTCAGATGGCTTCATGGCTTCAGAACGTTGTCCTCAGAACGTTGAGGGTGCGTTTTATTATATTAGATGATGGGTAAATTTACGTATTTGGGGTACCGAAGAAGTCATATTCAAATCTCCAAACTAAAGTGGGTTGGTTGCCATCAAAGTGAATAGCAAAACATACAACATGCAGAAAACTATTATCTGACATATCTGGTACTATCTTGGTGAATGAAAATCCACCGAGGTGGTGGAACACTGAAATCCCACGACAAACAAACAGAAGCAAACATGTAGTGGGAAATAGACCAAGTAATCCAGAGATGGCCAAGGAAACTTCGGATACTTAAATAGAGTTTATTGATGGGAGATTTGACACAGTACTGGCTGCCTCAGGAGTCTTTGTAAACGTTCTTTCATAGGACAATCTCCAATGTTTACAGATGCATATCATAAGGAATTGAAACAACAAGTTGGTCTTGAGAAACACCTTTGTAGAAAAAAATCCTCTGAGTCTGGTTACTGCTCATTAGGATGAATGGTGTGACACATTTGCATGCAATTTGTGCTGTGAGCTGGTGTGCTTGTTGTTCCCCATGCTCGAGCCCTTTCAGCATTCTGCTGTAGCAAATACGGGCACTAGTCTAATGCTAGTGACATCTAGTGCCTGCATTTGCTTCTGAGCATCAGGGCCTCTGTAACAGTCACCCGACCCCGAAACAGCTAGCTGAGTTCTCCCTCTATATAAGCACTGATAAAATCTAAACACGTATTTATAAAAGTAATGCTATTTACAGGAATATAAATAATAATAATGAACAGTAAAAATAACCCTCTCTTCTGTGAAAGAGTAAACAAATGAAATATTGACCCAGGAAATATATATAAGAAAAGTACATAGTTTTAAAACTCACTGTTATCAGGAATGAGCTGGATAAAAAAACACACTACAGGCTAGATTCTATAAATAGTGCTGAAACATGCTGAGTGCTAGCCTATAAACCGTGCCTAAAGTTAGAACAGCACTTAAGTCTCAGGGGTCACACTTAAATTTAGGTGTGTCCACTTGCACCACCAAAACCTGGTGCAAATGCCCGTGCCTAAATGTAGTTGTGGAGCCCCCTTGCGCATGCAACCAAAAAACACACCCATGATCCACCCCAACATGACCCTCCCATTTCTGTACCCCCTTTTTCAGAATGCACGCAAACTTTAAGGTGCAGATCACGTACCTAAATTTATGCATATACATCTTAATTGATTCCAATTATCAATAGCTTGTTAAAAAGTCAATTATTTGTGCTAATTGGATAATTATTCAATTAAGATGCACGCACAATTTGGGCATGTGTCCAAATTTGCATATCTCAAAACGCCCTTTCTAGAATTAGGGGATACATGTGTTGCCTGGTAGAGTACTTAACAGACAGCTTAGCATATGAACAAGGTCATGTGCTCCCTTGAGGACAGCAGGAATGGCAGTGTCAGCTTTAGAAATGTTAAATAGTAGTAGTAGTAGAGCCCAATCCAGCTTTGGTCAGACAGTAGTGTTGTAGATCAGCTGATGTAAGGAGATGAGAAAAGAACTGAGGCAGATATGATGTAGGAAAAGCTCCCAATAAGCTCTTTTCTTTTTTCTGTATGAAGCTGTGCCTATGAAAACTTTCATGGTTTTTACTGTATTTTATATGATGTTTAAAAATTGTTTTTTACTTTGTATCTTTGAATTTAAACATAAACTTGGACTTTAAAAACAAAACCTGACTATTATACGAGATAATGATAGCCCACATCTGATGGAAACACCATCTTCCTTTGATCTCTTGGGATGCTTTTCTTTATATGGTTCTAACAGAGACACAGATCCCAAAGATAAGGTAAACAGTTCATTCTGTTCTGGACATTCTGATTTTACAAATCACAAGAATGTCCACTTTTATGTCATTCAAGAAAGTTTCTTTGGACCAAGGCACCAACATGGCTGGGGTAACATAACCAGAAGTCTTTATTCCTGCACAAAATGCCATGACGCAAAGTTTGCAAGGTGATTGCATCAGTTAAGTGGGCCACCATCATATTCTTGCTGAAATTCAGACCTTGGCAGATACAGAGCAAAGTTCAGGCTGTTCTGAAGCACTGTCCAAAGTGTGGATTGCAGGAGGTTGTCAGCCAAGCTCTGTTAGTAGCTGTTAGTAGCTGTTAGTCAGCTCTCCCCTCTCCAATCGGTTCAAAACTCTGCTACCCGTCTCGTCTTCCGCCATGGTCGCTTTACTCATACTACCCCTCTCCTCAAGTCGCTTCACTGGCTCCCTATCCGTTTTCGTATCCTGTTCAAACTTCTTCTACTAACCTATAAATGTACTCACTCTGCTGCTCCCCAGTATCTCTCCACACTCGTCCTTCCCTACACCCCTTCCTGTGCACTCCGCTCCATGGATAAATCCTTCTTATCTGTTCCCTTCTCCACTACTGCCAACTCCAGACTTCGCGCCTTCTGTCTCGCTACACCCTACGCCTGGAATAAACTTCCTGAGCCCCTATGTCTTGCCCCATCCTTGGCCACCTTTAAATCTAGACTGAAAGCCCACCTCTTTAACATTGCTTTTGACTCATAACCACTCGCCTCCACCTACCCTCCTCTCCTCCTTCCTGTACACATTAATTGATTTGATTTGCTTACTTTATTTTTTGTCTATTAGATTGTAAGCTCTTTGAGCAGGGACTGTCTTTCTTCTATGTTTGTGCAGCACTGCGTACGCCTTGTAGCGCTATAGAAATGCTAAATAGTAGTAGTAGTAGTACATAGGCAAGGGTCCAGCCCTTACACCATGGGTTTTCAACCTAGTCCTCAGGACACACCTAGCCAGTCTGGTTTTCAGGATATCCCCAATGAATTGCATATCTTGCAATTAAGTAACCACTATGAACAATTCTGATTGCATGAGATAGATTTCCATAAATGAAGGTAGTGTATGCAAATCTATCTCATGCATATTTATTGATCTAAACAACGAGGAGCCTAATTTCAATCTGGTTACACACAAGAAATACTATACCACTTTAAACTGCTAATCAAAAAAGCTTTATTTCACTACTGAAGTGCTCCAATACAAAGTACAAATCCTTTTATAAAACCCAGTACTCTCTCCACTATTCACAAATATTAATCACAACTCATTCATACACTATCTCACATCGCACAGCGCAGGAATTTTTAATGCTCCAACATGTGGATATTAAACAACATAAACATAACCTCTCGCTCAACATAGAGTCTTATCCAAATAATTTGTAGAGAGAACTCTACTCCAGATCGTTCACCAAATCTTCAACGTTTGAGCTGGTGTTGTTCTCATGTTGGTACATACCGGTGATTCTCACAGCACAAAGTTCAATAAATGTCCTGAGCTGTGGCCAGCTTCACCACTCCTCCCTTGTACTCTCTTTGGATATGAAGGTTCGGTTTAAACAGCAGGGATATCTGAACCAGATAGTCCAGTTCTGATTCTTTACAGTCAAGTCTAGTTCATGCTGTAGACTGCTTATGAACAGAAGAAAGTTCAACTCCTCTATTGCCTGCCAGATGGAATTCAATGATATCATTTTGGGTCACTGAGAGAAAAAGTGAAACTTGTGAGCACTTCACTGAAGCCAGCTTGGTCTCCTTGCACACTAGGAACCTTCGGGAAACTTTCCTCAATAGAGGGAGTTTCCTCTTGCTGCACTCAAACCATCATCATCGCTACTGTCTGTTGGCTGCAACATGCCCCCTACAGGGACTGATCTCTTGATGGCCGGATTAAAAGGTGCCTGCCCTTCACTCAGGCTCGAAGATATTTCAAATGCCAAGGAAGACACCTCTTCAACAGGCCTTGTAGATACTTCCAGAAGCATGCTGTAGGATATATCAATAGCACTGGTTGTGATGGTCCATAGGACCCAACTTTGGGGTTGCAATCATGACCAACGAACTGGTTCGACCACAGAAGAAAATGTTTTGCAAGTAAGAAAAGTGCTCACAGTGCGATATCAGCCACCTTTCTCTGCCTTCTGTTGAGCTCATTCTGCATCTTTATCAATTTTCCATTTGTTTTAACCAGTTAAAGATGTTCTATAAACTTTAGTGGTTCAGAACAAAGCCTGCACTGGACTGTTATTCATTGGAAGTTCCCAGAATGGAGAAAAGAGGGAGCCTTTTGTCAGCATCGGTAGCTAAGGCAGTACCAAAGCCTATATGAGGGCATCAACAAGAGTAAGGAGGAAGCATTTCTGTCAGCATCAGTAGGTGGGGCAGGTCTGGATGCTGTGTGGGGATATTGGGAGCAGCAAGGATGGGGCCTTTCTATTTGTGTCAGAACAAGAAACAGCTCTACAGTTACTAAGCATGTGTTTGGGGAAGGACAGATTATTGTGTAGCACACTGGAAATTTCTTAGAAGTCTCATTAAAATGAATTGCCTATATATGTAACTTCTTATGAACTCCAGGAGGAAACTCTTATCTGCACAATGCAAGTACTAAAAGACTGAAATTGTGCTCCACATTCCCTGACTTAGGAGTGAGGTTCATTCTTGTCATAATATGTGCAAAACTAACCCATTTGGAGAAATTTCCACAGCACACCGATTGAGAAGCACTGGGCTAGAGCACTGGCAACTCTTTGTTAACTGTTTCTTTTAATCTTCAGGACGGTAGGTGCAAGCAGATGTCTCCCATAATCTTCCTAGGATGGGCCCTGAATCCCATCACTATTGGCTGTGCTTGTTTTTGTTGTCAATCATATGGTATCTTTTTTGTTTACAGATAAAAAGCTGTAATTCCTTTCACTGTTTCATTCTTTCTGGAAGCTTAAGATGGGTAGGAAAGGGAAGAGAGAGGGTTGGGTGGGGTTTCAGGGGATAATACAATCAATAGTTCTGGGAGACTATAATACAATAATGATGATTAATAATCGATCAATAAAATGATACATGTTTAAATGTCAAATATCAAATGAGTTGTAAACAAATAAATAACTATAATGCAAGGTTTAAATATAAACTTTTATAAAAAGATTTTTGTGTGCTCAGAAATTAAGGGACCTGTTTATTAAGCCGTGCTGTAGGCACGCTAGCATTTATAGCGCATGCTAAAAATTAGCACGTGCTAACACTAGAGACACCCATATATTCCTATTGGTGACTTTAGCATTAGTGCGCACTAATTTTAAGTGCCCATTAAAAATGCTAGAGCACCTTAGTGAACAGGGCCATAAGTGTCTGTGGGCCCATTTTATAAAGCAGCAGTAAGTCTAACACGGGCTTATCACTTGCTAAAAAGCAAATACCACTGGGTTACCGCAGTAGCCCAGTGGTAGTTCCCACCCCAGTAGCACCAGTGTGTACCCAGCGGTAATCGGGCAGTGCCATGTGCTACTCAGTTACTGCTGGGTTAGTGTGGGAGCCCTTATTGCCACCTGCAGTAAAGGCTCCCCCCAAAATGGCCACGTAGCAAGTGCTTCACTTGCTGCACAGCCATTTCCTGAAAAAAGAAAGACCCTACCTTTTACCTGCTGCGGTAAAAAGGGTACCTCAGCACATGTCAAAAACACACATTGATGCCTCCTTTTGCTGCAGCTTCATAAAAGGGGCCCTGTGTCACCAAATGGAGCTAGGTTGATCCATCACTGCACAAGTATATGTATTCAATTACTGATAATGTTCATTCATAAAAATAAAAAATGAGTGGAGGAGTGGCCTAGTGGTTAGGGTGGTGGACTTTGGTCCTGGGGAACTGAGGAACTGAGTTTGATTCTCACTTCAGGCACAGGCAGCTCCTTGTGACTCTGGGCAAGTCACTTAACCCTCCATTGCCCGCCTCATTGAGCTTGCCATGAGTGGGAAAGCACAGGGTACAAATGTAATTAAAAAAAAAAAAAAAATTCAAAAAAATCTTATCTTGTGATGAGTAAAGTCTGTTGTTTATACAGTGATGCACGTCGCTCCAGATTAGAAAATTCCATGTGTATCTATCAAGTGTGAAAAAATTTCCTAAATGCTTCTTCAACACAGTCTGTGTTTCACTCCGTAGCTTCTTCAGGAGGAGGCTCAAATAATCTTGAATTCTAATTTAATAAACACTCTCAACTGGTGGCATACCGGAAATGGGTTACCCTGTCGGGTTTCAAAACTGACAAAGAACACCAAGGTATTTACAAAAATATTATGTTCCCATATTTCTGCCATAGTACATGTAAACCAAACTGGATTTGTTAAAGGAAAGAATGGCTCAGACAATGTTCATAGACTAATTAACATCTTGCACTATACTCAAGCTTCAGACATTTCCAGTAGATTTTCTGACAGCTTTTAACAAGGTTGAATGCCAAAACCTACTGGAAATTATATCAAAGTTTGGGTTTGGGGGTAATAATTTCTGTTGGATTCAGGCTCTTTATGCAACTCTGTGAGCCTCAGTGTTTAATGGGTGGTGGTCAGCACCTTTCCAACTTAAGAAGAGAATGAGACAAGGCTGCCTGTTTTTGCCACTGTTGTTTGTTCTTCCAATTGAACCTCTGGTAATGGCCATTAAACAAGCAGATATATTCTGTGGTATTGTAGTGGGGAAAGAGGAGCATGCTGTATCACTATATGCTGATGATATGCTGATCTTTCTCATCAATCCTAAGCAATCACTTCCCCATTTAAGAGGACTAATGCTTTGGAAGATTGTCAGGATTTTCAGTTAATTATACCAAGTCACTTATTCTCCCCTGTAATCATGTCTCAAGAGGGCAATTACAAACTATGCCGTATCTTGGCCTTCAAGTGGCTGGCAGGTGTAAATACTTAGGAATTACATGTTCTAAACTAAAAAAAAAAAAAAAAGGACTTCAGAGGTTGGTTCTGAGATGGAATGTGGGACGAGAAGCAGTTTTACAATGGCAGGTGACTTTTGGTAACAGGCAGCTTTATAGCACAAAGTCTATATAAAGCAAAATTTGGAGGGCGGGCAAAATCTTGTGTGGCACACTGGGAAGCTCTCAGAGGCACACTGGTTTAGAAGACTGGTCTAATAATCAAGCCTGGTGAGAACAACACTAAAGCAACATGAACAAGCCCAGAGACAAGGCAGAAATGCTTAAACCTGTCCTAAGATGGTTCTAGCTGGGTAATCAGGAAAAAGATTACTAGAAATACAATGCACAGCTAGGAATGAGCTGGCTATAGCAGCCTTTCAAAAGGCAGAATTCCTCCTGGAAGGTGGCTGATTCTATAACCCAAGGGTCACAGGCTCAAGAGTGACTTGTTCTTAATAATGATTAATGTTACCACCCCTTTCCAGTATATGGTATCACAGTGGTATAGCCAGACCTGACATTTTGGGTGGACCCAGAGCTAGTATGGGTGGGCACTGTGTATATAGGTATGAGTAGTATTTCTTGGGATACCACAAAATATTGCCTTAGAATGCACGATGATGAATTTCTAAGTAGTCTGCCCAACAGCTGCCCTGCATCAATATAAACCACAAACATTCTTAGTAGAAAAACCAATGTTTTTAAACACAGTTACATTATCCCATATCTTACTTAACTAGACTTAAGTCTGCAATAATGGCAAACATCTCAACACACATGACAGAATCCTGCAATATAATTACAGCAATGGCATATATCCTTCAAACGTTGCTTTATAACAAATGTAAATACTCGATTAAGCAAACAGGTGAATACCATTGTAGTCTTTTCCCCTTCCTCTGGCTCTTCAGCTTTCTCTGGCTTCTGATGCTGGCAAAATAAAATTACCACAGTTTCTACATATCCTTCAACTTTGCTTTATAATACATGTGTATACCTTATTAAGCGGTATTAATCAAACAGCTAAAATTTGGTAAATATACCTTTAAAGACTTCTTCCTCTTCTGCCTACTGTGGAATTTGTAGCATACAGAACATAGCTAGAATGTTTCCTCTTACAGCTTTCCATAGGAAAAATGTATTCAGATTCTGGTAGCTCCTCATAAATAGCAACACAAAATCCCTTCACTGCAGGTACTTTGTGAAGTAACACAAAATCCTGCAAAGCTTCTTAGAACCTATGTTGCAAACCTCAACACCAATTCTGAACATGAATATCAATAGCAGTACCTTTTAAAAGGCAGCAGTGAATATACACAACAGCAATATGCATCCCATTGGAAAAGCCAGACAAGACAGACTCAGATCCCCACACAAACCACATGCCAGCAGAATCTCTCACCTGCTCAGTCACATTCAAAACACAGACCAACCCTCATCAATTACAGAACAAAGGACTACAATCAGAGACTATCCTGTAACTGGGCATCAGCCCTTCCGTCTTCCCTCTCCCATCTATCCCCGTAGCCCAGCCAGGGCTGCGGAGAGATTGAACTGGGCCCAGAGCAGGGGGACCAGGGTAGGGCCGCCACCCCCCAGGATCGTGGCCGCTGCTGCCACCGCACCCCCAGGATCACTTCTGCCCCCTACCTGCTGCAACTGTAAATACCTTGGCTGGCGGGGATCCCAAGGCCCCGCCAGCAGAAGTCTTCCTCCAGTGCTGTTCTTCTTCACTCTGCCGCATGACCTGCTCCTGCAGCTGATGTTCCTCTCACATCACGCATGCTGGGTTTCAAATCCGAGCATGCGCGGCCAGAGGGGAAAAGCAGCCACTTGGCAGGCAATGCGGCAGAGCGAAGAAGAGCAGCGCTGGAGGAAGATCTCTTCTGCTGGCGGGGCATGGGGAGGGACCCTTGTCAGCCTGCAGTGTCTGCACCTCTGGGTCCTCCACAGCCTCCAAGGGGGGCCCCGGAGCCAGAGTTTTCTCTCTCCTGTTCCTGTCGGGACATGATCATCTGTGTCCCGTCAGGAGCAGGAGAGAGAGAGAGGCCCCCCGGCGCCAGGCCACCTTGGAGGCCTGGGCCCAGGGAATTTTGCCCCCTCTCAGCAGCCCTGAGCCAGGTATCAGCCCTTCCCTTCCCCCACCCCCATCCATCTCGGTAGCCCGGCATCAACCCTTCCCTATCCCCCATCCATCTCTGTAGCCCTGCATCACCTTTCCTTTCCTACCCCCCTCCCCTATCCATCCCCATAGCCCGGCACCAGCCTTTGCCTTTGCTTTCCCTACCCCCTAATCCATCCCCATAGCCTGGCATTAGCCTTTTCCAATTACATATCTAATACATTGAAACTAAAAAGCATCTTTAATGCTTTCCTGAGGGAATAATATTGTGTTATTTTCTGAATTACTAATGGCAGTCTGTTCCAAAGCCTAACTCCCTTACATAAAAAAGCCTTTTTAAAATTATTTTAATTTGGGCACTGCAGAGATCATCCCCACCCAAAAAACCCACCAACATAAAGAAATATAGAACCTTTTTTTATATTTTAACTCGGGCATTGAGCCCATCCCCACCCCCACCCCCACCCAGAAACTCAACAACATTAAAATTTATTGTGCTGGGCAAATTTCTACGGTCTAAGCCCTGATCATGACTGAATAGATATGGATGGGCCGGAGTGTAAATATTAAGGGGCTTTGACATTAGCTTCAGAACTTTTAGTACAAGAACAGTGCTGGGTAGACTTCTACGGTCTGTGCCCTGAGAACAGCAAGGACTAATCAAACTCGGGTATACATAGAGGGGCATAATTGAACGGGGTGCCCAGGTTTTGCTGCCGACGCCCTTGCAGGATGTCCCCACAAAGGGGCGGGGAAACCCGTATTACCGAAACAAGATGGGCGTCCATCTTTCGTTTCGATAATACGGTCGGGGATGGCCAAATCTCAACATTTAGGTCGACCTTAGAGATGGTCGTCTTTAGAAATGGTCGTCCCTGATTTTCGGCGATAATGGAAACTGAGGACGCCCATCTCAGAAACGACCAAATCCAAGCCATTTGGTCATGGGAGGAGCCAGCATTTGTAGTGCACTTGTCCCTCTCACATGCCAAGACACCAACCAGGCACCATAGGGGACACTGCAGTGGACTTCAGAAAAAGCTCCCAGGTGCATAGCTCCCTTACCTTGTGTGCTGAGCCCCCCAACTCCCCCCCAAAAACTACTCCCCTCAACTGTACACCACTACCATAGCCCTTAGGGATGAAGGGGGGCACCTACATGTGGGTACAATGGGTTTGTGGTGGGTTTTGGAGGGCTCACATTTACCTACACAAATGTAACAGGTAGGGGGGGGATGGGCCTGGGTCCACCTGCCTGAAGTGCACTGCAGTACCCACTAAAACTGCTCCAGGGACCTGCATACTGCTGTCATGGAGATGGATATGATATTTGAGGCTGGCATAGAGGCTTGAAAAAATATTGTTAAAGTTTTTTTTTTAGGGTGGGAGGAAGTTAGTGACCACTGGGGGAGTAAGGGGAGGTCATCCCTGATTCCATCCGGTGGTCATCTGGTCAGTTTGGGCACCTTTTTGAGGCTTGGTCATAAGAAAAAAAGTCTCCCAAGTGCTTGTCAGGGACGCCCTTCTTTTTTCCATTATTGGTCAAGGACGCCCATGTGTTAGGCACGCCCCAGTCCCACCTTCGCTATGCTTTCAACATGCCCCCGTGAACTTTGGTCATCCCCATGACGGAAAGCAGTTGAGGATGCCCAAAATCGACTTTCAATTATGCAGATTTGGGCGACCCTGTGAGAATGGTGCCCGTCTTCCGATTTATGTTGAAAGATGGGCGCCCTTCTCTTTTGAAAGTAAGCCTGATAATGAGCTTATCTTGTTGGGCAGACTGAATGGACTGTACAGGTCTTTATCTGCCATCATTTGCTATATATATTACTATATTACTATGTTACAAGGGATTAGGAGATTCCAGATGTAATCAGTTGCTGAGGTTAGTCAAACTTTATAAACTAGTGTCAGAATTTTGTGTTTAATACGAGCAGTGCCAGGGAGCCAATGTTCATAGTGGAGCACGTGTATGTCTCTATTGAATCGGTTTGCATTGTGGAGTAATTTAACCACCAGGATGGCTTAAAACAGCAGCACAATTCCTTCCATACCTGGGCTATCAGTGCACATCTTCTGTACCTGCCCAATTCTGCCAATCATATCTCTGTGGCTGCAACCACATTTGCTGCCTCTGTTATTGCTCCTGCCATACAGTGAGGTTCCTTTTCTCTTCGGTGGCACTATTACCTGATAGTTCTGGGTTTGTGGAAATCATAGGAGCTCCTGGCTGTAGCTGTGACACAAGTTCTCGTGCTGTACATGGCTACAGCTGTCACACACTTTCTCTTGCTGCACAGTGTTCCCTAAAATAGGAACAGCCAAAAGAGACTGTTTCCACCAACTAGTTTTCAACCAGCTCTCTTCATTTTTTAAGAAACAAACATACAATCAGTGGTTGCCAGAGCCATCCACTCTGGAACAGCTCTTTCCCCTCTTAAACCCTGACCAGCATCAGCACTAGTCACCACTGTAAGTGGTTTTAAAATAATTATATTGAACTCTACACATTATTTTCCATTAAAAATATACCTGCTAAAAGGAAGGTGTATGTATCTTTGGTCATACAGGACCATAGTATGCTCTGATAATTGATGCAAAGTCTGCAGTTAGAAAGTAAAATTGACTTTTTGTCAATGTGAACAGTTGAAAATATCCTCTTTAAAATATGTTTAATCCAGTAGTAGGTAACAGTGGCGTAGCCAAGGGTGGACTTGGGTGGGCCCAGGCCCACCCACTTTGGGCTCAGGCCCACCCAGTACCAGCATAGCTATAATGTGGCTGGCAGGGATCCCCATGCCCCACCAGCCGAAAACTCCCAACAACTGTCCTCCTGCATACCTTGTAAATAGCAGATCTTCGCCTGCAGTGAGCAGTGACTGATATCGTACTGCTCACACCGGCCCCATAGCCTTCGCTCTGATGTATTCTTGCCTAGGCGGAAACAAGAAGTTGCATCAGAGGGAAGGGTATGGAGCCAGCATCAGCAGTGTGTATTAGTTGCTGCCTGTTGCCGGTGAAAATATGCTATTTAAAAGGTATGCGGGAGAGGGAGGATATTTGAGAGACCATATGGCATGCAGGTGAGCAGGGCCGTGCCAACACAGTAAGCGAGGTAAGCATGGCAGGAGAGGGGGGCGCCGCGCCGCACCATGCTTACCTCGCCCTCTTCTCCCCAGATCCTTTTCCTTTTTTTTTTGTTTAAATTTACCTCTGTCCGGCGGCAGCGTAGCATTAGTGAGGAGGCGGCGCTCCCCCGCCCCGACGTGTCAGTCTTCCCTTCGCTCAGTTCTGCCTTCTTCTGACATCAGAAATGACATCAGAAGAAGGTGGGACACTGAGCGAAGGAAAGACTGACACGTCGGGGCGGGGGAGCACCGCCTCCTTCTCACTAACGCTACGCTGCCGCCGGACAGAGGTAAATTTAAACAAAAAAAAAGGAAAAGGATCTGGGGAGAAGAGGGCGGGTAGTGTAGCGATCATTTTCGGGGGGGCGGGGTGAACTGCAGGGGGGCGCCGGAGATCCTAGGCATGGCCCTGCAGGTGAGAAAAGGAGAGACCACATCATCTGCGGGATGAGGCGGGGTTCTTCTGCCCACCCATCTTGGGCCCAGGCCCACCCAAAATTGGGTGTCTGGCTACGCCCCTGGTAGGTAACTTTGGTCCTTGAGTGTTGAGAGCTGGTCAGGTTTTCAGATTATTCCAAATGAATATGCCCGAGATGCATTTGCATACACTCCATGCATATTCACTTTGTATATCTTATAAAACCAGATCCGCTTGCAGCACTCCAGAGTGGGCGTTGGCTACTCCTGATCTAATCTTTTGACATATCTTTTGCAGAAAAGCAAGAGAGGTAGCAGCACATCACTTATGTTTAGCCCTACAATGGATTTTAAGCTACAAATGTACAGTGAGTGAAACAGTTAGCTCATATAAAGGACTATTTTCCAAGCCATTTATCCAGCCAGGTAAACAGTGATTTGTTTGGTTAAATTGCTTGTCTGAAAATTGCCCTCACTCAGAGCTAAAAAGAGTATATGGGAATTTTGACATGATTACTTCTAGTCATATTAAAAAGAAGTGTTCCTGGGGTGTGTCTACTTCAAAGAAGTAAACTGAATTCACAGAATGACATTGTCAAATCTGTGCACAAACACCTCCTTCCTTTCCTTCTTCTACAGAAATGGGAGATACAAAAGTAGCAGGGCACGCAGTTTTTCCCATGCATTTACAAAGGGAAAGATTCTGATGTCCCTGTTTCTAATTTAACCCTGTTTGCAGTGTGAGGTAATGGAAATAGGGCCCACTTGTTCTTCAGTGTTTAGGTGGTGTCTTCCTCCTAAGGGACTTCTACTTGAGTCTATGTAAGAGGAGAGGTGCCACTGGAGCCTGGGTTGGGGGGGGGGGGGGGGCGGACTCAGAAGTCAGCACCAAGGGATCAGACTGATGGTTGGTTAGGTCTATCAGACTGGAGGGTTGCTGCCCTAAGCCATTTAGGCTTAACGTAGGAAAACAAAAGGAGACAGCTGGCATAGACCACAGGAAGTACCAAGGGCTCAAGAATCAGGGTCCCAGCAGATGAAAGTTGCAACCAGAGTCTTTTTTCTGTCCTTAGGAAGGTGAGTAGCACCCAGAGGATGCATCCTTGCTTTACCTCTGATACCTAAGAGATACCAGAGTGGAGGAGTAGCCTAGTGATTAGTGCAGCAGGCTTTGGTACTATGGAACTGAGTTCAATTCCCAATTTGGCTTCTTATGACTCTCTGCCCCAGATACAAAATAAGTTCCTATTATAACGTGTAAAGTGCTTTAATTGTAACTACAGAAAGGTGGTATGTCAAGTCCCGTCCCCTCACCAGCTGCAGTGGCATGAAGGACTGGTCTCTCCAGTGCATCATGATCATGCATAGAGGGGATTTTGTATTTTTGTTTAAATGAAATTGTGTTCGTTTTCTCGTGTCCCAAACTTTCCCCATTTTATATCTCTTCTTAGAAAATATGCAAATGATAAATTTATAAGGGATTTTTCCATTAAATTCATTAGTATTTTGACACTGATCCATGAACTGTGAGTTGAAGAGTGTGTCTTACCACGTCCACTAAAAGGGGACTGGGGAACCCAACTCGTGACCCTGATAGTCTTTCCTAGAGTCTTGTGCCTGGACTCTTTCTGGAACCTTGTAATCATGGACCTTAAAATGGCAATTCTATAAACTAGGTACTCATATTTACACATGTGTTATACATATGTAAATGCAGATATTCTGCCTAAACGCTGTACAGCATATTCCCACTTAACCTACATAATACATATTTACAAGAGGACATACACAGGGGTGGAGCATGGGTGGGGCAAAGTGAGAGCTTCCACTTAAGCATGTAGCATATTGGTTAGTGCAGTGGGCTGAGAACCTGGGGAACTGGGTTCAATTCCTACTGCAGCTGCATGTGACCGTGGGCAAGTCACTTAACCCTCCATTGCCAATTGTGAGCCCAATAGAGACAGAGCAAGTACCTGCATATAATATAATATATGTAAACCACTTTGGTTGTACCACAGAAAGGTGGTATATCAAATCCTGATCCTTATGCATGCAATTTACAGATTACTGTAAGTCATGCATCCCATGCTACATTTAGGCATTAACAATTCTCTCTGACTTTTTGACCAGAGTAAGCGTGGGCACCTAGATGTAAGGCACACTGATACTGGGTTATGCTAATATTCTATAATGGAAAAATAGATGCCTAAGATCTATTATAAAAAAGATTTCTATTGTGTGGCCTTGGGGCATCTGAATGGAGTTGCCCAGTTATAGAATTGCCCCCTTTATAGAGATGTCATTCTTTTACAGCAACTATTCTTTCCCCTCTAGAGGCTGCGGATATTGTCCTCACATCAACCCCAGCTTTGGCTGATCTGGGTAGTGGATGACCAGATCTGAGAATTAAGTCCATGTCTCCCTATCTGACAGTGCACAGAGCTGCAACTGAGCCTCCAAGAGCATCCCCTCCACTTCTTCAGCTAATGTAAAACAAACTGAAAAGATAATTCCAGGAAAAATGGGTATATGAATATTTAACTGACCCATCAAACTTCCATTAGAAAAGCTAACTTCTAGTCGATATGCATTAAACATTATTTCTGGCTATAGTGGGTATTCAAATTTTCAAACCAGTGAAGCTTTTGGACTTTGTTTTATAGAATCATCCATATCCTGATGCATAACACATGATGACAAGCTGTGAAATGTTCACTCATGCAACACATGGACAGAATTGATTTGAATTGAACAGTGCATAATACATATTTCTTCTCTTAGAATGTCAGCTTTGCATTTATTTTTTAAGGGTATTATCTTTTTTTATCTTTTTTTTTTTTTTACAAAAACAAAGTTCACTTTTAACATTTGCAAAAAGGAAAATTGGAACTGAAACATATAAGACACCAAAAAGAATACCAAAGGTTACATTGAGTCTAACTCTGCATATATTAATTCATGCTTTTTTGGTATTATGCTTAGACTACTGTAATGTGGTCTATTGTGGCTTGCCCAAATCCTTATTAGGAAGATAACAGACTCTTCAGAATTCAGCAGCATGACTGCTATGCAGGGCATGCAGGTACGATATTGTCTGATCAGACTTCAATGGCTCCCTATTTATTACTGATCAATTTTCAAAACCCTCTGCCTTGCTCAAAAAGATCTCCATGTCAGTTCACCTTCATATCTTTCATCTTTGGTTATTCTGTATTCCCCCAGTCACACACTTAGATCTTTAAATGTTAACCATTTGACCCTTTCCTCACCCTGTGCAGCCCACTATGAATCCACGCATGCTTCTGCCTTTTTCCCTCTTGCATCTAAATCCTAGAATGATCTTCTACCATCAATAAAAGCTGAGACCTCTTTTTCAAGATTTTAAAACCTCCTTAAAAACCATTTTCTCCAACTAGCTTTTGGTCTTACAGCCCCACCACAATGAAAAGCTTGGCAAGCTATTCCTTATACTTGTAGCCCTGAGTGCTGTCGTTCACAGTGTTAGGCACTACATGGACCTCTGCTAAAGTTTGTGCCCTTTCCCTGCATGAATGTTTGCTGTCTTATTAATCATGGTATTTGTCATGAAACACCTAGTCACCCACCTGGGGTTACTCTGTGACCACTTAGAGGGCCTATTCTCAGCACAGCTCATGTCCGCCTGCACCTGCTGCTTGTGCTATACACTAACACCCTCCTTCCATCAACTGGGTCACAGCTACCTCTAGTCAAGTCTCCCTAGTGCTCAAATTATATCTAGTGATTTCTAGGTTACTGGGGTCACACTCCCAGTGGTCCCACAGTTCCCAGAAAGCACTCACAGACCCAACACACAAACCACCAGGATTCTTTATCAGTCCAGACAGGCAGTATGAACAAACAATTGTGTTTATTCTCAGCACTTGGAACAGTGGACAAAAATGTGCCATTGGCTAACAGTAACAAGTAACTGAAAATGGATCAATTAGAAAACTAACTAAAAACATTTGCATACTGTCTAAACAGTACCTGGGAAGATCAGGACATATAATTGTTCACAGAGCCTTAGCAAAAAGATCTGTCTCCTTCTTCTTCCAGGCTAAGACTGAACAATAGCCAGCATCTACTGGATTATTTTCAAAACTCCAGGCCAATCAGAGCCCGAAACAGTCAAGTTTCAAATAAAAACTGGTTACATCACTATAAGCACTTTCTATTATCTGTGTGCCAAATAAATAATGAAAAGAGAAGTCAGTCCTCTGTAACATCTTTAAGCATAAACATGCACCATCTGCTGGCAAAACAGGAAACATACACTCCAGAACATAATGCAGGAAAATATCCAATACATTTTACATTCTTAAAACACAGTTTCTTCGCAGTATTCCTTTTCCCTTTTATTGCAGAACTTTTATTGTTAACCGCTTCAACCAACTTATGTTGTTTTGATGGGATATAGCAATATCAAATATCAAATGAAGAACATGATCACTGCCAAAACGTTTTCACTCAAAATCAAAAGATAGTGATCAATCCCAGCTTACTAGTCTATTCAGGGAATCTATATAAACAATTCTTAATTATTTAACATATTTTATTGTTCATATCCAATAATGGAAGGAAAAAGAGCCTCAATTATTATTGATGAAACCAAAACAACGGTTATATGAACTGCATGATTAGGTGTTCTTAGTTCAGTTGCATTCAATCATTGGCTCCAAACCTCCGTATCAGGTATATAAACTTTTTCTTTTTGCTTTATTTTATTTATCAAAAGGTTTTTTTATCCAGAATTTAAAACTCCTTATTTCTTAATTTTCTGAAGAAATCTAGTGGATCTAGCTCAACATCCATGTATTTCTGAATCATTTACAATTATTCACTTAAGTACATAAGTAATGCCACACTGGGAAAAGACCAAGGGTCCATCGAACCCAGCATCCTGTCCATGACAGCGGCCAATCCAGGCCAAGGGCACCTGGCAAGCATCCCAAACATAGAAACATTCTATACATGTTATTCCCGGAATTGTGGATTTTTCCCGAGTCCATTTAGTAGCGGTTTATGGACTTGTCCATTAGGAAACCGTCTAACCCTTTTTTAAACTCTGCCAAGCTAACAGCCTTCACTTGTTGAACATCAGCGAGACTGAGAGAGACTTATCTTATTATTGGACTGTCCCAGGCCCCCCACCCCCAAAAGACTCAAATTCCTGGTTGTCTGTTGGACCCCAGCCCCCCCCCCCAGGACTTAAAACCCTGGTGGTCTGGTAGACCCAAAAAAGCCCACCCCAAAGACATAAAGCCCTGGTGGTCCAGTGGACCCCAGACCCCCCATGAAAAAAAGATAAAACACTGGTGGTCCACTAGGGTTTTAAAGACTTGGGGGTGGGGGGTGGGGGGTCTGGGGTCCACCAGACCACTAGGGCTTTAAACCTTTGGGGAATGGGGGATCTGGAGTCCACTGGACCACCAGGGCCAGGCCAGGTCATAGAGGGCAGGGGTTAGGGTTAGAGCTATGGCATTCTCTTGTGCGCATGTCCGATCGCTATTCTCCCACCAAACTCCCTAATGCTTAAAACTATGATCATGCCTAAATTTGCATCTCATTAGTGCTGAGCATTAGGGAGTTCCTTCGCCGCAGTGATCCAGCAGTATTTTCCTGGCGCTGTTTGGAACAGTGCTGGAGTTTTGAGAATCTGCCTATATGGGTTCTTTTACTAAAGCTTAGTATGTACTAACAGACATTAGCATGTGCTAAGTGCCATGTGGCCCATAGGTATAAAGCAGGATGTGTAGCATTTAGCACATGCACACACTAAGCTTTAGTAAAAGGGTCCCTAAGTAGTTCATAAGTATGTTTGAAGAAAAGTGGGCAAATCAATTTTCCCAAATTATTTGGTATGCTAAATGTGCAAAATGGAGTGGGGCCTGTAGGGAGTAGTGCACTGTCTTGGACACAGCCTGAAATTCTGTGAAAAGAGTATCTGTACAGGTCAACAGTGGCAAGCAACAAACCCATAAATATGTAGAGAAGTGTGCTGTGCTTAGGGAATTAGTCAAACTGGTTCCTGATCTCAGATTCACTCTATTTGCTAGCAATAAGTAAACTGATAAAAAAAAACATTGCCATGAAAGAAAAGATTTATTTAATGAATGGCAAAGCTAATCATACTTATTATAGTAGTAATTTTGTTCCTAACTTCTTAACAATTTCCTATAACAACTAATAAAGTCTTTCTAATTAAAGAAAAATGAAAATATCACACATCACAAATACAGGAAAATTTCAAGCTGACCTCTTCTTCCCCTAAGAATAATGAAATAACAGCAATACAATCTACTGTGGCAGATAGACATAGTCCAGTCCATACCCAGAAGGTCTCTGCAACAAGATAGAGTCATCAATTCTTACAATGTTAGCTCCAGCCATTCATTCATTCCTTCAGTTGGTGAGCCATGTACGTGGCAAAAGGGGGATAAATACACCATGCCCAGTGTCCAGCAAATTATGTGAATTTGTAGTGTTCCCTGGAATATTGGCACAAAGTATTTCTACCCTCAGTACATCACCTTGGGTGAATCTCTTCATAACAGATGTTAATAAATAAATAAATAAATCTGCAGAATGGCAAAAACTGCAGTGTCACAGAGTCATAGCATTTTGCAGTAGAATCCATGTTAGTTTGGTCCTGGCATTATAGGCACACAAAAGGTAGGTCATACTGTTTACTGTTACCCTAAATGCTTTTGGGAACATTTTGGGCACATTCAGGGTGGGGGTGGGGGTGGAGGCTTGCCTTCTTCATGCCTTTGCTATGCAATGCCTATGTCAAAAAGCATACAAATGCAACCTCCAAAGTTAGACCCCGAGGAACAAGAATAGCATGCATACCGTATTCATATACTGTTACCAATAAAGAAAGTCAACATTCTTCTTTTCTGAGTATAAATTCAGTCATTATTGATACCAGGTAAATTACAGTATTGTAATTTGACCTTGATGCATGTATTAAATTTTCCTTGGAGCATAACCTGCTCTAGTAGCTTAAGCAATAGCTAAAGAAATAGTAGTTGCCACACTGCTGCCCTCATTGCTTTATGAGCACAGAAGCTCTTTGCAACAGTTACCAGATATGACCTTTTCTGCCAAAATTGGTCCTGTAATAGCATGTTGTATACAATTATCTTCCAGTACATGATCAGCAAGTTTACTGATGTATGAAGGCCTCTTAGTCAACAAATAAGAATATCTTTGTACCCTCCCACTTTAATTTCAGTTTCATTAGTAATGGAGAGGGTTGATGTCCCCATGCATACCTCCTACCCACCCCCACCCTCACCCTCCCACCCTGTCAGACTGTCAAAGTAATGCTTTGATGTTTCTCTTATATATACTATCTGCTACCACATTTGCTTATTTCCGATCTGACGAAGAAGGGCAACCTTCAAAAGCTAATCAAGAAATGTATTATGTCCAATAAAAAAGGTATCATCTTATTTTCTTTTCCATGTTTTATTTTATTTGATTTCTATTGATAACCTTAATTAGTAATGGAAAAAGAGCCTGATCTATAAAAATCTGCTGCATGTTGATCTCTTGAGCAACTGTATTTATCATGCTGATATTGTAGGCTGCAGCTTGAATAGTAAGCAAATATTAATTGTAACTTTTTTTATCTACTCTATTTTTGATTTTAAAATATCCAGGTTTGTTTTGTCTGTTCATTTTGCCATGAACATAAAAAAGGCACGCTGGTACCCAGAACTTCTAATGTACATACGAGGCGATCATCATCCTTTCAGCTTACATTTCTCTTAACTTTGGCTCCTATCTACCTTTTCCCCCATCACGGTGACTGTAGGCCAGTTTGATGAGAGATTTAATATGAATGCACAAATCTGATACACTTGATATATTTACCACTTGAGCTCTTTCAGAGTTGGAAAGAACATCCAGCCTTTTCCCAGGCACTTTATTCACCTCACATAAACACAAAAGCAATGGACACACAGTAAAATTCAGCTGATTGCTTACTAAAGATTGTTCAACACAAAATAGAAAGTGTGCACTGGAATTTTGCTTTCAATAATTGAAATGCAGTAGGATAGCATGCGACCAGCAGTAATAACAGTTTAAAAAGCAGTAGTTGTAGTACCAATGTATAGACAGAAGAAAATAAATTACTAGAAGCTCCTAGATTGGAAAATAATGAAAAACAAAAATGCATTTTCTCAGATTCCACTTAAAGCAAGGGCATTAATGAGGTACTGCTGGAAGTGGTTGAAAAATGGTCTAGAATCAGAGATGCACACATAAGGCAGACCACCAAGTAATTAGAAACTGTCCAGGCTTTAGTGAAGAAATTGTGATCCAAGGGTTATAGAGCTGCACTCTCAGATAATGTTTGTGTTTAAATACAGGAACAGAGAGAGTCCCACTGCTGCAAAACTATGCATTAAAATGAATTGGAGAAAATATTTCTTCACTCAACCTATTTAAACTTTTGAATTCGTTGCCAGAGAATGTGGTAAAGGTGGTTAGCTTAGCGGAGTATAGAATGTTTTTGTACTTTTTTGGGATCTTGCCAGGTATTTGTAACCTGGATTGGCCACTGTTGGAAACAGGATGCTGGACCTTTGGTCTTTCCCAGTATGGCAATACTTATGTACTTATTGTACTTGAACATTGATTTTGCACTAATTAATTAGAAAGTTGCTATCTTTGTCATTTCAGATTTGCCTGGGATTTTGTTCAGTCAAATGTTCTATAGTTCAGCAGGCTATTTCTCACACAGTTTTTTTTCCCACTGCCCACATGGATATGCTAGAACAAGGATCAAAAGCAGCCAGAATTTGATCTTGTTTCTAGGTCTCACCAGCTGGGATTTTTGTCACCTCAGACAGATGTCTCCTACTTAGCTCCTGATTTCTGGGTTGTTTTTTTCAATTGTTTCAGAAAAGAATGAATGTTACGGAAATAATTTTAGAAGCATCTACATGTGATAATAGCAGCACTTATGTGTGTAGATTGCATTTCAAAAAGCAGCTATTTAAATGTGTAGAGGGCTGAAATGCAGAGGTTTCAAAGAGGCATGGTTTGGGTAGGTTGAAAATGTAACACATCTTTTCCATTCTGTAATGAAAACACACGTATACCAGCTTTTCCATACTAGCTTTTCTATACCAGTTTTTGCACCTGCTCTGAAGCAGATTCAAGTGCCAGCTACCTGATAGTTTGGACCTGCAGGTTTCCAGCAGTGTTTTGGAAACAGTTGCACTTGGAAACAGTTGCACTAATCTCTGCGGAATCTGCCACTATACCATCAGCTAGAAAATTCAAAACAGCTATTTCAGTCATCTCCTTAATTGTTTCCTTTTGTATATACAGCTTTTTAAACTGTGACATATAGACATGTAAGAACTACCAATGATACATGTACGATGTGCCACATGTACTTATATGTGCAGATGCTGGCATTTACATGTGTAGAACACTGATTGATGCCACTTTTTTCTTCAGGTTGTGGTCAGGAAGACAGACGAAAGAAAGCAGTAACTGGGAGAAAATCCTTGCCCTTATTAGGAAAAAGAATGAAGTTTGAGGCAGTTTCAAGATGGCCCCTAGTGCTCCTGACTTGAACTTCTTAAGGGAAGAGGGAAGTTCCTGAACTATTTTAAAATGTCCTTTGTTATTCTGACGTCCTTAAAAATCAGAAATACCTTCTTAGTGTTCTGTCCATAAGGTCATTGATGCAGTGCTCTGGTCCTGAAAAATACTCTCCCACAGTAATGAACCTTACCCCTAAGCCAGAGTACGTGTGGAATATGATCTCAGACCCTCATATTTACTGCTAACACTCATAGTAGTACTTGCATTATGTCAAAGAGAGCTCCCTTCTGGAGTTCATAAGTTGTAACATGTATAGACAACCTATCCAAGTATGCTTGGAAATTCTTTCCAATCAAGCCTGAGGCACCCAAAATGATGAGACATATTTATGTATCTTTCTACCAAATTTGTTTGGTCGCCAACTGCATGTTTTGGTACTTATTTATTTATTTATACCCCACATTTTCCCACCTTTTTGCAGGCTCAATGTGGCTTACAGAGTGTAGATATGATAACATTGTTACATGATTTAAAAGCAGTCGATCGTAAGCAGAGGTGAAAGAGGATTTAGATGGAAGGTGTTAGGTAGGTCGTGTTCGAGGTATTTTTGGTATGTTTGGGTGGTTTAAGGAATGAGGATATTCTCTCTCTCCACATGTTTCACAGAGTAATTACTTGGGATCTGACACCTCTATGATCAATGCTGGTGTTTGTCTCTTTCACCACTATATCCATTTTCTTGCATCACACTTTTTATTGGTCGGGATGGGGATGTACCTGGTGGTCATAACCTCTTTGTTTTCCACAGTTCTTAAGGTCATGATCCCAATGCTTTTCTGGAACAATAATGTTGTAATGTTTACAGAATTTCCAATGAATGAGACCTGTTTCCTTTACGGTATATGAGATGGTGCTTGTGTGAGTTGATTCTTCCTTTTAGCATCTGTCTTATCTGCCCAACATGGCACCCTTCTTCACATTTTCAGCACAGAATAATATATACTGCATTTGAGGAAGCTCATACTGTCCTCACCTGAGGAAGAAGGTTCTAGACTTCAAAAGTGTATTAAATTTGTCCAATAAAGTATCATCTTATTTTTTGTTTGATTTGTATTATTATATTTCTACTTATTAACCTTTAAATTAGACTAACATGACAATCACACTACTTTAATTCAGAAAGTTTAAACTAACTAAATACTACTGATAACTATGGTAACCCTTGTTAGCTAATTATTGTAGCATATAGCAACTGAACTGTGTGAAAAGTCAGTTATTCTCAACATGAAGGAATAAAAAAGTTGAAATAAAGTACTAATATCATGTCTTCACAATCTAACATTGTAAGTAGTATACTATCAGCCTTATTTTCGAAAGAGAAGGGCGCCCATCTTCCGACACAAATCGGGAGATGGGCGTCCTTATCTCAGGGTCGCCCAAATCGGCATAATCGAAAGCTGATTTTGGGCATCCTCAACTGCTTTCCATTGTGGGGACAACCAAAGTTCACGGGGGCGCGTTGGCACGGTAGCAAAAGCGGGACTGGAGCGTGATTAAGAGATGGGCGTCCTCGGCTGATAATGGAAAAAAGAAGGGCATCCCTGAAGAGCACTTGGCCGACTTGGTCCATTTTTTCTTGCGACCAAGCCGTGAAAAGGTGCCCGAACTGACCAGATGACCACCAGAGGGAATCGGGGATGACTTCCCTGTACTCCCTCAGTGGTCAACAACCCCCTCACACCCTAAAAACAAATTTAAAACATTTTTTTCCAGCCTCTTTGCCAGCCTCAAATGTCATACCCAGCTCCGTGACAGCAGTATGCAGGTCCCTAGAGCAGTTTTAGTGGGTGCAGTGCACTTCAGGCAGGTGGACCCAGGCCCACCCCCCCCCCCTACCTGTTACACTTGTGGTGATAAATGGGAGCCCTCAAAAAAAAAACCAAAACCCACTGTACTCACATGTGGAGGAGTGGCCTAGTGGTTAGGGTGGCGGACTTTGGTCCTGGGGAACTGAGGAACTGAGTTCAATTCCCACTTCAGGCACAGGCAGCTCCTTGTGACTCTGGGCAAGTCACTTAACCCTCCATTGCCCCATGTAAGCCGCATTGAGCCTGCCATGAGTGGGAAAGCGCGGGGTACAAATGTAACAAAAATGTAGATGCCCCCCTTCACCCCTTAGAGCTATGGTAGTGTTGTACAGTTGTGGGGAGTGGGATTTGGGGGGCTCAGCATCCAAGGGAAGGGAGCTATGTACCTGGGAGCAATTAATGAAATCCACTGCAGTGCCCCCTAGGGTGCCCGGTTGGTGTCCTGGCATGTGAGGTGGACCAGTGCACTACAAATGCTGGCTCCTCCCATGACCAAATGGCTTGGATTTGGCCGGTTTTGAGATGGGCATCCTTAGTTTCCATTATCTGTGAAAACCAATGCCGGCCATCTCTAAGGACGGCCATCTCTAAGGTTGACCCAAATGTTGGGATTTGGGAGGTCCGGACCGTATTATCGAAATGAAAGATGGGCACCCATCTTGTTCGATAATATGGTTGGCTCCGCCTTTTCCCGTGGCCATCCCCGGAGATGGGCGCCTATGCCCCTCTATGCATGCCCCACATGTGCCAATTCGGAACTACCGCCCGGCTACCGCATGGCCTGGGCGGTAATTTCATTTTTTAAGCGCGTCCAGTACACACACCAGAAAATTTCTGGCACATGGCGTTAGCCGGGCGGTAATCGGCAGTGTACATGCACTGATGATTACTGCCCGGTTAACTTGTGAGACATTACTGCTAAGTCAGTGGGTGGCAGTAAGGTCTCAGGCCCAAAATGGACGCACGCCAATTTCTATTTTGCCACAATTCCATTTTCGGTCATAAAAAAGAGGCCTTTTTTTGCAGGTGTGCTGAAAAATGGACCTGTGTGCATCCAATACAAGCATCTACACCAGCGCAGGCCATTTTTTTAGCGCATCTTAGTAAAAGGACCCCTTACTCCTGTGATGTACTTGATTTGTATAGATATATGCATATTTACAGAATAGTGTTTAGGTGGAAATTTGGCATATATATATATATATATATATATATATATATATATATATATATATATACACGTACTTATAAGCTGATATTCTAATGACTTACAAACATATGTGGTGTTTAACTATAGGCACCTACTTTACATAATTACCCTGTTACTGCTCAAGAGGCTACATGCCCCTAGTTAAAAATGTTCTGTTCCAACAAACACCTTTTAAAACTACAAGTGAAAACATGAAGAAGCCATTAGCATTGTCATTGTGTTGCTTACTTGGCTGAATCTGTCTTTTCTCACTGGTTTCTGACAACAAGGTTTTATTGTAATCTGCTAGGAACTGTGGACTAAGCGGAGTATACAATATTTTAAATAAAATAAATAATAAATAAATCGTCCTCTTTACCTTGAAAAAACTGTCATTATTGCCTATTTCTAGAATGTTTTTTCTTATTCCTGGTTCTCTAACCCATCATTTAGCCCCTGCTAATTAGATTACTACTTCAGTCAAGGGCTATGATTTCAAGTTGAAATCAGTCCTAGTTATTGCCTTTTTCAGTAAACATCTGAAATGGAAGCACCCTCGACACTATTTCAATTTGAATGTTGAAGCAGCTTGGTCAGATTGGATTACAATTGTATAAACAAGGGCAGACAGTTTCTCATTATCTGTGTGCACTCCCCCCATTATCAAGACATTTATTGACACCCATAAAACCAGTTTGTAATTTTCATACAAGCTTAGATAAGTATACTTAAACCAGCACATGCAGATTTTTATCCATTCCAAATAAACTAGGTCAGCGATCCAAACTGTTGACCTTTTCTTCCCTCTGGATGCTTCTGGCTTGAGCACTGAACATCTGAAACTACCTTACCTGGGAAGCTGCTAACGATGATAATCGCACTAGTGATACTTCAAACTCTTTCTGATACTGATACTGTTATCAAGGGTTAAGGGGAAGTTCTATAAACTAGGCACTCACATTTATACATTTATTACATGCATAAATGTTTAGAATAATGGCATACATTTGCACAAAGTGAACCAAGCAAATAGAGGGGGGTCCTCACAATTTCCACAAACAGTCAAGCAGCACCAACGAAGGTGAAAGTGAGGAGAGTAAGAGCATTAAACAGTTTATTTCCAAAATATATAGATACAAAGACCCAGTGCGTTTTTTTTAGTGAAAAGGTGCCGGTACTCAAATGCCAGGCCACCCTTCAGGAGTGGGGTGAGCATTGAGGGACCCACCCCACAATAGCCAGCCCCCCCCCCCCCCCCCCTGCAACCAGTCACAGAATCTATGAGAAGGCAGAATTGGTGTATAGGGCCTGAGCTCTTTCATTAAAACTTGGGGACCATGGATCAAGTTTAGCAGACAATGGAAAAGGTGCCGGTACTCAGTACCCCCAAGTACCCCCTCTAAAAAAGCCCTGCAAAGACCCTACACGGGCCGTGTTTCAGCACAAAGTTTTCCTCAGGGGTCATAGCGAAAAACATGCCATGCCTCACAGTGCATATTGCTCCATTGCTTTTAGGGCTTTTCCCCCATTTATAAACTCTGCGAAGCTGACTTTTATCTGCACTGCTATGACCCCTGCATTGGTGTAGCCAGAAAACAGATTTTGGGCGGGCCTAGGCAAGAACTAGGTGGGCACCAAGTGTTCTCCCCCACCCCCACAGCCCCCCCCCCCAAAAAAAAAAATTTCAGCTTGCGGGAAAATGCTTCTTTCCACCTTGGCAGTCTGCAGCAGGCATGCGCTGAAAACTGAGCATGCGCAGGTGCCGGTATCATGGAGAGTAGCATTTTCATTACCATCAGGGGGAAGCCTTCAGCTGGCAGAGCTTGGGATCCTCACCAGCTACCACTAAACATGTGCTACTGTTGGGTGGGCCTGACCCCCAAGTGGGTGGGCCCTGGCCCACCCAGGCCCACTTGTGGCTACGCCACTGGACCCCTGAGGAAGGCTTTGTGTTGAAACACGGCCTGTGTAGGGTCTTTGTATCTATATATTTTGGCACATAAACTCTTGGATGCTCTTATCCCCTTGCTTGCCTTGGTCATTTGGAACTCTGCACACATATGAGTGCACATGTACACACATATAAATGCTATTCTATAAATACCTGCTGAACAATAGGGTGCATTTTCAAGGGGCAGCGCATGGGAGGGACATTAGTTGGGGTCTCACACACATGATTTACAGAATACTGTAAGCTATGTGTGTTGCTGCTGCATTTAGACACCAGCACTTATGCTAGCTCTATGGCTGATATAGGTGTGAAGGTCTAGATATTAGGTAGAGAATGACATGAGGACAAAGTTTGTCCCCATCCCTGTGGGTTCTGTCTCCATCCTCACCCCGTCCCCATAGGTCATGTGATATAGCTGGTTAGCTGCTATCCTCCAGATTCTATATAGCATGCCTAGAGATCTGCGCTGAAACCTAAGTGGATTCTAACACAATGCATGTAACGTAACAAGCTAATAAGTGCTGATAACAGCACTTAACAAGCAATAATGAGCACTAATTGGCACTAATTAGAATTTAAGTGCACAACTCGCTAAGCGTATTCTGTAACAAAGTGTGCCAAACTTCTAATATGTGTGCAGGTATAAAGGGGCATGATTATGGGTGGAGAAATGGGCATATCATGGGCATTCCAAAATTTACGTGTGTAGTTATAGAATATAGCTCAGTGCACGTAAATCTATGCACCGGGATTTACGCCACATTTTCATTGGTGTAAATGGATGCCATAGTTTTAGGCACTGAGATATCAACTAAGTGTATAGGTGCCAATTATAGAATATGTTTAGTCAATGGGTTAAGGTCATGCCGAAAATGGATGCAAGCTGGTCTTCATTTTGCCGCATGTCCATTTTCCGGCACAATAAAAAAAATTACTTTTTTCCAGGCACGGTCAGGAAGTGGACCAGCATGCATCCAAAACACATGCCTACACCAGCGCAAGCCACTTTTGGGCGCTCCTTCGTAAAAGGGCCCCTAAATAAGCCATTCCTGGAAGGTTAAATAGTACTGAATATCGGGAGGATAATGTTTATACAGTAAGTAATAAAAATTGTGGCACATTAATACTTGTTAGTAAAATTAGCAGAGTCCATTAAAATAGTGTTGAGCAAGCAAATATGCAAAGAATTCATTCAAGGAGCAGTAGGGAACATAACATCTTGACTGATTTAATTGTTTTTAAAGAACATTTGATTGAGTTTTATATAACAAAAATGCAAATAAGAGAAACCATGTCTGAATACAAAAATAGCATTTAAATCCCAACTGACTATAAAAACACATAGTCCAAAGGAATCAAACAGATCAGAAGAACTTCATTTAAATGGCAAGTGAAAGTATTGCTTAGCCATCATACAGAGCCACAGAATCAATGAGGTCCTTGAATGAATTACTTGCATTTCGCTAACTTAACTATCAAGTAAGTATGTTCCACAACTTTTTTTTACCAACTAAATTAATACAATCTTCTTCTTAAAGCTTTTTTTATGTTACTAATTTAACATTAAACAAAATATTAAACTGTTTGTACAATCAGCACAACCTCGTAATGGTTCAATGATATTAACCTAATAAAGGGCTATTTTTTGTTTTCTATTTTTGCACATGTGGTGATCATAGCAGGGAGCTCTCTCTGATAGCATACCAGGAATTAAGGCTATGAAATAACAATGAATCCATAAAACAAAAGTGGAGTGGAGTTTTTCAGGGGCTTTGACGTTAACTCCAGAAATTTTACAAAACAGGACAGTTCTGGCAGACCTCTATGGTCTATGCCATATATATATATATATATATATATATATATATATAAACACATTTTAAGAGTTCTCTCGTGGTCTGACTTACTAAACCAGTAGTTACTACAGGAGCACAAAGCTCGAAGTTGCAGTGAGCAACAACAGCAGGGCTGCTTCATCATTGGCTTGAAAATTGGCATAGAAAACCTCCCGATGGACTTATTTATCAAATATAGCACCACTACAAACAAGAACCTCACGAAGACACAACTCGATACCTTGGTTTAACGAAGAACTGAAAAAATTAAAAACGCAAGTTAGGAGACTTGAACGAGCATGGAATAAAATAAAAGATGAATACACACTTAACGCATGGAAACAAATGCAAAAAAAATACAAACATGCAATAAGACAAACCAAAAGGTCATACTACAAAACCAAAATAGGGCCAGACTACAAAGAGACACATAAACTTTTCCAACTCGTGAACAAACTACTAGATACCACACCGGTTACCACAACCAACACAGACACCCCATCAGCAGACAACTTTGCTAAATACTTCAATGAGAAAATTATAAAGCTACGAATCACGTTACCACTTAATACCACCGACCACGAAAAATTCATTGACTGTCTGGACCCAATCCCCGATGAATATCCAGCAGACCAAATCTGGACAAACTTCGCTCTACTCACCGATGAAACCGTCACCCAAGCGATCAACAGGTTCGCCAAATCCCACTGCAAACTAGACATATGTCCCAACAACCTAATAAAATCCGCCCCTCAGTGCTTCATAGCAGACCTTACGTCACACCTAAACTACATGTTACAACATAGACTCTTCCCTAAGTATAAAGGAAACATACTACTCACCCTAATACATAAAGATTCAAAGAAAAAAGCAAAAGACATAACCAACTACTTCCTGGTAGCATCCATCCCTCTGACAGTCAAACTAATGGAAAGTATGGTAACGAAGCAGCTTACCGACTACCTAAACAAAGTCTCAATACTACATGAATCACAATCAGGATTTCGATCCAAACACAGCACCGAAACAGTACTAATCACTCTGCTAACCAAATTCAAACAAGCAATTGCAATTGGCAATAGTGTACTTCTCCTACAATTCGACATGTCCACCGCGTTCAACATGGTAAACCATAAAATACTATTTAACATCCTAGAATACTTCGGGATTAGAGAAAGCGCACTTAATTGGATCAAAGGCTTCCTAACCGCAAGAACATACCAAGTGATATCAAATTCGAATACATCATCACCATGGAAACCAGAATGTGGAGTACCCCAAGGATCACCGCTTTCATCGACCCTTTTCAACCTAATGATGACACCTCTAGCCAAGTCGCTATCCAACCAAGGCCTTATTCCTTACATCTACGCAGACGATGTCACGATCTACATCCCGTTCAAACATGATCTAACAGAAATCACAAATGAAATCAAACACAGCTTCCAAATCATGAACTCATGGGCAGATGCATTTCAACTAAAACTCAACGCAGAAAAAACACAATGTCTCATCCTATCATCACAATATAACACGAACAAACCCATCACTATAAACACCCCAGACTACACCCTCCCTGTTTCCGATAGCCTGAAAATTCTTGGAGTTACAATTGACCAAAATCTCACACTAGAAAGCCAAAAGAGTAAAACCTTTCTTCCCAAGGGAAATATTCCGCAGCCTGGTACAATCAATGGTGCTAAGCCACCTAGATTACTGCAATGCCATCTATGCCGGATGCAAAGAACAAATCACTAAGAAACTCCAATCTGCCCAAAACACAGCAGCCAGACTCATATTTGGAAAAACAAAATATGAAAGCATTCAAAGTTTGCACCCTGAAGCGTTCAAAATTTGCACCCTGGTTCATAAAATCATTCACAGTGAGGCCCCGGTCTACATGTCAGACCTTATAGACTTACCAACCAGGAACACAAAAAGGTCAGCACACACATTCCTGAATCTCCACTACCCCAGCTGCAGAGGACTAAAATATAACTCAACATAGGCATCCAGCTTCTCCTACATAAGCACGCAACTATGGAATGCACTACCAAACGTCATAAAAACAATGCACGACCTAACAAACTTCCGAAAATGACTAAAAACCAACCTGTTCAAAATGGCATACCACAATGATCCATCCTAAATACCAGACAACGAAACTTATACCAGAACTGGACAAAACCAAACTCTCTATACTTGACTGCTTCATATACTTTGTCACTAATGAACTTTAACGCTATACCACTTTATTTCTCATTCTGGAAATGAACTCTCTATACTTGACTGCTTAATTTACTCTGTCACTTATGAACTTCAATGCAATACCACTTTGTATTTCTCATTCCAGAAATGGTGATCGCCATTACAGCATAATGTAAGCCACATTGAGCCTGCAAATAGGTGGGAAAATGTGGGATACAAATCCAACAAATAAATAAATATGTAAACTGCACAACTGTAATCCTCAACAATGTGGGAGAGTACTTGGCTTCAAAACTGCAAAATTATATTCCACAACAGTATGAAAAAGTACTTAGCTTCAAACCGGTCTTTCTTGCACTCCTCTTACTCAAACTGAGGGACCGTGACCTACGGTGGTCAATGTTTCGTTGCCTGCTTCAGAGTTCAACGGTCAAGATTTCTGTCAAAAAAGAAGAAGAAAAAAAGCAGCAGAAGAGAGGGTCCAAAAGTACACAAGTCCAATAGGCAACACAGAAAAGCACAAAAGGGCCTCCAAGGTTGGAACAACGCAAAACTTTAATGGAAGGAGACCCGACAAGGGCCGTATTTCGGCACTAAAAGTGGCTGCCTCAGGGATCAACAGTGAAGTCAGAACTTAAAGGAAATTTGTGTCCATCCCTGTTGCCTCCTTTGGATAAGGCAGCACGGACATTCAGTAGTCACACAAAATGTAATGACTGTGTAATGTGCTCTCTGATGACTGAACAGATACGTTTACTCATCTTTCTACACTGCAAGGATATGGTTGGGAGTGAACACTGATTGTAAATCAAAGTACGTTGTGTACTGTATCCAGTGCCTGTGTGACAAACTGTATGTGGGGCAAACTTCGCAACAGTTCACACGATTGATTGAACATAAAAGCACTATCAAATTCTCAAGTCTACGTCTCCGCTGGCAGACATTGTAATGCAGCACAGCACCTTTTTGGATCTTTGAGATTCTGCGTACTGCAACAAATTATAGAACCCCCCCCCCCCCCCCCCCCCCCCCCGGGAGATGAGGGGGCAGTGACAGAAAACGTTTTCTTCTCCAGAAGAAATGACAGTGGATTTTCAGATTAAATTCACCTCCTCCGGAGGGTCCTTAATGCAAAAAGTGGAATGGTGTCACCTTTTTTTAAAAAGCATAAGCTGTTTTTTGTTGACACTGTTACAAGATAGGGTTTCATTGAGTTGTGCCTCTTTAGGACGGTGGAGTGATTGTTTGCTGCTCTTCAGAGCGTCTGATGTCAGCCCTATAAAGGGACACCATTTTTTCCTGCTTGCTGTCTCCCTTTTTGAGAAGAGATGCGCGATGCTCTCTCGATGTATGTGGGATGTCTGAAATTTGGAAATGCATACTTAAGCGATTCTCCGAGTTTTCTTCTTTTTTTGACAGAAATCTTGACCCGTTGAAACCCTGAAACAGGCAACAAAACATTGGCCACCGTAGGTCACGATCCCTCAGTTTGAGTAAGAGGAATGCAAGGAAGACCGGTTTGAAGCTAAGTACTTTTTCATACTGTTGTGGAATATAATTTTGCAGTTTTGAAGCCAAGTACTCTCCCACATTGTTGAGGATTACAGTTAATGCAGTTTACATATTTGATAAATAAGTCCATCGGGAGGTTTTTTTTATGCCAATTTTCAAGCCAATGATGAAGCAGCCCTGCTCTTGTTGCTCACTGCAACTTTGAGCTTTGTGAGACTTTTTCCTCCTGTAGTAACTACTGGATTAGTAAGTCAGACCACAAGAGAACTCTTAAATTTGTTTATATATATACTAGTAAAAAAGGCCCATTTCGAAAGAAATGAAACGGGCGCTAGGAAAATGATGATCTAATTGCAATTATGTTGTTAAGGGAACCATTACCAAAAATCAGGGTATATAATGAGTAATATTGTGGTTTTTAGAAATTTGTATGTATAGTATTTTAAAAAAATAGAGAGTAAGCAGAATGTAAATAACTTTAATTGCAAACATAATGCTGGTTTAGATTTTTAAATTTCTTTATAAACAATATCAGAGATAGTGTGTGAGACCAAGACACATTGTTTGTGTGTGTGAAAGAGAGACACAGTGTGTGTGTGTGTGTGCGCGCGAGAGAGAGAGAGAGAGAGAGAGAGAGAGAGAGACAGTGTGTGGGCACTCCCTTCCACATCAATTCCCCCTTTTCCCATCAGGTTCCTCATCCTCAGTGCATCATCCTTTTCCTTATAGCTCCCCATCCTCTCTGCCATTAGCTCACTACCTGCTCACCCTTTTCACCCAACCTCCAAGTCCCCATCTCCATCCTCCCAATCAATCACTGCTGTTCCCCAATCTGCTTTTCCATTCTTTCCTTCCTCTGTCCCCATCCCATCCTCCAGAGAGAGTGTGTGTGAGTTTTGTTTCTGTGGTTTACCTGTTGTGTTGCAACCCGCTGTCCTTCACCTCTCAGTCTTGTTTGATGGCTGGATCTCGCTCACGTGCTGGTCTGTGTCCTAATTTTTTTCTTTCGTTGCTTTCCTTTCCTGTTGTTGGCCGCTGCCGTTCAGCTCTCACTGGCGTTCAAAAGCTGAAGCGGCTGCTGCTGTTGTTGCCCGATGCCATTCAGCTCTCACTGTCTTTCGAGGGCTGAAGCGGCTCCCGCTGTTCTTTTTTGCCGCTGCCGTTCAGCTCTCACTTGCGTTCAAGGGCTGAAGCGGCTCCCGCTGTCAGGACTGAAGCTGCTCCCACGGTACATTTTTGTGAGAGATTGATAGAAGCGTCCTCGAGATCAACATCTCAGCCCTCTCTTGGTTCTTTTGGTCACGAGCTTCCCGCCTCCCTGCTTCGAGTAGTAACATCTCCTGACGTCAGGCAAGCAGGCTTCTACTGCGAGAGAGTGACGTCAGGAGATGGTTACGAACGCAGTGAGAGACATTGGAGCGTTGCAGGAGCAAATTATTATATTAGATATATTGCACCTTGTTGAGGGTTCCACCCTAGTTTTTGGTTAAAGATAAATCAATACTGGGTATACATATGAAGTATCACATACCATATGTAGTGAGTTTATCTTGTTGGGCAGACTGGATGGACCATACAGGTCTTTATCTGCTGTCATCTACTATGTTACTATAAGACAAAAAGACAAGAATGCAGGAACTGAGAGGAAGGTTACACATGACAGTATCTGAATGTAACTTGCCTTGTACTACTGCTGAAATGATGTCATTTAAATTCTACTAATAAAAAAGATCCTTTAACATCAAAGAACATATTGGAACAAAGAATACTGGGAAAAATGAGTTAAACTGTGTGGAAGAAACTGGCTAAACCCTTGATGTACTTCAAAGACTTACCTGTAACACCTCCAAGATACAAGACACAAACAATCCTTTAACCCATCATCACGGAAGAAAAGCAGCAAGAATGGAAGGGACTGATTTTCAGGTGGGTAGAGGCAGCATTTAAAGGAAAGCACTGGAATAGCACTAACTTTATACATATATTTCATGATGCTATTATATTACATTTTTACATTACATGTGACATTTATACCTCACACATACCGTCACAGGTCAGTGTGGCTTACACAATAAGAAACTGAGCATTCCCAGGGCCATTACAATAAAAGTCTTTATAAAGATAGAATCCACCGGACATCAGGTACCTCCTATATAAATAAGTTTTTAACATTTTTTGAAAATTCAAATAATTTGTCTGATGTCTAATTAACCATGGAAGTTTATTCCAGTGATTGACTGCCTGGTAAGCAAATGTAGAGAAAATCTTCTTATAACAACCTTCTTAGGAGCAGGATAATGCTATCCATTTAATTAGTACCACTGAATATATAAATAAGTGGTAAATGTGCCAAAGGTAATCTGTTTAGATGTAGGGCCAACGTTCAGCTGAGTGTTACCTCTAAATGTTTAATACTAGCTCTGACTCCCTAAACCCACCCTCCCCCCCCCCCCCCCCCCCCCCATTCTGGCCCTTATTATACACTTATCTAACAATTACTAGAGAATTCAAGCTCTAAATAAAATATTCCAACCTGATAAGTGGAGCTTGATGTAAAAATATAGTAAGTTTGGAGGTGTCCCTTTAAGGAATGGGGAAAACTCCAACCTTTGCAGACGGAAGCTTCAAAGGAACCTGTGTAGTTGTTTTGTTGAGAATGCTGGCAATTGATGATCTACAATCCCCCAAGGGCTCCGGAGCCTTGCAAAAAATCTTTAATTCGACGGAAAAACAAAACAACTACGCAGGTTCCTTTTGAAGCTTCCGTGTTGGGACTAAGCTAAGTATAAAATCTTTCATTTTGGATGCTTGGCTATGGGGGGCTACCAAGTTTACTAAAAGAGTGGGTAGGTTTGGGTTTTCCCTTACTGCTTTAGTGCTCGAGTTGGTTACTTTGGGGCTCTCTTCTCTCGAGGGGTCTCCTAATAGGTAGTCTGGTTCTGGGTTGGGGTCAGTTTAGGTTGGTTTGGTTTTGGTGTTCCTTTAATATAGTTAATATACTTTTACAAGAGGGGAGGAGAGTTTTTCATCCCATACGGTTTTCTCATTTAAGATGAGTTTTTGCGTTAGGGCTTTTTTTCTCTTCTCCCTCCTTAGTAGGAACCTATGATAGTAATCTACTCCTGTGTATATAAGGTGTTATGAGTACTTTGGTATGGTCCCTTGTTTGGAGGTTTGAGGTTCCATTTGTTAGATAAAGTCTGCAAAGGTTGGAGTTTTCCCCATTCCTTAAAGGGACACCTCCAAACTTACTATATTTTTACATCAAGCTCCCCTTATTATACACTTAAAATCTGGCTAATCAGGGGTCCTTTTCCTAAGCTGCGGTAAAAAGTGGCCTTAGCATGCCCTTGTGTAGGTTTTTTCCCACATGCTAAGGCCATTTTTACCACAGCCATAAAAATGGCCTTTTTAAATTTTTTGTATGAATGGTCATGCGTTAATGTTGTGGTTAGTGTGCAGCCACTGAAAAAAAATTAGTGCTTGTACACTTGCTGTCACACATTTTGGATTATTCTATAACACTGCACACAGTTTTCCAGAACATCCCTGACCCGCCTATGCCACTCCCACGGGAATGCCCCCTTTGTAGTTGCATAAGTATATTTCCGTGCCAATCTGCCATTTCAACCCAGTTTTGGAACCTTGCATCTATTAGAATGTGTTTCCATACCTAAAGTGAGGGGGGATATGATTAAGGTCTATAAAATCCTGAGTGGTGTAGAACGGGCAGAAGCGAATCAATTTTTCATTCTTTCAAAAAGTACAAAAACCAGGGGACACTCAATGAAATTACATGGAAATACTTATAAAACAAATAGGAGGAAATATTGTTTCACTCAAAGAATAGTTAAGCTCTGGAACTTGCTGCCGGAGGATGTGGTAACAGCAGTTAGAGTATCTGGGTTTAAAACAGGTTTGGACAGTTCCTGGAGAAAATGTCCTTAGTCTGTTATAGAGATGGACATAGGGAAGCCACTACTTGCCCTGAGATTGGTAACATGGAATGTTGCTACTAATTGGGTTTCTACCAGGTACTTATGATCTGGATTGGGCACTGTTGGATGCAGGATACTGGGCTAGATGGACCATTGGTCTGACCCAGTATAGCTATTCTTATATTCTTACATTCTTAAGTAGGGCACAAAATGAATGCCTAACTTTAGGAATCATATATAGAATTCCCTCTGCCTTCTAAAAAAAAAATTAGTTTTTAACATGCAGTTAACATGCACATATTTGGCATTTACCACAGGACACCTGAGAACTTCCCACGGTTCGCCATTTTAAGCTGCATTAAGCGCACATTAACACCTCATGCAGCTTAGTAAAAGAGTCCCTTAGTGAGTTATATAGCCACATTTTATTTGCATAAGAGCAGTATATGGATAAGCAACTTATGCATTTGTTGGCAGGTGGTGAAGGCATAGGGCTAGAGTCTATATATGGCACCAAAAAAAGTGCTATTCTGTAGGCCGCTCTTAAAGTTAGGCATGGTTTATAGAATAGTACTTACACCCAGGAATCCCACCTAACTTTAGGTGCGGCCATTTGCACCAACTGAAATGTGTTGCAAATGTATGTGCATACATTAGGTACATATCCCCATTATTCTGTAACAACGCACATTAATTTTAGGAATGATCCTGTTACACCCATGACCCTCCCATTTCCACACATTTTTCAGAACATGCATAAATTTTAGGCGCATATCCCATGCCTAAATTTACACAAGTAAATGCCAATTAAAGCTAATTAGTGCCAATAATTACTTGTTAAAAAGTTAATTATTGGTGCTAGCTTGCTCGTTATTCAATTAAATTACATATTCAAATTGGGCACATGCCCAAATTTGTGTCCACAATTTTTGGTGACTTATAAAATTAGGGGGATAACTCACACTGAGTATCAGACCCTAAATTATTTTTCAAATGGGAGATGAAAATTAGGAGATCCATTATTCTGAAAATCCCCAAAGTTCCAGAACATACAAAAAAAACTTAAAAACTGATATAATGAAAAGTAGCCCAAAAAAAAGCAGATGAGAATGGATGAGCAGAGGTCTACAGCAAGTAAAGTAGTTACTGTGTATGACCCCCACCTCTTCCCCTGAAACTGTTTTATCAGGCATGGACAAGGCAGGAAAAATCCCACCACTGGATTGGGAACATATCATGGGCTTCCACCCAGCAACAGCCACCATCTTCCCCCTTGCCCAATCCCACTCAGCAATGTGGGTGGGGGTTAGGCTGAATAATTGATGCTGAATTAGGCCTTTAGAGCCTGCTGCCGGGAAGTGAAAGTGCAAAACCCCTAAGAGAGAAACCACTGGCTCCCACTTAAGGAACGCATTGCGTTCAAGATCTGCACGATTGTACACAAAATCATCCACGCAGACGCCCCAATCTACATGCTAAACCTTGTAGACCTACCTCCCAGAAACGCCACAAGATCATCCCGCAAATTTTGTAACTTGCACTACCCCAGCTGCAAAGGACTTAAATACAAGCTGATGCATACCTCTACCTTCTCTTACATGAGCACGCAGTTATGGAATGCATTACCAACAGACTTGAAAGCAATCAACGAAACAACTATCTTTCGAAAATCTCTGAAGACATTCCTCTTCAACAAGGCCTACAATGAGAACCTACAGCCTCACTAAGTCACCTCACCAACCCACTCAATTATGAATGCTTACCTTCTACAACTACCCTAATCACTCTCTTCCTTCGTCTTTTTTTCCCTTCCTAATCGCTACACATTACTAACTGTATCTGATCTGATATCCTGAATTGACAATGTTAACAAATCTATGTAAGCCACATTGAGCCTGCAAATAGGTGGGGGAATGCGGGATACAAATGCAATAAATAAATAAAATAAGATGCTAGAATACCTCCCAGGCTGCAGCTGGACCTCATCTTAAATAAATCTGACAGCTCGTATATATCACAAAAGAGGACTGCTTGCCACTCTCCTTCAAAAAGACTGTTCCCTTATGAAGCAATCAATCTAATTTGGACATTAATGATCCTGAAAATTACAGGCCTATTTCTAACATACCTTTTCTTCGTTAAGTTATTGAAAGATATATTGCCAAACAATAGCATGAATTTTAATATGTTTAGATTTTTAGATCTTTACCAGTCTGGTTTTCGACCAAAATATGGTTTCTTAAATCTGGCAACTTCAGATTGTCCAGAACACTGCCATCAAACTGTTATCTGGACAAAAAAAAGATATGATCATGTGACACCACTGTTTATTTCAGAGCACTGGCTCCCTGTTTCCCTGTGCATATCAGATCCTGCACTTTGGCCTCCCATCATTTCTGGCAAGGCTCCTTGTTCCTTATTCTCTTCAACAAGCCCTTCATTCCTCCCAACTGAACTTGCTCAGAGGTCCTTTTACAAAGGCACACTGAAAAATGGCTTGCGGTAGTGTAGGCATGGGTTTTGGGTGTGCGCCAATCCATTTTTCAATGCACCTGTAAAAAAGGCCTCTTTTTTCCCCGAAAATGGACGTACGGCAAAATCAAAATTGCTGCGCGTCCATTTTGGGTCTGTGACCTTACCGCCAGCCATAAACCTAGCGGTAAAGAATTTGGGCAGTAATGACCTAAGCACATCAGATGCCACTTGGCGTGTGTCCGCTACACACACCAGAAAATAAAAAATAGTTTTCAGACACGCGTAGCGGACACGCACCAAAATTGAAATTACCGCAAGGGCTATGTGGTAACCGGGTGGTAACTCCAATTTGGCGCAAGTTGGGCGAATGTAGGCACCTACGTGGCTTAGTAAAAGGGGCCCTTACAGACCCCTCCATTTGTCAAGGCTCGACTCCCTACGTAACACTTTCTTTAGTGTTATTTGCACCCACTATATGGAATTCTCTCAAAGGAAAGGTGGTAAGGTTGCCATTATTTGTTCTACTGCTAACCAAATTTCTCAGCTACAACTAGGTCCTTTTAACCTCATTGAGGATCTTGCTTTCAGAATTTTGAGGGATTATCCTATAATATTCATTCAGGTATAATCCCCTCTTCCTTGACTAGTTTACTATGCAAAGAAATTACAGTTTCTCACCTCTTTAGTCAAAATGCTTTCTTTGAACATGGTGGTTCTTGGAGATTTTAATACCATGTCAAATGTCCATCATCACACCTGGATAAAGTTTTTTGCTCTTCATTTCAGATCTGGGATGTTTGGAGCTTCTCAACAAATAGATGCATGTCGCAGGTCACACACTGGAACTGATTTTCTGTCCAAATCTCATACTTATTCCTTCAGGTTCACTTTCTGCCCTGTCTGTGTATTGATCTCATCATTTCTTAATTGAGTTTATGGTTCAGCTGTCAAAGCTAGGCCAGCACCAGCATACCTGGAATAGGCAAACCCGGAAAACTAAATCAGCAGAACATAGAGAAAACATTACTTTTCCATCCGAGTTCACATTTCTTTCATTAGATTCATAAACTATAACCTGTAACACATTGTTGAGTGAAGCTTTAAAACTAGGTATAACTTCTTTGCTCCGCTTTAGTTGCTAAGGGAAAAGCCAAGCCTTAGGTACAGCCTCAAACTTTGAATCTTAAAGGGTCAATAATGACAGGTACAAACTTGCCTTCCATTTACCTAGATGTAAAGAATTCACAAAGTTATACAACACAGCTATAAAACAAGCGAAAGAAGATTATTTCAGCTAATTGATTCATCCTATAAATCAACCCTCTAGGCTCTTTAAGACACTGTGGTTCATGACCTTTCCAAAGACTTCTCCAAATCAGTTCCCTCTGGCCTTACAGCAGACATTTTTTGCATCAGCATTTTGGGACAAGATTCTCTCTTTTCATTCAACTCCAACACCTGAACCCTTATTGCTCCCCTCACACCTGTGTACCAACCATTAAACCTCAACATTGCTAAGTAAAATGACATGCTTTTTTATTATGACAACATAATCATTGGCAAGAACTTTGCTGTCAATAAAGACCACATCAGAACCCACTAATCCTATTCCTTCTAAATTGGTAAACAACTCCTCAAATGCGCTTCTCCCCTTCTGATGACTATGAGGAGAGAAGTCAGAATCTGGCCATTTCTTAAGATAGCAGCTCTTGAGTCTGACTTAGTTTGTAACTACCATCCTATCTGTAGTTTACCTTTGTCTCATAATTGGTAGAATGCGTTGTCCAACAACTGTGGGGTCCTTTACAAAGCTGCAGTAAAACGTGACCTGCGGTAGTGTAGACCTGTCTTTTGGGCACGCTCTGGGCCACTTTTTACAGCAGTTGGGAAAAAGGCCATTTTTCAATGGGCCAGGAAATGGGCATGCTCAAAAATTAAAACTCTTTCTGTTCATATCGTTCTTTGCGAGTGAAAAATAAACATTATCAAAACAGGATCATCCTTTCTACTCGATGTTCAAAAAATGTTTTTTGATCATCGAGTATTATAGAATTCAGGGGATTCACACCTAATTTAGACGTTGGGATTTACACCAGGTTCCAGTTGATGTAAATCCTCATGCCCCAAAAGTTGGGGGTAGATTCCGGTGCTACATGCTATTTTATAAACGGTGCCCAACTTGACACACTGTTTATACAATACCACAGTTCCATCTTCCTGTTGTCATTGAAAGTGCCCTGCTAGTCGGACTACTTATTTGTTTGGACTTTTGTACATAGTGGACCACAGTCATCCGCTTTTGCGGTTTCCCGTATATAATAGCACTCAGCATACATTTTTTCAGTCCCCAAATTTTGCTGTCATTTACTGAATCTAGTCCTAAGCCTTTCAATTGGAAACACACCCATGCCTCTCCTATGCTCCACCCATTTATATGCCCCCTTGCAGTTACGCACTAAGATCCCAATGATCAATTTCCCCATGCTGTTCCAAACAGCACTGTAAAATTACTGCCTGAATAGCATGGGGAAATAACACCCCTATGATCGAAGTTAATAGCATGTATGTACGTTATTAGCTTAGATCATTGGGGGCATTTCTGTGGGAGGATTATGAGGGCATCTTTAGTGAATGCCCCTGACACACCCATGCCCCCCTAGGCCATGCCCCCTTTTCAGTTGCATGCTAAAATATTTACGTGCACAACTTTATAGAATAGCAGCTATCAAATTGATGCCAATTAACACCAATAATTGATTGTTAGCATCTATGTATTGGCACTGTCTCGTTTCCCAATTAAATTGCACATGCAAATTGGGCATGTACCCAAATTTGAGCATCCAACTTTAGCATAATTTATAGAATTTGTAGAGGGGTATTTTCAATATGACATCTAAGTTGGACTTTGGACATTTTGTGCTAAACGGCTAAAATTCAAATAGGAAATATGGCCATTTTCGAAACTGCAAAATGTCTTTTTTTTTTTTTTGAAAATACGATTTGTAACAATGTTTTGTGCACTATTCAGCTTATTTTTGAAAGAGAAAGACACCCATATTTCGACCCAAATCGGGAGATGGGCGTCCGTTTCCTGTGGGCACCCAAATCGGTATAATCGAAACCCGATTTTTGGCATCCTCAACTGCAGTCCATCACGGAGATGAACAAAGATCATGGGGGCGTGTCGGAGGCGGGGCGAAGGCAGGACTGGGGTGTGGTTATTGGCCAAGGAGAGATGGGCGTCTTTAGCTGATAAATCGAAACAAGAAGGGCGTTTTTGACGAGAATTTGGTCCGTTTTATTTGGACCCTTTTTTTCAGGTCCAAGTCTCAAAAAAAGTGCCCCAACTGACCAGATGACCACCAGAGGGAATCGGGGATGACCTCCCCTGACTCCCCCAGTGGTCACTAACCCCCTCCCACCAAAAAAAACCCACTTTACAAACTTTTTCCCCAGCCTGTATGCCAGCCTCAAATGCCGTACCCACCTCCATGACAGCAGAATGTGTTCTATCCTCTGACAGCCTTTCCCTGGTTCTAATGTGGGTCTCAGGTGAGTGTGACACCTTTTCTGTTAAGGGCACTGCATAGTCACATCAGCAATGCATTGTGGTGGGTGTAGGGTATTGGGCTCCGTGATTCCACTAGCTTGTGTTAAATGCTCACGATGTTGGTAGTTGGTAGGCTCTACTCCCATGGTGCTTTTCCCTCTGCTTACTGGGTCAGAGTGTGCCCTGTTTTGTTTCCGGTAGTCCATGAGGTAGTGGCCATTTGTGTAAGACACTTTTAGATCCCTTTCATGTGTTAGCCACGTTACAGCACTTAGTTCTTACCTTGAATGTTGCTGAAAGAGGGCATTGTACACCATTCTGCCAGCTCGGACCTACTGCTAATCACAGTACCAGGGAGACTCGTTGCTAGTGGGGCACAACCTCTGATCTGCAGTTAACTGTGAGTAAACGTGCTTATTCAAATAAAGGACGTTTTCAGCGAGATTAGTCTTCAGGTGTGAACTGCTGTGCCAAGGTTATACACCAGCAACAAGTCCTGTCCCTGGAGCACTTTTAGTGGTACTGCAGTGCACTTCAGGCAGGCAGACCCAGGCCCATCCCCTCCCCCGTAACACTTGTGGTGGTAAATGGAAGGCCTCTAAAACCCACTGTATCCACATGTAGTTGCCCCCTTCACCCCTAAGAGCTATGGTAGTGTTGTACATTTGTCCCTCCCACGACCAAATGGCTTGGATTAGGACGTTTCTGAGCTGGCGTTTTTAGTTTCCATTATCGCTAAAAAAGGACCATCTCCCATCTTAGAAAGGACCAAATCCATGGCATTTGGTCCGTCTAAACCGTATTTTTGAAACGAAAGATGGATGCCCATCTTTTTCGAAAATACGGTCTGTCCTGCCTCTTCCCATACCCGTTTTCGGACAGAGACGCCCATGGAGATGGGCGTTCACGTTCGATTATGCCCCTCCACGGGTTTTTTCTTTCAAGCTATTTTTAAAAAAACACATTGAAAACAGTGGCGTAGCCAGAAGTCAATTTTTGGGTGGGCCAACAGGTTGGATGGGTGGGCACTAGACGGTGGTGTGCTGGTAAATGTTTAACAACAGGCTCTCTCCCCGGTCCACCTCTGCGCCCGTCCACCTCCCCCCCCCCCCCCCCCGCCCCCCCCCCCTCAAAATTGCAGAGCTGGCTATAGCCGGGGAGAGAGCCTTGGGGGGGGGGGGGGGCAATGCATTACTGTCTCCAGGAAAAAAAAATTAAATGATCCCAGGTTCCAATTTAATTCATGTTTAATGTGGGATAAAATGCCATAAATAAGTAAATAAATATAAACTTTTAATGTTGAGCACCTGATTCTCAAAGTAGACATATTCCAAACACTATAATGAAAATAAAATGATTTTTTTCTACCTTTGTTGTCTGGTGACTGTTTTTCTGATCATGCTGGCCCAGTATCCGATTCTGCTGGTATCTGTCCTCTTAACTCCGTTTCCAGGGCTTCCTTTCCATTTATTTCTTTACTTTCCTCCTTTCTTCTTCATTTCTTGCTCTATATCCATAAGTAAAAGCTGAGTCCTCTGCAGACTTGACTGTCTAGTGGATCCAGCTTCTGCCTATTTTCTTCATCCATGTGCAGTTTTTCTCCTCATCTCATCTCCTTCCTCATTCTTCCATCCCCTCCATCCATGTCCAGCATTTCTTCTCTCTCCCTTCCCTCTCATCCATCCATGTCCAGCAACCCTCCTCTCCCCTTCCCTCCATCCAGCAACCCTCCTCTCCCCTTCTTCCACCATATCCAGCAACCCTCCTCTCCCCTTCCCTTCATCCAGCAACCCTCCTCTCCCCTGCCCTCTCCTCTCCCCTTCTTCCACCATGTCCAGCAACCCTCCTCTCCCCTTCCCTCCATCCAGCAACCCTCCTCTTCCCTTCTTCCACCATGTGCAGCAACCCTCCTCTCCCCTTCTTCCACCATGTCCAGCAACCCTCCATCCAGCAACCCTCCTCTCCCCTTCCACCATGTCCAGCAACCCTCCTCTCCCCTTCCCTCCATCCAGCAACCCTCCTCTCCCCTTCTTCCACCATGTGCAGCAACCCTCCTCTCCCCTTCTTCCACCATGTCCAGCAACCCTCCTCTCCCCTTCCCTCCATCCAGCAACCCTCCTCTCCCCTTCCCTTCATCCAGCAACCCTCCTCTCCCCTTCCCTCCATCCAGCAACCCTCTTCTCCCCTTCTTCCACCATGTGCAGCAACCCTCCTCTCCCCTTCTTCCACCATGTCCAGCAACCCTCCTCTCCCCCTTCCCTCCATCCAGCAACCCTCTTCCTCCCCTTCTTCCACCATGTGCAGCAACCCTCCTCTCCCCTTCTTCCACCATGTGCAGCAACCCTCCTCTCCCCTTCTTCCACCATGTCCAGCAACCCTCCTCTCCCCTTCCCTCCATCCAGCAACCCTCCTCTCCCCTTCTTCCACCATGTGCAGCAACCCTCCTCTCCTCTCCCGTCTGCCCTGTTTCCTTCCTGCCCCCCCCCCCTGCACCTTTAAATATTACAGTTTTGCTGGAGTCGCGGGCAGCCGGCATTGAAGACATCGGCAGGCTTACGCCGGTTCCAGCAGCCTTCCCTTCCCTCGTTGCAAGTCGGATGATGGCTCCGCCCTCGTAGAAACAGGAAATACGTCAGAAGAGGGCGGAGCCATCATCCGACTTGCAACGAGGGAATGGAAGGCTGCTGGAACCGGCGTAAGCCTGCCGATGTCTTCAATGCCGGCTGCCCGCGACTCCAGCAAAACTGTAATATTTAAAGGTGCGGGGGGGGGGGGCAGTGGCGGGCTGGGGAGGCAGATGCGGGATCGGAGCTCAGCCTGCTCCCTCCGCTCCGCTGCCTCCACTGCTGGGTGGGCCTGAAACAAAACTGGGTGGGCCTGGGCCCACCCAGGCCCACCCGTGGCTACGCCCCTGATTGAAAAACATAGAAAACCAAGCCATTGGGATATAGGAGGGTCCAGCATTTTTATCAGACTAGTCCCCCAGACATTCCAGGAGAGCAGTAGGGCACCCTAGGGGACACTGCTGTGGACTTCATATAAATGCTCCCAGGTTCACATCTCACCGTTGCTCCCATATCTTGTCTGTTAAGCCCTCCAAGACCCACCCAGAACCCACTACTCCCAACTTTACACCACTACAATAGACCTTATGGGTGAAGGGGGCACCTATATGTGGGTACAGTGGACTTCTGGTGAGTTTTTTAGGGCTCACAGTTTCCACTACAAGTGTAATAGTGTATGTGTCTGGGTCCACCTCTCTACAGTGCCCTGCACCTACCACTACACTACTCCAGGGACCTGCATGCTGCTCTAATGTACTTGGCTATAATATTAATTTATTGTTTATTTATCTATTGGGATTTATTAACCACCTTTATAAAGAGATTCACCAAAGGCGGTGTACAGCAGGTACATTTTAACATAAAATTGGTTTTAAACGCCATTTGGTCAAGGAGAAAAGCATATTTAGATGGCTGTTTATTGGCATCGCCACTTTCAACCGATTTTACATGCCATTTTGCCAAGGAGAAAAGATTGGAGGACGATTTATATTACCCAATATTTGGCATCAATTCTTATCGGTGTATTAAAATACACTGCTACACCCAGATTGATCAAGACCCCTGAGGCAGGCCTTTTGGGCCGAAACACGGCCATGTCGGGTCGGTTTTAATTTTGAATTTCAATAAAACTCTTTGGCATCCTCCTTCGGTTTTTTCCTCACTGCTTTTTCTACATCTTACGGTCACGTGAGGTATTTTACCTCCTTTTTTGGCTGATTTTTGTTATGCGCATAACAGCAAATTAGTGCCAATTAGCACCAATTAACTCCAATTATAGCTGATTAAGCACCTAATTTATCAGTTGGCACCTGGATTCTATATAGCATGACTGAAACTGTGTGTGTAAATCCAGTCATATTCCGGATTTGTGCCCACAATTCAATGACTTAACAAGCCAATCTGCTCCAATAATTGCCACATAACAAGCAATTATTGATACTAATTGGTATTTATTAGAATTTACATGCACAACTTGCTAGTCGTATTCTGTAAAGTGGTGCACATAAATTCTAATGCACACTGCCAAAAAGGGAGTATAATCATAGGTGTGGAATGGGCAGACTGTGGGCATTCCAAAAATCTACATGCGCTGTTATAGAATACACCTGATCAGCGCCTAACTTAGGTACCGTTATTTATACCAAGTTTTGCTTGGCGTAAATGGACATACCTAGAGTTAGGCACAGGCATGGCCACTAGACACATTCTATAAACTGGCTAAGCATATTCTATAGACTGTGACTAAATCTAGGCACGGTTTACAGTATATTATTATTATTATTATTATTATTATTATTATTATTATTATTATTATTATTATTATTTATTGCATTTGTATCCCACCTCATCCCACCTATTTGCAGGCTCAAAGTGGCTTACATAATTTGTTACACACAGTTAATCCTGGATGTCAGGTACAATTATTGTTGTGCAGAGATTAATTAAGGGAAGAAGTAAAGAGAAGAAGGAAGGAATTTAATAGGTATGTTAGACAATTGGTTTTCAGAGGTGGATTAGTACGGTTCTGGGTTTTCATTGTAGGCTTTGTTGAAGAAATATGTCTTGAGGGATTTGCGAAAGATAGTTGTTTCATTAATATGCCTAGGTAGAAATATTTTCAGCACTGATTTTTCAGGCACCAGATATAGAATGTAGCCCTATGTGTGTAACTGGCACTAGTCTATAATCTGCACACCCCAGAGGGGGTGTTTGTCTTGCCCAAATTCTAAGAAGCATCAGTGAAAAAAAAAAGAGAGATTTGAACTTTGTTTTTTATACTGCTGTTTTAACCACTGGGCTATAGCTTAACTGTGTCTCATTTGGGAAACCTTTATCCTCTTCAAATTTTCAACTTAATGAAATGTATTTGACCATGCTAATAATTGTTTTATGTTATGCAAGACTGGAATCAAATTCATTCAGGAAATATGAAATAGAGAGGAGATTTTGGAACCAAATCCATGCCGTAGTTCAAATGAATGCATTTCACATCATGAAAGTTGTCAGTGGAATTTCATGCCAGTTTCTAAACATAGGACCTTTGAATGTCCTCTACTGACCTATATAAAATCACAGGTAGATGAATAATTTTTTTTTACAATATATTAACTTCATCACTAAAATATTCCATGTTGACAAATATATGTTGCTGCACTTAGATATATGAGCTTACTGTTTTAGAACACTTCACATATCAATTTTTGCCTCAAAGCTATGATGTTTTAAGTCTGAGGACAAAGTGGAGTGAGTCATCTAGTTTCATCACAGGGCTTGTGGAGGTTCATACTGAGCATTTTTCAGCTTCATTCTCTGGAGGATAAAAATAAAACAAACCTGTATACATACTAAGAAAATTGCTTTGCCCTCACGAATTGTACACTTAGAACCCACTTATTGTTGAATCAGTCATGGCGTAGCTTTGGTATAGATTGATTTTTTTTTCTTTGCTTTTGAAAGCTTAACCCCAAAATATTTCTTCTTCTCATACATGCTTGGCTGTCACATAATAATATTTCTAAGGCTCTAAAAATGATGCAAGAAATGCAACTTCAAATAATATTGGTTGCTACCATTTTTCAGTATGAATTTTAGAAAAAATAGCTGTTTATTTTAGGTACTCACATCACTTGAATAATTAACATCAAACAACCTAAGGGGGTCCATTTACTAAGGCGTGCGCTAACCATTAGCTCACGCTAAATGATAAGACACTCATAGGAATATAATGGGCGTGCCTTAGGAAAAGGACCCCTATGTAAAAACAGTTCATGAATATGTAGTTCTGGTCCATATCTGGGGAAGACTTGAGGAAAGGTGAAGGGATTCAAAGGCTTAGTCTTCAGGGAGTTGGGGTCTGATACAGTTTATAGTTTATTCAGTATTTGATATACTGCTGTTACAAAGACCTTTGGCCACAGCGGTTTACAATAAAACAATCTGCAAATAGCATAAAATCATTCTAAAAGATCACCATTTATATATAGGAAAGTTAAACAATCACACAGGGAAAGAAGGGCATTCTGAGGAATCTGCTTGCTGAGATTATAAAATGGAGAAAAATAAATTCAAGAGTCTCCGAGTTTGGTATCAAAAGCAATACAGAAAAATGAGTTTTCAAGAGTAGTTTGAATTTGGAAAAATGAGGTTCAGATTGAATTTGTGGAGGAAGATCATTCCACAGTTTAGGAGGTAGAAAGCAAAAGATTGAAGAACGAGTGGGTGGGAGAGTAAGGTGATTTCCATCAAGAGACAAGAGGATACAATTAGGAGTATAGGGAATAGTTAGAGAAGATAAATAGGAGGGGGAGCCTAGATGAAAAGCCTTACGGGCAACTGCACGGTAATGAACTGGGAGCCAATGTAATTGTATTAAAAGAAAAGAGGCATGATCAAATCTTTGAGCTCGAAGTCAAAGTCAAGCTGCTGAATTGGATTTAAGAATATAAACAAGAAAATCTCACTGGATTTTGACTAGTTCATACTAGGAATATGCATTCATTTGTTCATTAGTGCACTTTAAAAAATTTAGGGGTCCTTTTTCTAAGGCATGCTAAAGGATTTAGCACATGCTAATGAGTTAATGTGTGATAAGTGCCATGCAGATCACCAACCACAGTAAGGAGATGGAGACACCTTGCGGAACCAAGCAATTTTTATTCCAACCAGCAAACACAGTAAATAACTATTGACCCGACAGTTGTATTTCAGCAGAAAGATTGCCTGTGCCAGGGATCTCGTCTAAAAACCAGCTGGGGAAAATGGACAGCGTGTACATTTAAACTGTATTCCAAAAGCTGTCTTACAATGTTGAAATAATGATGGAATGAAAATGAAACTGCGTAAATCTAAAAAACACACAGGAACGTCATGGTATGATACACACTGTCCTTTTTCCCCAGCTGGGTTCACACCTGTCATCTTTGGGTATTTCGGGTTCCGTTCTTTCGTGGTTCTCTTCCTTCCTCTCAAACCGCTCTTTTCAGATTTCATTTGCTTTATCTACTGTCTTCCCCTGTCTTTTGTCCTATGGTGTTCCTCAGGGATCAGTCCTATCCCCACTCCTCTTTAACGTATATTTGTCCCCTTGCATCTTTAATCCAATCCACCAGTATCTCTTTTCACGCTGATGACATCCTGCTCCTATTCCTGCTTCAAGACTGTTGATCATTGATCTCTAACTGGCTAACCGACCACAAATTAGTATTGAACAAGCAAAACACTGCTGCAGTAAAAATGACCTTAGCATACGGGAAAAACTGTATAATGGTGTGGAAAGGCCACTTTATACCACAGCTTATTAAAAGGGCCCCTAAGTAAAGAAAATATTCCCTAAAAATTGTAAATAAAAAATTATGCTGTCAGGATCACAGCCATGATTCCAGTCAAGCTCAAGGCCCCAAGGAACAGGAGACAACTGCCAGTTCTGAATGAAATCGCGTAAGAAAACTCATTCTCATGAGATTTCATCTACCCTCTCTCTTCTTCCTAGTTTGATACATAGGACAGCACCAACAGAGTGATCTTTTTGGGTGCGAAATGCTATGAGGTTTCCCCTATGTGGAGAGCAATTCTATGACAGGGTGCCTAGGATAAGAGGGTAAGCAGATGCTGTTCTATACAGAATAATAGGTGTCTACTTTTATTTAAGGCCCAATCACTTATGCCAGCCCTATGGCTGGCACCTAGATGTTAGCCAGGATGCATGCACAGTATTCTATAATTATTTTTATTTCATTTGTACCCCACGCTTTCCCACTCATAGCAGGCTCAATGCGGCTTACATATTATATACAGGTACTTATTTGTACAGGTACTTATTATACAGGCTCAATGCGGCTTACATATTATATACAGGTACTTATTTGTACCTGGGGCAATGGACGGTTAAGTGACTTGCCCAGAGTCACAGGCCCTGTGCCTGCAGTGGGAATTGAACCCAGTTCCCCAGGACCAAAGTCCACCACTCTAACCACTAGGCCACTCCTCCACTCCTCAATGAACATACTAGCAAAGGTACCTGGCATTGCACGGAAAATGTGATATTATATTCAATCAGATTTTTAGACAAATGGACCACTGAGCGCTCCTTGAACCCCTAGATGCATGCTTTGTGTTTGCTGACAATGCGCTGCTCAGTAGTTCTGCAATACTACCCATTGTCATAATCTGATTGGTCAGATAGTTAGGTGGGCTGTTGCAGGCAGAGAAGCAATGTTTGTTTGTTTTTTCACAACAAATTGAACAATTATCACTGTTCTCCTCCTGCATGAGAGGATTGCCCCTGCAAAGTTTTGTTGCATTGGCTCATACCAAATACATGAAGAACAAATATAAAAACAACTTTCTTCTTAAAAATATAGATTTGTGCATTCCACCCTTGGTCCGCCCATGTTCATGTTCCCCAGCAAAGTACAAAACATCAAAGCATGGTGCATATTTTTCTGCTATTTATGTGTGTAAGTGAGCAGAATATCACCATTTCATGTTTATGTGTCACCTAAAACTAGGCAGTTCATTGTAGAATTATCCCCACCCAGTGGTTTGGCTCACCCAAAATTCTGGCACCCTTGTTATGGCTGGCAAGGACCCCCAAGCACTGCCAGCTGAAGAGGTCCTCCAGCAGCAATAATAATCACTTCCTTTCTCTCTGCAGCCAGAGGTACTGTCCATGTCCCTCTGCCACGCCAGCCCCTGCCCCCCCCCCCCTCGTGTTTGCTCAGTTTAGCTTCCTTTTCTCCCGTTTCTTGTTTCTGCAGTGTGTCACATACATAAACTTTGTTTGGTGTATCCCAACTGAAAAAAAAAGGTTGAGACCATGTAACCCAACATCCTTCTGCAAAACCAAATGTATATCGTCTTCTCATTTCCAGTAGCCATGATGTATTGTAAGCCACATTGAGCCTGCAAAGAGGTGGGAAAACGTGGGATACAAATGCAATAAAGAAATAAAAATAAATAAAACCAGTACACTAAAGCCTCAGCAACAGAGTTAATTCAGAGTCATCAGACCCTGCAATCTCTCCCTCTCCATTGTTTTGGGACTCTTCTTGTCACCTTTGCTGTTTGTATGTTTCTGTGACACACTTTATACATGACCTTCACAGCCCTTGGGTCTGACATAGTATATAGCAGTTATTATAATTTAAATGTAAACATATTCTGCACCCACAAAGTACAATTCTCCTGCCCACCCCCCACTAACAACAGGTGCAGATGAGAATTAAGACATTTCTCCATGGAAGTCATTCTACAACAAAATATCCTACCAAGCACATTGTGAAATAATATAAAATATCGGCTTGGCCGGTTAAAGTCTGACCAACCAAAAAACCAGATATTCAATGCCAGTCACCAGAAATGGCCCAGCATTGAATATCAGCTCTCAGCACCGACAGAAGGATTAGCTGGTCTATCTTCCGCAGTCTGAAAATCAGCCTCATTGACTATCAAGAATACTTATAATTACCCATATACCCCCAGATTCTATATAGTGCTACTTGAGTTGTGCACGCAATTCAGGTCATATTCTGTGCGCAACATAATTATCTTAACAAGGCAATCAGTGTTGTTAACTGACAATTAATAAGCAATTATTGACACTAATTGGCTTTAATTAGAAGCTAAATGTATTCTATAAATTGATACACATATTCTAATGCGTGTTGCCAAAAAGGGGGCATAGCCATGGGCATGGAATGGTTGAATCATGGGCGTTATTAAAAATTATGCATGCAGTTATAGAATACACTCGCTCCATGCCTAACTTAGTGGTTGGCATTTATACCAATTTTTACTTGGCGTAAATTCTCACGACTAGATTTAGTCGCATGGACAGGCCCTAGGCGTATTCTATAAACTGCGCCTAAAGTCAGGCATGGTTTATAGAATATACCTAGGTATATTTTTTTTCAGTGCTGATTTTTTAGGTGCCATATATAGAATCTAGCCCACAATGTCCATAAGTAGTATATTCAAAAAGTTAATGTCAAATATTTATCTTGGTTTACTTGATGCGATTTTTAGTGGATCACAATTTCTCCAATCTCAGGTACTATACTCTTGGCTTTAAAGCCAAGAATTCTCTCTGCCTAGTCTGGGTGCTCCTAGATAAATCAGGAACTAAATGAACATATGATGCAGAAAACTGCTCATTCATAATATTGTCTAAAGTAAAGTCTCAAAACTGCATTTTGGTCTGGCTCCAATACAAATGAAACCAGCAGCATAGCTCGTCCAATAATCAACTCCAAAGATGTTTCCAAGAACTCAGTCAGATTCATAGGATTTACTTGTGAATGTTCCTGAGACAAAGCTGTAGGAATGTCTCTACCAGACAATGAGTGATATACAATCATCACAATAGGAGGGAGAGTCTCTTCTGAAAAGCACAATACCTCTTATAGGTATCTACTGGTGTAATCAAAGGGAATTTGGGAAAACTCCACTCTTCCTTTTTCTTAGCTTGAAAAGTATTCAGTCTCTGCATATCAGTCGATTGGCCCTCTAATCATTTCAAAGGAGTTGCCTACTGTGCTTGCAGTAGAGACTGATTGGATAACTGCGAACTTATAGTATCTAAGCTACTAGAAAAATATGTTGCAGATACTTGCAAGAAGCTGTCCAATAGTTTGAGAGCTTCCTACAACGAATCCAAAGTGAGAGTTTGGCTTCTTCAGCAAACACCCCATAACCATGGAGGAAGATTGAACCAAAGGAGAGAAACTTGAAAAATCTCTCCTTGCACCAGGACTTCCTTCTCCTACTGGGGAAGATAGCGCCACTTTGATTCCCTCCACGATAATACACTGTACAGCTTTCCACATTCCACTGACCCTCTCGCAGTTTTACTTCTGGGTTGGGGAGCACAGCAACTGTTATGGGGCTTAACAACACCCTTTCCAAATTGCACCCTGTGATAATCTTGGGGCCATCCAAAGCTATTGGTTCTCCTATTCATCACCAACTCAAAGCAAAGTCTAAGGTAGACTGAAATATTCTGGGGAGCTTGCTGTGCTCAGAGCAGTAAGCATGCAGGTTAGCTTTCCTTTTCCCCATCACAGCCTCAAGAAACCTCAGAAAAGCCACTCAACTCCTCACCACTCAACCTCTCAAGACACCATCTTGGTTCCTCCCTATTTTCTAGACTTTCAGTGTATCTATCTATGCTATAGCTTTTGGAAATGCTTCTCCCAAAAAAATTCCTTGAGGAATTTTTGAGAGCCTTCATCATCCTTCTAGACCCATTCCCTTTCAAGCAGAAACTTCATTTTTACAGCACAGTAACTTCATCCATCTCAGCCCCTTCCTTCCTGTAACTAAATCCGACTTCCACTGCTCTGCTTCCACAAGCTTCTCACTGACTGGATCCTACTCACAGTTTGGGGATACAAAAATAGGATATACAAATACAACACACACACACATAATCCCACACTCAACAACTCACAGATAATGCAGCCATACAGCGAATGCTACATACCTGTAGAAGGTATTCTCCGAGGACAGCAGGCTGATTGTTCTCACTGATGGGTGACGTCCACGGCAGCCCCTCCAATCAGAAACTTCACTAGCAAAGTCCTTTGCTAGTCCTCGCGAGCCCGCGCGCACCGCGCATGCGCGGCCGTCTTCCCGCCCGAAACCGGCTCGAGCCGGCCAGTCCAGTATGTAGCAAGACAATACACTTCAAGGGAAGACACAACTCCAAAGGGGAGGCGGGCAGGTTTGTGAGAACAATCAGCCTGCTGTCCTCGGAGAATACCTTCTACAGGTATGTAGCATTCGCTTTCTCCGAGGACAAGCAGGCTGCTTGTTCTCACTGATGGGGTATCCCTAGCCCCCAGGCTCACTCAAAACAACAACCATGGTCAATTGGGCCTCGCAACAGCGAGGACATAACTGAGATTGACCTAAAAAAATTACCAACTAACTGAGAGTGTAGCCTGGAACAGAACAAACAGGGCCCTCGGGGGGTGGAGTTGGATCCTAAAGCCCAAACAGGTTCTGAAGAACTGACTGCCCGAACCGACTGTCGCGTCGGGTGTCCTGCTGCAGGCAGTAATGAGATGTGAATGTGTGGACAGATGACCACGTCGCAGCTTTGCAAATTTCTTCAATGGAGGCTGACTTCAAGTGGGCTACCGACGCAGCCATGGCTCGAACATTATGAGCCGTGACATGACCCTCAAGAGCCAGCCCCGCCTGGGCGTAAGTGAAGGAAATGCAATCTGCTAGCCAATTGGATATGGTGCGTTTTCCTACAGCCACTCCCCTCCTATTGGGATCAAAAGAAACAAACAATTGGGCGGACTGTCTGTGGGGCTGTGTCCGCTCCAGATAGAAGGCCAATGCTCTCTTGCAGTCCAATGTGTGCAGCTGACGCTCAGCAGGGCAGGAATGAGGACGGGGAAAGAATGTTGGCAAGACAATTGACTGGTTCAGATGGAACTCCGACACGACCTTTGGCAGAAACTTAGGGTGAGTGCGGAGGACTACTCTGTTGTGATGAAATTTGGTGTAAGGGGCCTGGGCTACCAGGGCCTGAAGCTCACTGACTCTACGAGCCGAAGTAACTGCCACCAAGAAAATGACCTTCCAGGTCAAGTACTTCGGATGGCAGGAATTCAGTGGCTCAAAAGGAGGTTTCATCAGCTGGGTGAGAACGACATTGAGATCCCATGACACTGTAGGAGGCTTGACAGGGGGCTTTGACAAAAGCAAACCTCTCATGAAGCGAACAACTAAAGGCTGTCCTGAGATCGGCTTACCTTCCACACGGTAATGGTATGCACTAATCGCACTGAGGTGAACCCTTACGGAGTTGGTCTTGAGACCAGACTCAGACAAGTGCAGAAGGTAATCAAGCAGGGTCTGTGTAGGACAAGAGCGAGGATCTAAGGCCTTGCTGTCACACCAGACGGCAAACCTCCTCCAATGGAAGAAGTAACTCCTCTTAGTGGAATCTTTCCTGGAAGCAAGCAAGATGCGGGAGACACCCTCTGACAGACCCAAAGAGGCAAAGTCTACGCCCTCAACATCCAGGCCGTAAGAGCCAGCGACTGGAGGTTGGGATGCAGAAGCGCCCCTTCGTCCTGTGTGATGAGGGTCGGAAAACAGTCCAATCTCCACGGTTCTTCGGAGGACAACTCCAGAAGAAGAGGGAACCAGATCTGACGCGGCCAAAAGGGAGCAATCAGAATCATGGTGCCTCGGTCTTGCTTGAGTTTCAACAAAGTCTTCCCCACCAGAGGGATGGGAGGATAAGCATACAGCAGGCCCTCCCCCCAATCCAGGAGGAAGGCATCCGATGCCAGTCTGCCGTGGGCCTGAAGCCTGGAACAGAACTGAGGGACTTTGTGGTTCACTCGAGATGCGAAGAGATCTACCAAGGGGGTGCCCCACGCTTGGAAGAGCTGGCGCACCACTCGGGAGTTGAGCAACCACTCGTGAGGTTGCATAATCCTGCTCAACCTGTCGGCCAGACTGTTGTTTACGCCTGCCAGATATGTGGCTTGGAGCACCATGCCTTGACGGCGAGCCCAGAGCCACATGCTGACGGCTTCCTGACACAGGGGGCGAGATCCGGTGCCCCCCTGCTTGTTGACATAGTACATGGCAACCTGGTTGTCTGTCTGAATTTGGATAATTTGGTGGGACAGCCGATCTCTGAAAGCCTTCAGAGCGTTCCAGATCGCTCGTAACTCCAGAAGATTGATCTGCAGATCGCGTTCCTGGAGGGACCAGCTTCCTTGGGTGTGGAGCCCATCGACATGAGCCCCCCATCCCAGGAGGGACGCATCCGTGGTCAGCACTTTTTGTGGCTGAGGAATTTGGAAGGGACGTCCCAGAGTCAAATTGGAGCAAATCGTCCACCAATACAGGGAGTCGAGAAAACTCGTGGACAGGTGGATCACGTCCTCTAGACCTCCGGCGGCCTGATACCACTGAGAGGCCAGGGTCCATTGAGCAGATCTCATGTGAAGGCGGGCCATGGGAGTCACATGAACTGTGGAGGCCATGTGGCCCAGCAATCTCAACATCTGCCGAGCTGTGATCTGCTGGGACGCTCGCACCCGCGAGACGAGGGACAACAAGTTGTTGGCTCTCGTCTCTGGGAGATAGGCGCGAGCCGTCCGAGAATCCAGCAGAGCTCCTATGAATTCGAGTCTCTGCGCTGGGAGAAGGTGGGACTTTGGATAATTTATCACAAACCCCAGTAGTTCCAGTAGGCGAATAGTCATCCGCATGGACTGCAGGGCTCCTGCCTCTGATGTGTTCTTTACCAGCCAATCGTCGAGATATGGGAACACGTGCACCCCCAGCCTGCGGAGTGCCGCTGCTACCACAGCTAGGCACTTTGTGAACACCCTGGGCGCAGAGGCGAGCCCAAAGGGTAGCACACAGTACTGGAAGTGGCGTGTGCCCACCTGAAATCGCAGATACTGTCTGTGAGCTGGCAGTATCGGGATGTGCGTGTAGGCATCCTTCAAGTCCAGAGAGCATAGCCAATCGTTTTGCTGAATCATGGGGAGAAGGGTGCCCAGGGAAAGCATCCTGAACTTTTCTTTTTCGAGATATTTGTTCAGGGCCCTTAGGTCTAGGATGGGACGCATCCCCCCTGTTTTCTTTTCCACAAGGAAGTACCTGGAATAGAATCCCAGCCCTTCTTGCCCGGATGGCACGGGCTCGACCGCATTGGCGCTGAGAAGGGCGGAGAGTTCCTCTGCAAGTACCTTCTTGTGTTGGAAGCTGTAAGACTGAGCTCCCGGTGGACAATTTGGAGGTTTTGATGTCAAATTGAGGGTGTATCCCTGCCGGACTATTTGCAGAACCCACTGATCGGAGGTTATGAGAGGCCACCTTTGGTGAAAAGCTTTCAACCTCCCTCCGACTGGCAGGTCGCCCAGCACGGACACTTGGATGTCGGCTATGCTCTGCTGGAGCCAGTCAAAAGCTCGCCCCTTGCTTTTGCTGGGGAGCCGCGGGGCCTTGCTGAGTCGCACGCTGCTGACGAGAGCGAGCGCGCTGGGGCTTAGCCTGGGCCGCAGGCTGTCGGGAAGGAGGATTGTACCTACGCTTGCCAGAAGAGTAGGGAACAGTCTTCCTTCCCCCGAAAAATCGTCTACCTGTAGAGGTAGAGGCTGAAGGCTGCCGGCGGGCGAATTTGTCGAATGCGGTGTCCCGCTGGTGGAGAGACTCTACCACCTGTTCAACTTTTTCGCCAAAAATATTGTCCGCACGGCAAGGCGAGTCCGCAATCCGCTGCTGGAATCTATTCTCCAGGTCGGCGGCACGCAGCCATGAGAGCCTGCGCATCACCACACCTTGAGCAGCGGCCCTGGACGCAACATCAAAAGTGTCATAAACTCCTCTGGCCAGGAATTTTCTGCACGCCTTCAGCTGCCTGACCACCTCCTGAAAAGGCTTGGCTTGCTCGGGGGGGAGAGCATCAACCAAGCCCGCCAACTGCCGCACATTGTTCCGCATGTGTATGCTCGTGTAGAGCTGGTAAGACTGAATCTTGGACACGAGCATAGAGGAATGGTAGGCCTTCCTCCCAAAGGAGTCTAAGGTTCTAGCGTCCTTGCCCGGGGGCGCCGAAGCATGTTCCCTAGAACTCTTAGCCTTCTTTAGGGCCAAATCCACAACTCCAGAGTCATGAGGCAACTGAGTGCGCATCAGCTCTGGGTCCCCATGGATCCGGTACTGGGACTCGATCTTCTTGGGAATGTGGGGATTAGTTAAGGGTTTTGTCCAGTTCGCAAGCAATGTCTTTTTTAGGACATGGTGCAAGGGAACAGTGGACGCTTCCTTAGGTGGATAAGGATAGTCCAGGAGCTCAAACATTTCAGCCCTGGGCTCGTCCTCCACAACCACCGGGAAGGGGATGGCCGTAGACATCTCCCGGACAAAGGAAGCGAAAGACAGGCTCTCAGGAGGAGAAAGCTGCCTTTCAGGAGAGGGAGTGGGATCAGACGGAAGACCCTCAGACTCCTCGTCAGAGAAATATCTGGGGTCTTCCTCTTCCTCCCACGAGGCCTCACCCTCGGTGTCAGACACAAGTTCCCGAACCTGTGTCTGCAACCTCGCCCTGCTCGACTCAGTGGAACCACGTCCACGACGGGGGCGTCGAGAGGAAGACTCCCTCGCTCGCATCGGCGAAGCTCCCTCCGCCGACGTAGTCGGGGAGCCCTCCTGGGAGGTGGCCGCGGTCGGCACCGCACGCGGTACCGACGTCGGGGACCTCAACCTGGGCGATGGGCCAGCCGGCGCCACGCTCGACGGTACCGGAGGCGCAAGCACCGCCGGTACCGGAGGGGTAGGGCGCAACAGCTCTCCCAGAATCTCTGGGAGAACGGCCCGGAGGCTCTCGTTCAGAGTGGCTGCAGAAAAAGGCTGAGAGGTCGATGCAGGCGTCGACGTCAGAACCTGTTCCGGGCGAGGAGGCTGTTCCGGGCTGTCCAGAGTGGAGCGCATCGACACCTCTTGAACAGAGGGTGAGCGGTCCTCTCGGTGCCGATGCCTGCTGGGTGCCGAATCCCTCGGCGACCCAGAGCTCTCGGTGCCGACACGGGGAGGAGACCGGTGTCGATGCTTCTTCGATTTCTTCCGAAGCATGTCACCGGAGCTCCCCGGCACCGACGAGGAGGACGTAGAATCCATCCGTCGCTTCCTCGGGGCCGAGACCGAAGAGGGTCGATCTCGGGGGGGCTGTACCGCAGGAGCCCTCAGGGTAGGAGGAGACCCACCCGAGGGCTCACCGCCACCAGCAGGGGAATGGACAGCCCTCACCTGCACTCCACTCGATGCACCACCGTCCGACGACATCAGGAGACGAGGTCCCGGTACCACCGACGTCGATGCAGCTATCCGATGTCTCGGCGCCGATGCAGAGGCCCGATGCCTCGATGCACTCGATGCAAGGGCGGCCGAGGAAGATGGTCTGGACGCTGACGACGTCGATGCACTTGAAGATCCCGGTGCCGATGCCGACGAAGAGCCCGAGAACAGCACGTTCCACTGGGCTAGTCTCGCTACCTGAGTCCGCCTTTGAAGCAGGGAACACAGACTGCAGTTCTGAGGGCGGTGCTCAGCCCCCAGACACTGAAGACACGACGAGTGTCGATCAGTGAGCGAGATAACCCGGGCGCACTGGGTGCACTTCTTGAAGCCGCTGGAAGGCTTCGATGTCATGGGCGGAAAAATCACGCCGGCGAAATCAAAAGCCGAAATGGCGAAAATTGAAGCACCAAAATTTAGAGGGAGAAAAATCTCGACCGAGGCCGAAAAAGGCCTACCCCGACGACGAAAGAAAACTTATCGGGGCAAAAAGCTGGAAGTACGGGGAGGATTGACACGAAACCCGGGGAGGGTTTCCGGAGCACTTCCCGCACTAGAAGAAAGCTTTTCCGAAGAAAAAACACGCTCAAAAAAAACTTTGGACGCGTGAGGTCGACTTTCCGGGGCTCGACACGGCGAAAAAACGACCGTACCGAGTGCGGACAAAAGAAGACTGGCCGGCTCGAGCCGGTTTCGGGCGGGAAGACGGCCGCGCATGCGCGGTGCGCGCGGGCGCGCGAGGACTAGCAAAGGACTTTGCTAGTGAAGTTTCCGATTGGAGGGGCTGCCGTGGACGTCACCCATCAGTGAGAACAAGCAGCCTGCTTGTCCTCGGAGAATTGCATTCATATACATACACAGTGCAGTTGGAAAGAATTAGATGATCCCTTGCTTCACATGCTTTCCCCACTTATTCATTTAAAAAAAATGTATATAAGAGCATTTGGTTCATTTGAATAAAATGTCTTCATGAGCAAAAAAACATGCTCATCACTGCTTAACCAGGTCACTGATTCATGAGCAATTTTACAAGCAGACATGTCTTTTAAAATTACCACACTTGAGTACCTGAAATCCCATCAGCCAAAAGCACAAAATCTTGTTTTAGGAAAATGGTTCCCTAAATCCATCAAGATATTGCGGATTTTTTTTTTCATTATTCAGCCACTGATGGTCAGCCCTTAAAAGAGTACCAATACTGTATATCCAAGTCAGAGGCAGTCACTGGGAGTTACCTAGGGTTACCATATGGCTCCAGAAAAAGGAGGACACATTGATCCAGTCCGGGTTTTGCTTCCATTGAAAGCAATGGAAGTAAAACCCAGACTGGCTCAATCTGTCCTTCTTTTTCTGGAGCCATATGGTAACCCTAGAGTTACCTGCATCCCACCGATTTTCAGCAACATTACCCTGAGAGCTGCTCAGTTCACTTAGCACAGCCTAAGTTAACAGGATAGTTATCCGGGTACCACTGCTGAATATCAGTGGCACCCTTTAATGCACAGCTCCACTCAGATTTCTTCCCCGAACCAGCCCAGCAGTAATGAGCTCCAATGGACTGTTTAATTGTTAAGCTGGAAGATTGGTTTAATTGATTTTATGTGTGTACTGTGTGTAATTGATCATAAATAGTATGTATTGTGTTTTTATTATGGATGTAAACCATCTAATCCGTTCTGGGCATAGTCAATAGGACGGGCTATAAAATCAAATAAATAAATAATGAGATAGTGCCATGGCAGCCAGACAAGATATTCAGCTGTACTACCCAGTTATGTGCCATTGAATAGACTGTCAGGACCCAGGCAGTTGTAGGAGCCTCTCTTACCCAGTTAACTAGTACTGAATATTAGCCCCAGAGTAAATAATTACATTTTCAATCGAATCTTCTAGAGTAACGGCCACAGATCAGTTTCAATGAAGTTGATTTCTTTTGATTCAGACTTTATGACTTTTTTTAAAATCTGTTTTTCAGCTGCTTCCAATTTTCTATCCTCCAATGATAGATAAAAATAAAATGTATTGCTGCTGTTAAATGTGCACCTGGGATCAATGTTCTGTGATAAGTCAACAGAAATGTATTGTGACATTTCATGTAAATGTTTTACTTTTTTCTTCCCAAAAACAGCAAGTGAACCAAGGAAGGAAACGTGCAAAGCACCACTGAAAACCTTTTCAGTTGTGCTTTCTTTAAGTTGTGAAGAAAGAATATCACTATCGGATGCGCTCAGGTCCATTTTTCAGCACGCCTGCAAAAAAGGCCTTTTTTGTTTGGCCGAAAATGGACGTGAGGCAAAATAAAAATTGGCACACGTCAATTTTGGGCCTGAGACCTTAACGCCGCCCATTAATTTAGCAGTAAGGTCTCACGTGTTAACCAGGTGTTAATCATCAGTATGCGTACTGCCGATTACCACATGGTTAGCGCCACGCAGTAGAAAATAAAAAATAATTTTCTGCCGCGCGTATCGGACGCACATAAAAAATGGAATAACTGCCCGGGGCACACGGGAGCCAAGCAGTAGTTCCAAGTTGATGCGCCTAGGCGCCTACATGACTTAGTAAAAGGGCCCCTAAATTTGCTGCAATCAGGGAAACAATGATAAGATAATAAATACGTACTTTCTGCAGTTCACAGAAGAGTTCTCAAGCAGAATCCTCCCCCCCCCCCCCCCCCCCAGAAATTTGACTATCTAGAAATATGGAGTATGATGGAAGATCAGAGTTGTAGGGGACTTCCAGTTTGCCCATATTACTTTCTATTCCGCTAGCATGCTGACATTACCATTGTGCTAACTGGATAGCATATCTATAATGCAGGAGCCCTTAGTGCCTCCTAAACAGGAGATGGTAAGTGACCCCGCAATAATTTTTTTAAAATGGTCACATGATAATGTTAACATTAGCGCATGGACAGAAATTCAACACAGAGAAAAAAATGCCTATTTTATGGCCACACTTTAAATGGGCTTAGCACACAGAAAAGTCCCAAATTAGGGTGCACCAAGCCTAGTTACTAGTACAGCTTAGTGAAAAGACCCCATTATTAGAAAATATAGGTCCCTTTGCATAAAATGGGACCTGCACTACATGAAACCCATTACCTTTTAATATATGCAGCCCTTAAATATTTGGTTTTAAGATTGTTTAGATGTTATGTCAGTTATAAGTCCCAAAATTTCTCCTGCTTCTCATTCTGTAGCATGATCTATTTTTTTTTTTTTAAATGAAAGAACTAAATCTTAACAGATTAGATTCAGTCTATTCCTAATCAAGCCATAGTAGAAGGCTGCAGGTGTTCAGTCTGCATAGCTTGATAACAGTGAGCATGGGGGAACTACTGATTACAAATTTAGAAGGAAAATTGTCACTGTTGCTTAAAATCCCCCTACTTCCCTCCCTTCACAGTGACCTTGTTATTGTTTTGCTGGAGAATCCAAATAAGGTTTATTCGACTTATCTGCTGGGTCTGCTGCAAGAAAATGATACTATTCATGAGTATCTCTATCAGAAAATACACAAAATGACAGATATATTTTAAGATAATAGAAAACAAAACACAAAGAAACAAAAATGAAAAATAAGGATAAATTATGCAGCTACATCTTACTAAGCTGACTAAAGAAAATGGACTGGAAGGGATGATAAAACATATTTCAGATCACATATTTTCCCCTTTACCTGCTCAAGAAAAATTTAATAGGGCTCTTTTTACCCATTTAGAAGCTGGATAGGAAATCATGAAGAAATTATTCAGGAGTGTCTGCTGAATATTTTAAATCTTAATTTGAAATCAAAGCAGCCTATCTCAGGAGGCTATCTGCAAATAGGCCAATGATATGATATTTTGAACTCCAAACAGCAGAATTCATTATCAGTCTCATTACATTATGTCCACGAAAAGAAGCAATGATGAAAGTCCCTATGATTTAATACGAGACAAGTAAGGTATTCTCTGGGGCAGCCCCATTGTTGTGGAAGTTCATTTTGATAGGTCTACTTTGAAAGGCAGTCAAATAATTTTTTGAAAATAAGCAAAATAAAGAATAGCTTATTAGAGAAACCTAGACAACAGACAAGTCATTTAGGCTTCCATAACAAATGAACAATGTGGCTGTTCTCTGTTGTACGAATTGATAAGGAAAGAGATAGAGAGGGGCAGACTGGCTGGGATGTGAGAGAGAGAGAGAGTGGTAGTTTTCTGGCTGAAACAGGTTAGATATATGCTTGTGTGAGAGAAAGAGAGAGAGAGAGGGAGGTAGGAGCAAACTGGCTGAGGGAAGATGGGATATATAACAGAAACAGAGGGCAGACTGACTGAGTGCAAGTGGGATGTGTATCTGAGAGATGGAAAGAGGGGAGCAGACTGGCTGAGGGCAGATGGGGTGTATGAGAGAGTGAGTGGCAGTATGGCTGAGGGCAGACTGGCTGCAGGTTTGTATGGAGTTGTAGGCATCATCTTTGAACACTTTTTTCAGTCCACTTTAATTCAGTTGCTGCCTCTGGCCACTCTGGGGCCTTCCCAGACCTATCTAGGCCTTTCCAAAAACAGGTCAAGAGGCCTGAAGCTGTCAGCCAGACCTAAAAAATCATATCTTCTGTGTGACCCAGAGGCTCATGAGCTCTTGTGACAGGCTTGTGGCAGGCTTGCAGAAAGAGGACATGAAGTAATTTTCCATGGAAGGTGTTTACTGAAGAATGTGGTTAGGGATTTTTTGCAGTTTACATGCCTGGAAACATAGATAAATGGTTGCTGGTGAAATGGAACCTGATGTAGCAAGTGGAACATGCTAATCGGTATGATGTTGCCTTAGACCTTCCCAAAATTCTTGATTACGGCAGTCTGAACTAATAATTATCTGCATTGTGATCGGAGATAATCAGTGGTGTGCTGGTAAATTTTTAACAACAGGCTGTCTCCCAGGTCCACCTCGGCGCCACCCCCGGTCCACCTCGGCGCCCCCCCATCCACCTCTGCGCCCCCCCCCCATCCACCACTGCGCCCCCACCCACCTCTGCACCCCCCCCCCAAAAAAAATTGCAGAGCTGGCTATACCCGGGGGGGGGGGGGGGGGCGGCCAACACATTACTCTCTCCAGGAAAAAATTCTCCCCTGCCCCCTCTACCCATCAATGCCCAGCAAGTCTCTCCCCTGCCCCCTCTACCCATCCATGCCCAGCAAGCCTCTCCCCTGCCGCCCACTACCCACCCATGCCCAGCAAGTCTCTCCCCTGCCCCCCTCTACCCACCCCATGCTCAATATAAGAGGCTTGGGGAGGCTAAGCCTCCCCAGCCCGAAATTGAATGAGATTCTTGGAAGAGTTCTGCTACCGATGGAAAACTGCATGTTTGCAATTGCTCTAGACAGCGGAAGAAATTGTGCATTGTTTTGGAGTTCGTTTGCTTTTAAATTACTTTTGTTAATTTGCTGATTAGGCTGGGGGAGGGGATAATTAAGCAGAGAGCAGTAATTAGATCGTCGGACGTCGGCACCGTCTCCTACTATCTAAAACAGTTGCTTCCAGGCTAAACATCGCGTCACGCGATTCGCGTGTGTAAGGCTGCATTCTTCTTCCGCCGCCTCTGACGCAACTTCCGGGCAGGACGAGTTCACGATGCGTTGAGGAAGGCCGTGGCGGGGTTGAAGCCCCGAAGGAAGCAGTTTAGTTAGTGCTGGGATGGGGATGGCGATGTAATCAAATTAACGGGACCACAGGGAGGGAGAGGGACACATGCTGCATTGCGGGGGGGGGGGGGAGAGAGAGAGACTGGCTAGACTGGAGGAGAGAAGGAGAAGTAAGAGGGAGAGACTGAGAGTGACTGGACTGGAGGAAAGGAAGAGAGAGAGATGTGGGGGTCGGGGAGAGAGAGAGAGAGAGAGAGAGAGAGAGAGACAGTCTGAGATTGACTAGAGGAGAAGAAGAGGGGGGAAAACATTGGAGGGGGGAGCTGGAGGGGAGGGAGAGAAAGTGGAAAAGTGCAGAGGAGAGCCAGGGACATGGAAGAGAGCAGGGGAGAGCCAGGGACATGGAAAAGAGCAGGGAAGAGCTAGAGAGAGATGGGGAGAGAAAGAGGGGCCATGGAAAAGAGCAGGGGAGAGCCAGGGACATGGAAAAGAGCAGGGGAGAGCCAGAGAGAAGATGCTGGATGGAAGAGGGGTACAGAGAGAGAGAGAGAGAGATGAGTGAAAAGATGGGGAGAGAAAGAGGAGACATGGGCAGGAGAGAGAGAAGCTGCTGGGGAGAAACTGGGGGAGACCCTAGCTGTCAGACGGAGAAATGCTGAATGAAAGGAGGGAGAAAGAGGGAAAATGCTGGAAGGAGGGGGCAGAAAGAGGGAAGACACTGGACGTAAGGGTAGGGAGGGAAAGAAAGAAAGAGAAAAGACACTGGGAAGATGGGGATAGAGAGGACATGCTGAATGGAAAAGGGTCGAGAGAGAGAACTGTTTAGAAGGAAGGGGAGATGGAGACAATGGATGGAAGGAGAGGGAGACAATGGACGGAAGGATTGGGAGAGGGTAATGGGTAGAAGGATGGAGAGAGAAAGAGGGATGACACTGGATGGAAGGGTAGAAGAGAAAGAGGGAAGGTGCTAGACATGGATGGAGGGGAGGGAAGAGAGGAGAAATCTGGACATGGATGGAGTGGAGGGCAGGGAAGAGAGGAGAAATGTTGGACAAGGATGGAGGGAAGGAAAGACGAAGGAGATGCACATGGATGGAGTGGAAGTGAGAGATGAGAAATGCTTGACATGGATGGAGGGGGGAAGACAGAGGAATTACATGGATGGAGGGGAGGGGAGAAATGCTGGATATGGATGGAGGGGAAATTGTTGAATTTAAGGGCTGGATCGGAACACTTTGAGGTCAGATGCTGAAACTGGAAGAAGGATAGGGACAGGGCTACAGATGGTAGACAGGACACATAAGGACACAGGAGGATGATGGTCATGTTGAGAGAAAAAATATCAAATGGAAAGAAGACACTGGGACCAAAGCGAATAGAAAAATTAATGATCAGACAACAAAGGTAGAAAAAAGTATTTTATTCAGAATTTATTAACTGGAATATGTCAGCTTTTGGAAATGTGCATCTGTGATATTTTGCATGTAAGTTTCAATTTTTCTAGTATTGCTGCATGCTGAGTCTGACTTCTTGAGGTAACTTTCCAGTTCAGTATTTTGCCTTCATATCTGTTGTGTCATGTGTTTTTCATGTGTGAAAAAGGTGCAGTATTCTGCTAGCGTGTAGTATTTTCAGCCCTTTTTGTTTTTTGTTTTTGTTTCACTAGGTTGTGTACTGGTGTTTTAGAGCCCGGTGTAATTACAGTTCTGCTTTCCACGCATAAGGTTGTAGCTCGTCCTGTCCTTGGAATTAGTGCTGTTATGGTTTGGTGAGGTTATGAGTGTGTTTTTGCACAAGTTTGTGTATAGTGTTTTACAGTTGAGCGATTGTGGTTAGTATATGCTTTGAGCAACCACTTTATTCTTTGACATATGATACATATCTAATATCTAAATTGAATAAAAGTTATTAATTGTGACTTTTATTTTTACTTATTTTTTTCTGTGTGTTGTCAATTGTGGATATAAGCTCCACCCCTGGCTCCACCTCTACCCCGCCCCCTTTAGCCTCCCCAAACAGTTGGACCACCGACCGCCTATGGATATCATCAGTAAATGCCTTTATAAAGCACCTGGGAACTTTCAGGCTTTGCCTTTGCAAGAGAGGTCTGCTTGTTCCCAGCCCTGTCTGTCTTCAGCTTCAGTTCCATCCTGCTTGTTCCAGCCTTGTCTGCCTTCACCTTCAGTTCCAGTCCTGCTTCTTCCAGTCCTGTTTGTTCCAGCCCTGCCTGCCTTCAGCTTCAGCTCCAGTCCTGCTTGTTCCATTCCTGCTGTTCCAGCCCTGCCTGCACTCAGCTTCACTTCCAGTTCTGCCTGTTCGAGTCCTGCTGTTCCAGTCCTGTTTGTTCCAGCCCTGCCTGCCTTCAGCTTCAGCTCCAGTCCTGTTGTTCCAGTCCTGCCTGCCTGTAGCTTCAGCTCCAGTCCTGTTGTTCCAGTTCTGCTTGTTCCATCCCTGTCTGCCTTGAGCTTCAGTTCCAGTCCTGCTTGTTCCATTCCTGCTCTTCCAGCCCTGCCTGCCCTCAGCTTCAGTTCTAGTTTTGCTTGTTTGAGTCCTGCTGGTCCAGTGCTGCCAGCCTTCAATTTCAGATCCAGGCCTGCTTGTTCCATTTCTGCTGTACCAGCCCTGACTGCCTTCAGTTTCAACTCCAGTCCTACTTGTTCCAGTCCGGCTTGTTCCAGTCCTGCCTGTCTTTCGCTTCAATTCCAGTCCTGCTTGTACCAGTCCTGTCTGTTTTCACCCTCAATCCTTGTTTGGGTGGTTCGCCTGCTGCTGCCGGTCGCTGGCAGTGGCCCAAGGGCTCACTATTCCTGAGTTTTGTGACAAATTTGAAACAAATTGGTCAAAAGTTTTCTTCACTCAACGTGTAATTAAACTCTGGAATTCATTGCCAGAGAATGTGGTAAAGGCGGTTAGCTTAGCGGGGTTTTAAAATTTCCTGGACAGATTATAGCCCAGTATAACCCAATTTTAAAGCTCTCTTCAGTAGGTTAGCCAGTCTGTTGCTGAAGACGCCTTTTCCCTTCTTTGATATATGGATACCATCTCTGCTCAGCAGCCCTTGGAAAATAATCCCATGGTCCAGGAAACCAAAATGCTCTTGATGACACCATCTGTGCAGTCACATATTCATCTCCAGGATGATAACAGTTTATCCTGCTATCTCCATAGCCAGGACTAACAAATCCAAAATATATTTTAAAAAGACACATTAAGAATAAAAAATAATCTACTATAATAAAACTCACCCTCAACGTTCTGAAGACAACGTTCTGAAGTCACTCAGTCACTCCCTGAAGGGTTCATGGATTCATGGTGGTGAAGCCACAACACTGACCATGTCTCTCTGCCCCGCCCTCGCATGACGGACCAATCAGAAAAAACACCCTCAACATTCTGAAACAAAAAGGACCATCACAACACCGTTCCCAGGCAACACTAGGCAACGTAAGACAGACCAATCAGAGGAAACTACGTGACAATAAGGGAGGCGCATTCCCCAGCAGAATGGCTCATTATCTGTGCAGCACGGAGAGCACAGAACCACCGCTGGAACGAGAGAAGAATATTCCTGCTGTGGGTATGTGCAAAAATAGAACGGGGGGGGGGGGGGGGGGAGAAATTTTTAAATGCCTAATGCCAGTACTGAAGCGTGCCAGAGGGCCTATAGCACAGACTATATTTGGTATCACTTGACATGGAGTCAGAGGAGCCGGAAAACAACGTGCCCATCACCATCTGGGATGTGGGCGAACAGGACAAGCTGCGGCCCAGCTGGAAGGATTACCCGTGACCCAGCCAGCAGCAAACAGCGACCAAGGACAGCACAGCACATCCCCCAACCCCCAAGCAAAAAACAAAACAAAACAAAAAAAGACACACATCAACAACCTGCACACACACCGCACCCTCACACACTCACACACACCCACACACACACACACACACACATACACACACACACATACAAAATAACTGTGACACATACACACAAACACAAAAAAGCCACATGCTAGCGCCCGCTTCATTGGTTTCGGAAAAGGGCCTTTTTTACTAGTCTAGTATAATAAAACGCACCCTCAACGTTCTGAAGACAACGTTCTGAAGCCATCTGACGTCACTCCCAGGCTGAAGGGTTCGTGGATTCACGGTGGTGAAGCCATCCCACTCACAAAGTGTCTCTCTGCCCCGCCCTCGCGTCAAATGTTATGACGTCGAGGGTGGATCTATAACAGTGAAGGGATCGCTCCAACCACCCGACCACGCCCCCACCCACACAGATGTCACTCTCTTCCTCCAATGCTGCCACTTCAACGCCCCTCCCGTCCCTCCCACCGACTTCAACACTCACCCCTCCCTCCAATTTCAACACCCTCCTCCCTTTGCGTTACTGCCCCCCCCCCCCACGGACCCCCCTGGCACGAACCTGAGGACAACACGCTTTCCTGCGGAAAACATCCTCCAAAGCCTCTGGCTGCTACCCACCCCAAGTCGCTCGCTCGCTCACCCACTGATGCCACCGCTACGCCCACAACTTCGCCGCTCCACCCGCCCCCCCTTCCTAGCAACGGACCACGCCCCCTCCAATGAACGAACACTGCCTCTCATATCGCTTCTCTTCGGGTCTTCTTCCCTCCCTGTGTCCCGCCCTTCCGGAACTTACGTCACAAGAGGGCGGGACACAAGGAGGGAAGATGACCCGAAAGGAAGTGAACTGCTGGGCTGGCGAGGCGTACTGCGTGCAGCACTAGACCTTTCAAGTCAAGTCAGGTACTTCAAGTGGCAGGAGTCTAGGGTCTCAAAAGGAATTTTCATCGACTGGGTAAGGACAACAGCCTCAACTTCCAGTGCAGCTCAAACACATCGTTAAACCAGTCATGGCAACTTCACCCGGAGCTTCTGTGGGCCAAGAAAGAGGTTGGTGGGCCAGGGTTGGAAATGGTGACCGCCGATCTCGGGGGCAGGGGCGACTGGAGAGCTCAGGGGAGGGGCATGGATGGCCTGGCCTGCTGCGTGCAGCACTTTATAACGGGGGTAAGACACGGGGGGGGCGGTGACCGGCGATCTCGGGGGCAAGGGCGACCGCAGAACTCAGGGGGAGGGCCATGGATGGGAACAGAAAGGGAATGATGGTGGACATGGGGTTCATGGGGACAGATGCTGCATGGCAGGGCAATGTAGGAGAAAAGGCAGAGAAGTCAGAGAGCACTCTGGAACTGGGAGGGAGAGAGGACCCTCCAACTGTGACGGAGGAAGGGATCCAGAAACAGGGACGGAGGGAGGGAGGGAGGATCATCAAACACAGAGGGAAGGAGCTGGAACCTGGAGGGAGGGAGTGGGGGACCTGGAACTGGGAAGTAGGGAGGGACCAAACCTGGAACTGGGAGGTAGGGATGACCATGAAAGAGGGGGGGGGGAAGTGGGGAGTGACAACAACCCTGGAACTGGATGGACCACACTGGAACTGGGAGGGAGTGAGGAGAGGGGAGGGGGGACCCTCCCCCCACAGACTCTCATTATCACACACACACTCTCTCTCTCTCACACACACACACACACACACCCAGGCTCACTGTCTCTCACACACACCCAGTCTCACTCTCTCTCTCACTCACACACACACACTCACATATTCTCTCTCTCTCTCTCTCTCTCTCTCTCTCTCTCTCTCTCTCTCTCTCTCTCTCTCACTCTCGCACACACTCTTTCAGACATACACACTCTGAGGAAACACCTTCCTAGCGCCCGTTTCATTCGTTTCAGAAACGGGCCTTTTTCACTAGTATTAAATAAAACTACAAATAAGAATATGTGAATTTAACTGATTGTATTATTAAACTACACACTTATAGTTAACCAGCAGGCAAAATAATCAGAAGATCAAGCAGCCACAATCAGATATCCAAACATACTGATCAGTTGATTACCATATTTTGGGAACCTGATTGACTTTCATGTCATGTTTGTGTGTGAGGCAAACTGAGGACCACAATAAACTCATTCCAGCTTTGGCACCATTCTTTCCAGTTGTTCAGTATTATTTTAATAGCAAAGACTATAAGAATATTTAACAGCTTACACTCTGATTCATTCATCATTTGGTAGGACAACTCTTCTTGAATGTACAAGATTCTACTCTCATACTGCATTCCAATATTTATTTTAGAACCATAAAACAATATATTAGATAATGTTCCAACCTCAGTCATACTAGACCAACATTTATTATTAGGTTGGCCTGCAAGCATAGCAGTTTTGTTCAGTGTCCATATTGCACGATGCATTAGGGAAAATGGCACATGTAACAGAATCTGAAAACAATTCCCTGAGGTGTTCACCACTAAGAGCTCCCAATTTCATGGTATGAAAGGCACTACTATATTAGTATTTAAAGGCCTGCAAGCTGTTTGTTCTTTAATACCTTTATATAATCTTTTTTGACGTTCAGTCTTTATTATGATTTTACAGATGAATTATATGACAATGTAAGACTAAAAGATTGGAGAAAAACAAGAAACAAGATACTTATTCTTAGTTGTAGATAGGGAAAGAACCACTGTAATGGAGCACTCATAAAATGGTTCAAATTACTGTACATCATTCTACATCCTAATTATGACTTTTCATGCCAGAACCATATCTTTTTAATTACTGGTAGCTTGTCAGATTTGCCAGCTGTTACAAGTTCTTATCAATAATATAGTATGACAGTGTTCCACCAGAAGATTGTGTTGTTCTGCTGCAGTTTTTCCAATTGCTTAAGATCTGCCGCAGCATCAAAGGAATTAGTATATCAAATAAGCATGCCTTGTAGGTGGATAGAGTCGAGTCTTTGACCGACAATTGAAATGTAATGATTTAAAAGGCAGGAATAATGAGTAATGGAACCATCTTCCTTATTATGTCCTGAACTAATCCAAAATGAATAATATTTTTGGTATTCAAATAACATGTGCACTAATGCACCTATTTCTGTGCAACAAAGCTGTTTTGGAGGTAGATAAAATTATCAGGCATTGTTGAATAACGTCTGTTCTTCTTTTAGCTCTGACAGCCTACTCTTTCCATAGGGCAATAAAGGATATGATTACAGCAGATGCCAATTTGAAGGTTAACAGGTCTGTGGCAAGGCTATACCCTATTGTGGTCAGAGAAGGAAAAGGTACGTTTACCAAATACAGATGCATTGGTTGTTACATAGAAGACTACCATTCTGGTTAAGAAAGGGTCATCCGTCAATGATCCACAGGCTAGAAGGATGGAGAGGCTGTCAAAACTGTACATTGACGTTTCTGGACTGGCACTGCAGGCAGTGGTGTGCAGTAACGAAGACCTGCCTGCAGTGGACATCAGCCTCCAGGTGGCTTTCTAGATGGGACTTCAGAAGTACCAGAAGTAGTGTATTACAGTAGCTGGAATGTAAGGACAGTGCCAGGCAGACTTCTATGTCTATCCCAAAAATGGCAAAGAAAGAACAAGATCAAGTGTTTTCATACCACATTCATTGTTGGTTTAACCATGAATTGATAATGAGTGTGACTGTTGAGCAGACTAGATGGACCATTGAGGTCTTTATCTGCTGTCATCTACTATGTTACTGTGTTACTGTGTTACTGACTGGAATACAGTGTCACAGTTGCAGCCATTGAATATATTGAATTTTGGAAAGGAGAAATTTCCAGTAAGCATCCCTAATAGTAATATCTAGGGCACTGATTCCCAAACCTGTCCTAGGGGAAGTCCAGCCAGTCAGGTTTTCAGGATATCTACAATGAATATTCATGAATTGATTCTGCATATACCTCCTCCTTGGTATGCAAATCTATCTCATGAATATTTATTTATTTGTAACATTTGTATCCCGCATTTTCCCCACATATTAGCAGGCTCAATGTGGCTTACAAAATACCGTCATGGTGGATGTCAAGTACGGCAGGTATTAAACAAATACAAAAATTAAAAGGGTCAGGTAGATAGAGGTAAATGGATACAATAAGGACATGGAGTTTAAATTACAATATTCATTACAATGTATATAAAGATGCAGTAATGGGTTGAGATAATTAGTTGGAATCAAGAAGGTAGGCCTTGCGGAACAGGTAAGTATGTAGATATCCTGAAAACTGGACTGGCTGGGGTTCCCAAAGGACAGGAATCACTGATCTAGGAGTATTCAGGCAATACTACTACTACTACTAATTTTATTTCATTTCTTGTGTCATCTGTGGGTTTTTCCATTTTGTTTTATTTTTTTATTTTTGTTTCAGGGCAAATTTGATAATAATTTGCACTATAGGTGTGCAATTCTTCAATAGGCATCCATTTGCGCTATTAATGAAGGGGGAAAGAACAAAATTGTTTTACTATCATTTTAGGTTCATTTACTGTCATTTCAGGTTTAAAATAATATGAAATAACTTGGGAAATATTGACATTTCCCATGCCATTTCAAAAGAATGCACATCCCTTGTGAACATACATGCAGTCCCCTTTTAGATAGTTTATGTATGTGAGAAAAACCATGTGGTAGTTCCAACAGGTAGATTGGGTCCCCAATTTTAGAAGAGCAGGCCAGTATGTATAGGTCCAATGTGAAATTGAAACAACCCTGCCCCCTGGAATACATACACACACACACAAGCACACACACGCACACACACACGCACACACACCAAACTGACAGAAGAAACACATGTAAAAGGCCATGTATCAAAGAGGGAGAGGGGAAAATGCATTCAAGTTGTACCAAAATGGAGATATATGTGTATCCCCATCGGTCCAGGGCATGATTTAATATGTGTGCATCACATGGCATGCAGCTGGCAACATGCATGTATATGTGTGTCCATCCAGCAACAGATAAACATAAGTACGTAAGTATTGCCACACTGGGACAGACCAAAGGTCCATCAAGCCCAGCATCCTGTTTCTAACAGTGGCCAATCCAGGTCACAAGTAACTGGCAAGATCCCAAAAAAGTACAATACATTTTATGCTGCTTATCCTAGAAATAAGCAATGGATTTTTCCCCAATTCTATTTTAATAATGTTCTATGGACTTTTCCTTTAGGAAGCCATCCTGTCTGTGTCTGTGTTCCATTGTTATATTCCTTAACGCTACTTCGACTGTCTCGCTTAACTCTACACAATGTAATCCATAACCAAGTTGTAACAAATTGTATTTCCATCGTTTATATCATATTGTAAGCCACACTGAACCCGCAAAAAGGTGGGAAAATGTGGGATACAAATACAATAAATAAATAAATAAATAAAATCCAAATCTTTCTTAAACCCCGCTAAGCTAACTGCTTTTACTACATTCTCTGGCACTTGCTCACATTAAACGTCATCTGCCTTTTAGTTGCCCAGTCTCCCAGTCTGGTCCTTTTATAATTTTTCACAATCCTCTCACAATTTAATAACTTTGTGTCATCAGCAAATTTAATTACCTCACTAGTTACTCCCATCTCTAGATCATTTATAAATATATTAAAAAGCAGTGGTCCCAGCATAGACCCCTGTGGAACTCCACTATCTACCCTTCTCCATTTAGAATACTGACCATTTAACCCTACTCTCTGTGTTCTATCTTTTAATCAGTTTTTTAATCCACAATAAGAAACTACCTCCTATCCCATGACTTTCCAGTTTCCTCTGGAGTCTTTCATGAGGTACTTTGTCAAACGCCTTTTGAAAATCCAGATACACAATATCAACTGACTCGCCTTTATCCACATGTTTGTTCACCCCTTCAAAGAAATGTAATAGATTGGTGAGGCAAGATTTCCCTTCACTAAATCCATGTTGGCTTTGTCTCATTAATCCATGCTTTTGAATATGCTCTATAATTTTGTTCTTTATAAAAGTCTCTACCATTTTGCCCGGCACTGACGTCAGGCTCACAGTATTTTTGTTGGTATGACACAAATATCAACTTAACTAAATATCAGCAAATAAACTACACATTATAAGAATTCCCAATAGCCGATTAGTTAATGAAATACACCAGTAGGGACATTTCTAGAAATATATTAACGTATTACCTCACAAGTGAATTGTTAATCAAGGATACCTGCCAACTAAAAAACATAACAATCCCCATATATTAAGTCCCCGGAGCTCTTTTCTGCACTTCTGAAATAGCTCCATTAAAATGTATTTTTGCAGTTGATAACTGTTGTGAATATTTTATATACAGTAGGGATGTGCATGGCCAAAGAAAAAGTTTTTGATTAATGTTCATATTTTTCAAAATGTTTCCAGTTTTGTGTGTGATTTTTCATGATTTTGCGTGTTAAAATAATTTTTGTGCATGCAAATCAATTATATGTGGGTTAATTCATAGGAATACGTACTCACAAGCAATTTGCACACACAGAGTTAGATATTCAGCCGGCAGCAGTGAGTACTTTTTTAGCCACTGCTGTCATTATTCCTGGATATTCAGTGCCGGTCCATATCTGGGCACCCACATTGAATTTCCAGGTTTATGTGGCTGGCTATCTCTTTTGCGGTTAAATGTGATATTCAGCACTTAACCGCCTAAGTGACACCGCATAAAGATAGTAAAGATAGGATTGACTTTCATGCAGCCTGATATGGCCGCTTAACATAGGTTAAGGGGTCCTTTTACTAAGGTGTGCTGAAAAATGGCCTGTGGTAGTGTAGGCGCGTGTTTTGGCCACACACAGGATCATTTTTCAGTGCACCTGTAAAAAAATACCTTTAGGAGGAGGGGGGAAATGGACTTGCAGAAAAATGAAAATTGGCGCGAGTCCATGTTGAGTCTGAGATCTTATCACCAGCCATTGACTTAGCGGTAAGGTCTCATGCATTAACCAGGCGGTAACGGTCAATGCGCATTCAAATGCCAATTACCACCCGTGCACCAGAAAATAAAAATATTTTCTGACGCGCTTAGGGGACGCATGTGAAAAATGAAATTACCGCCTAGGCCACATGGTAGTCGGGCAGTAACTTGGAACTGACACATGTTGGATGCACGTAAGCACTTACGCAGCTTAGTAAAAGGACCCCTAAGTGCGAAATAACAGCACTTAACCGCATAAGTGTTGACTCCCCCCTGGACTGCCCACAAAATTGTCACCTTTGAGTTTAGAGGTCTGCGATGAGATTCAGGGGCACTAACCAGTTGTGTCATTAAATATCAGCAAATAACCCCCACACAAGCGATTTAACTGGCAAGGAACTGTTTCTGGCCAGTTAAATCACTTTGAATATTGACCCTCACAAAATTTTGTAGGCACCCAAAATTAACTGAATACATGCTGACAAATGCACACCTCTTAATAGATATCCAGTCTTTGATTAACCTGCTGAGCTCTGGCTCCTCCTATAGACAAATTTGTAGCCAGCCTGATTAAACTCACTTAGAAATGAACTAGCATTATCTTAGCCAGTTCAATTGTGCTTTTTACAAGACCACTTCAAACCATTAAGATTATGCAATTTTTATCCAGATTTCAGAAAACATTCCATTAAAAGAACCATAGGAAACAGAATGGGCTAGACCACTGAGGCGATGGCCCTACCAATATTTTATCCTACTCAGTTTCAGCAACTAAAGAACTTGAGGGTGAGGCCAGAGATTGGTTTATTTAGCCAGAAATGTGTTCCATTGCCCCTGAAAAGAACCATACCATCAGTTTTATCAATGCATACACCAGTCTGGCTGTGTAAACTGAAACTGGAAATTCAAGAGGGCTCAAAATAATAAAGCACCTTAATAGGGTTCTGCTTAAAGGAGAAAGCTGCAAGACAGCCAGGAAATGAAGGATATAAGTGGTGAATAAAAGTAAAGACATGTAGATCATACTTCTTATTTGGAGTTTGATTTACTAAAGCTTTTATTTCATTCTGTGTCTATGCATTTAAAAAAAACAAAATAACATAGTAAATCAGCCCCTCGTTTTTCATCTTGGAAAACTGCAGAAAAAAAGATCGTAAACTTACTTAGTATTTGAATCAAACTAATATCTGCTTAATATGCAGGATTTCAAAAGTAGTTTGATTGTTCTCTATATAAATAAATGTTCATATGCAGGTCCCCTGATATTAATACATCTGAAAAAGGTACAACCTTTTTCGAATTTCTCAAATTTTCAGTCTTAAGGCATATTAAACATTGTAATTATATCCACATCCAAATCTAATTTCCACCTGCCTGTAATACCTTGTACACAGCCTTCTGTACCTCAGCAAGAATTATTGGCCCACTTGATGAAATTCTAAGATTAAAGTTATAAAAAAGCTTGTTCATAGATTAAACATTAGCGGGGCAATGCATAATTTCTTATCTGTCCTAGAAGGATACTGATTGGTCCAAATATGGTCCTAGTTCAGAGATCACTTATAGATTTTATTCAGGAAAAATCAGGTAGTTGTTGGAATTGTGGATTAGCAATTATGACAGCTTAACAGGAAAGTTACTAATGCCAGGCTATTATTGTGATTTCACACAGCCTGCCAGATGCTCTTGGCTGGGTTTGGCATTAAATATCTCTCAAGAACCTAGGATATTCAGAGGTTTGGAGGCATTGAGGATTTGGGCAGAATGTGGGCAGTTCCAAACCATTCAGCCTTTTGTAGTTGACAGATGGAAAGGGAAAGGGAATAGGATTTGATATACTGCCTTTCTGTGGTAACAATCAAAATAGTTTACATCAGGGGTGTAGCTACAGGGGGCCACGGAGGTCTGGGCCCCCACAAATTATGTCCGGGCCCCTGGTTTGGCGGGCGTGGGGTCCCCAACCTCTGCCAGCCGAAGCCTTCTTCAGCAGCCGCGTTCCTGCCCTGCTCTTCCTACTCTTCCTGTCCTGTGCACGCTGACGCTCCTTTACCTGAAACTGAGAAGGAGCGTCAGCGTGCACAGGACAGGAGGAGCAAGAAGAGCAGGGCAGGAACGCGGTGCTGAAGAAGGCTTAGGCTGGCGGGGGTTGGGGACCCCCGTCAGCAAAGGTATTTGCAAGGTGAAGGGGGTGCGAGAAGGCGCAAGGCAGTGGTGGGGGTGAGGTGAGGTGAAGCAAAGCGAGGCGTAGAGGTGGGGGGGGTGGCGGCGGGGCAGCACTCAAAATGTGCCCCCAACCTCGTGCTCTGGCCCCCTCCCACCATAAGGTCTGGCTACTGCCCTGGTTTACATATTATATACAGGTACTTATTTGAACGTGGGGCAATGAATGATTAAGTGACTTGTCCAGACTCACCAGGAGCTGCAGTGGGAACTGAACCCAGTTCCTTTGGTTTACAAGCCAAGGCATTAATCAGTAGGCTACTCCCAATGCCCAGTATGTTGAGATATTGTTCTAGGGTCTTTTGATATTGCTCCAAGGGGGCCAGTTACAACAGGAGCCACAACTGCAGGTTTTTGCCAAACTCACTCATCTTCAATCTTCACATCTGAATATTTTGCGATCTTCTCTAACTTTTTGCCTTCAGCACGGCTGTCTCCCGATATTTCCACATCTTACACCTACTTCTTTTTCAATACAGTGACATTGGATACATTGGTCTTTTGGTGGCAAGTGTTCATCAGTATCCAGCTTATTTTCGAAAGAGATCGCCGGCCATCTTCCGACACAAATCGGGAGATGGCCGGCCATCTCCTGAGCCCAGCCAAATCGGTATAATCAAAAGCCAATTATGGCCGGCGCCAACTGCTTTCCGTTGCGGAGCCAGCGAAACTTCAAGGGGGCGTTTCGGCAGAGTACAGAAGGCAGGACAGGGACTGGATGGGGCGTGGTTATGAGATGGCTGACTTCGCCCAATAATGGAAAAAATATGGCTGGCTCTGATGAGCATTTCGCCAGCTTCACTTGGTCCATTTATTTTTATGACCAAGCCTCAAAAAAGTGCCCCAGCTGACCAGATGACCACCGGAGGAAATCGGGGATCACCTCCCCTTACTCCCCCAGTGGTCACCAACCCCTTCCCACACACACAAAAAAAATGTTTACACATTTTTTTTTACCAGCCTCTATGCCAGCCTGAAATGTCATACCCAGCTCCCTGACAGCAGTATGCAGGTACCTGGAGCAGTTTTTTGTGGGTGCAGTGCACTTCAGGCAAGTAGACCCAGGCCCATCCCCCCCTACCTGTTACACTTGTGGTGGTAAATGGGAGCCCTCCAACCCCCCCAAACCCGCTGTACCCAATGTAGATGCCCCCCTTCAGCCATTAGGGCTATGGTAGTGGTCTAGAGTTGTGGGGAGTGGGGTTTGGGGGGATTTGGGGGGGGCTCAGCACCCAAGGGAAGGGAGCTATGCACCTGGGAGCAATTTTTATTTTTATTTTTTAAATTTTTAGACGAGCCCCCTAGGGTGCCCGGTTGGTGTCCTGGCATGTCAGGGGGACCATGCACTACAAATGCTGGCTCCTCCCATGACCAAATGCCTTGGATTTGGCCGGGTTTGAGATCGCCGGCATTAGTTTCCATTATGGGTGAAAACCGATGCCGGCCATCTCAAACACGGCCATCTCTGAGATTTGGCCAGCCCCAACCGTATTATCGAAACAAAAGATGGCCGGCCATCTTTTTCGATTATACGGTTCAGGACAGCTCTTTGCGGCACCGGCCATATAGATGGCCGGCCATCTATTTGGCCGGCGCCATTCAATTATGCCCCTCTATGTATCCTGAAGTCTCAGAGAAGTTTGGTTTGTTCTTGTCTGTAGGGATTGGCAGCAAGAAATTTTTCATTTTATATCATTTCCTGGGTAGTTTCTGGGCATGTTCATTTTATTTGCATGGATTTGATTGGATGATTTTGTCACATGAGGGGCCTTCTTTCAAGGATGTGCTAAAGCATTCTGACATTTGTATGCCTTTTTTTTTTTCAGGAGGAGTGTCAGAGGCAGAGAATCGGCATGGAAGTGCTATTCAGCTAATGCGCTGACATTATCACATGGTAACTGCTTAGTATGTCCATAATGCGGGAGCCCATAGCTCCTCCTAAATAGGAGGTGGTACTTGCTCCTGTATTAATATTTTAAATGGCCACACACTAATATTAACATTAGTGCATGGCCAGAAATTCAACAAATAGAAAAATGCCTGTTTTAAGACTGGGCTGGAAATGGGCTTAGTCCCACGTTAAGGCACACTAAGCCCATTTACTAGCACAGCTTAGTATAAGAACCCCTTTCTTATTAAGACATAAAGGGGTCCTTTTATTAAGCAGCACAAAAAGTGGCCCCAACGCGGGTCTTTCCTACATGCTAAGGTCACTTTTAGTGCCAGCTGATTTTTACATTTCTGCAATAATGGCCACGTGCTAATTTTGTGTGGTGCTTTTAGTTACTTTTGAGCAGGGTTTTGTTTTTTTAGTGTTTGACCCACGATTAGCACTGCAACTATAGTTTTTTCAAAACTACAGAAGCAATTGTTTCTTGAGTAGCATTTTGATCATATTTATTTTTTAAGGAACACTTTTTGATATTGAGTTTGTAATTTAATAGCTTCAAAATTTAGGGCGACGAGAATGCTAAAGGGGATGGGACGACTTCCCTATGAGGAAAGGCTGAAACGGCTTGGGCTCTTCATCTTGGAGAACAGACGGCTCAGGGGAGATATGAAAGAGGTGTATAAAATAATGAGTGGAGTGGAATGAGTAGATGTGAATCATTTGTTTACTCTTTCCAAAAATACTAGGACTAGGGGGCATGCAATTATGCTAAAACGTAATACATTTAAAACAAATTGGAGAAAATATTTCTTCACTCAACATGTAATTAAACTCTGGAATTCGTTGATAGAGAATGTGATAAAAGCAGTTAGCTTAGTGGGGTTTAAAAAAGGTTTGGATAGCTTCTTAAAAGAAAAGTCCATAAGCCATTATTAACATGGACTTGGGAAAATCTACTGCTTATTTCTTGGATAAGCAGCATAAAATGTATTGTACTGTTTTGGGATCTTGCCAGGTACTTGTGACCTGGATTGGCCACTGTTAGAAACAGGATACTGGGCTTGATGGACCTTCAGTCTGACCCAGTATAGCAACACTTATGTACTTTATTAAACCGTGCTAGAGGCACGCTAGTGTTTTTACTGTGTGCTAAGCGTTAGCACACACTATCCATGTACATGCCCATAATATTCCTATGGGTGTCTACACAGTTAGCATTCACTAATTTTTAGCATGCACTACAAATGCTAGCACACCTTAGTAAACAGAGTCCTTAATGTTGTTTCATTAACTCTAATAACTGCTTATAGTGCATGTGCAACTTGTAATTTTATTTGTTGTTGCTGAGTTAGTGTAACCCCTTGCTATATTGGGACCTACGAATAGATCCCTGGGTTGGAGGAGCCCAGCAGGGAAAAGTCATGAGTCCATCTAGCGCTTGAGAGTGCCCTGATTTGTGGAATCTCAGTGTGGGGTGGAGCTGGTAATTATTATATAAGGGAGACAATATTGTAGCATTTGTCCTTGGTAGCCTGTGTTTGAGAACCTCTATACCTCCGCCAAGTGACCCGGTGGAAAGAGAGAGGGGCTACCTGCTGAGTCAACCCTGATAGTAGAGGAGGATCAGGGTCATTGATGTTAGTCTCCTTAGCCAACAGAGAAGCCAAACTCCAGGCTGAGATTAGGGAGTCTCACCGCAAACCGGGCTCAAGGATAGGACGCTGTCTGCTCACGGCTAGTAATTTCTTTCAGGGTAAATCCCTGAAAGACTAGGATGGTAAAGCTGATCCAAATCTCTGATATTAATGGTGTTTCATCAGAGAAACTGACTGTGGGGTGTTATCTGGCTACAGGTTGGGCATAAGGGTTTTGCACACGTGCATAATCCAAGAAGGAAAAGTTATCTGCTCTCATGACTCAGTAAGATCAAGCTTGAGATACCATCATAACTGTATGCTGAGGACTATCATGCCAACCGTTACTTGGTTATTATTTGTTAAATAAAGTTCAGTTGATTTTATTTATTTATTTATTGCATTTGTATCCCACATTTTCCCACCTATTTGCAGGCTCAATGTGGCTTACAGAGTTTGGTTATGACATAATCATTCCATGATATCGGATACAATTAGTCAAGTACCAAGACTTAGGTGAGGGAAGAGAGAAGGAATGTGTTAGGCAAGATATAGGTGGACTGTAGTGGTTGGGTGAGTTGGTGAAGTAGTTTGTAAGGCTATGGATTCTCTTTGTAGGCCTTGTTGAATAGATGTGTCTTCAGAGATTTGCGGAAATTAGTTATTTCATCGATAGCTGTCAGGGCTGTAGATAGTACATTCCACAGCTTCGTGCTCATGTAAGAGAAGGTGGTGGCATGTATCAGCTTGTATTTTAGTCCTTTGCAGCTGGGGAAGTGCAAATTGAGAAATTTGCGGGATGATCTCATGGCATTTTCTTGACTCTCCTGACTACCGTGTGGTTCCTGGGTTGGAACTGGAGGGAATCTGAAGTGAGTTGTTCACATCCAGTCTCCCAAACCCCAATGTAAGCTCTCAGAGGAAACCAGAGAGCCTAACCCGGCTAAGTGAGAGAAGTGGGTTACATTAGTACTAGTACTGCATAGCAGACCATTTAGGGACCCTTTTACTAACCTGTGTTTGGCGCTAATGCACACCAAATGCAGCAAAAATGGCCTGGCATGGGACATGCTAAACTGATACAAGCTATTAGCTCTCAGTGATGGCAAAACTCATGTGGTAACTTTTTGTTTTTTTTGTTTAATTATTTCGGAGGGGACTTGTCAGGGACAAAAAATGGGCATGATGTGCTATTCAGCTAGTACACTGACATTATTGTGTGCTAACTGAATAACGCAGACTTAATGCAAGAGCCCTTACCACATCTTAAATAGCAAACAGTAAATGTTCCCTCATTAGTATTTTAATGGCCGATTGCTGATGCTAACATTAGAGTATGGCCAAAAAATATATAATAGAAAAAGGCTGATTTTATGGCAGCACTAGAAATTAGCTTAGTGCATGAGAAAGACCCACGAAATGACACGTTAAGCCCATTTCATAGTGAAGCTTAGTAAAAGGGCCTTTTAGACTAAAGGCATTCCTAGTTACTTGTTTTTTTATAGATGTACGTTTAGTCAGCTCCCTGTTCACTATAGGAATCAATAGAGATGAGCTTAAACACAGATGTATTTCATATCAGCCCGCTTTGCATTGGCTGCATTTTTATAGCTGCATAATATTTTGTAGCTTGGCAAATGCCAAAGAACAGCTTTCTTTTTAAGCAGTAAATATTTTCTATAATGTCTGCTGGTGGTAAAGATCTATGTATTGCAATTTGGGAGAATTAATTTTGTATTCTAAAATGAACTTGTAATAAGATTCAGAAGCAGTTTTTAATTTGTGATGTTAACATGATGTTCTTATAATTAAAAGCCTATGACGCTCATTTTCGAAAAAGAAAGACATCTCAAAAGCAGCACAAAGCAGCAGATGACCTTTTCCCACCAAAATGTCTAAATTGTGATTTTTGAAAAGACAGAATTGGGACATTTTTCACTGAGTGCATCCAATTGGTAAGGGGGCATCTTAGAGGCATGTTTTAGGCGGGACTTAGGTGGAACTTGTGCAGGCTTACAATCTGGATGTTTTTCTGTGATAATCGAACAGAAATAAAGTCCAGGGCAGAACGGAAGTATGTTTTAACTATACCTGTTCAGTCATAACTAAGTCTCAAAAGGTGCCCTAACTAACCAGCTGACCACTAAAGGGATGAAGGCAGGACTCCCATAATCCCGTAGTGATCACTGACCCCACCCCCACCCCGCCTCCTCAAAAGATGTGACAGCGACAGTAGATACCAGACTCTATGAGGTAGATGCACTAAACGTTTTTCATCGTTAAATGAGCCCTCAGGGAAGAATTTCCTATCCTTTCCATGCACTTAAGCCTATTTTCCGACGACAGTAGCAGCTAACGAAAACGGAATGGAGATGAGCAATTAGTGTGAAAACCCCATTGAAACGACATGCACTAACCTTTTCCGATTGCCTTTACGCAGGAAAAAGGCAGGAAAACTAACGAGAGGTCTGGACCTCTCGTTAGGACAGCTCCGTGGCAGGAAAAAGTGTTAAGTGAAAAAATAAACAAACTTTGATCCAATCCCAGCGCATTAGCAGAGCTAAAAGCGCTGTGATTGGTCCAAAGGACCTCAGAAAACACATAAAAAAATAAAAATAAAAAAAGGATCAGGAGGGGGCAAGGGCGCTCATCAGGAGCGTCCTGTACGGACGGCCTTGCCCCCTTGCCCCCCCCCCCGCTGCTCCCCACTTTCCGCCGCTCCCCCCACCCCGAAAAAGCAAACTTCTAGAAGCCCCTGCCCCCCTCCCTTCCTCACTACTCTCTCACCTCAGCTCCGCCTCCCGACATCCTCCGTCCGTGCCCCGCCCCCTTTTGGGGTCGTCGCCGCCATTCCCCTCCTCCATCGGGCCCCCCTTCCTCTTACCGGGCCCGTGCAGCGCCTCTCTCCTCTGTCCGAAGGCACTGCACGGGCAAGAAGAAAGCTGAATCAGCTGATGCCTGCCTTCGCCTAGCTTCGATAGAGCGTCTTTCTCCTCCTGGGCCCGCCCCTGTCTGACGTCAGTAACCTACGTAGGTTACTGACGTCAGACAGGGGCGGGCGCAGCAGAAGAAAGACGCGCCATCGCGAAGGCAGGCATCAGCTGATTCAGCTTTCTTCTTGCCCGTGCAGCGCCTTCGGACAGAGGAGAGAGGCGCTGCACGGGCCCGGTAAGAGGAAGGGGGGCCCGATGGAGGAGGGGAATGGCGGCGACGACCCCAAAAGGGGGCGGGGCACGGACGGAGGATGTCGGGAGGCGGAGCTGAGGTGAGAGAGTAGTGAGGAAGGGAGGGGGGCAGGGGCTTCTAGAAGTTTGCTTTTTCGGGGTGGGGGGAGCGGCGGAAAGTGGGGAGGGGGCAGGGGCTGCTAGAATTTTGCTTTTTCGGGGTGGGGGAGCGGCGGAAAGTGGGGAGCAGCGGGGGGGGGGCAAGGCCGTCTGTACAGGACGCTCCTGATGAGCGCCCTTGCCCCCTCCCGACCCTTTTTTTTTATTTTTGTTTTTATTTGGGAGCCATGTGCTTGCGATTTGACTGTGTTTTGACTGTTTGTGGCATGCGCAGAGCAGCTAACATAACGCTTGGCTGCTCTGCGCATGATTTGGGGGCCGATTAACGATGTGTATTGTGATTCTTTGATACATTGTACGTTTCACTACCGATCTCAGCATGTGTGACTTTTTTTTTTGGTGCATTTTTCGTTATTTTAAAATCGTTAGGGACTTTAACGATTTAGATTTTTTTACGTTTGGTTGCTGCATCTGCCTCTATAACAGCTCCAGATATAATGACCATTCCTAGGAAAGCAGCAAGCAAGTAGGTGGAGAAACATCGTGGTCAGTTCAGTGGACAGTGAACTAAAGGGCCCAGGTTCAATTTCCACTTGATCGCTTTCAGTTCATTTCAGTTCAAATATGTGAACCTTCCAGGAACACTGAAATACTTCCGTACCTAAAAATATGTGTGACTTGAAAGCCTGAGGGCTATTGTAGTGGTGGACCTTTAGGAACAGTAGGTTTTTTCCTTTTCCTGGAGGGCTCACCATACAATATGAAGGGGTTTAGATGGGATTTGTACCTGAATATCTTTATGTGAAATTCACTTCACTGACCACTAGGCTGCCCCTCTGCACTGCTGGGATGTTTGTGTGTCCAGTTCACTAGAAATGCTGCCAGACAGATGTCCCTATGACTTCTTTTTCTATGTTTTTCACTGGGATTCTTTTTTTTTTTTATGGCACTTACAGATGGATGTGCTCAGCTTGAAAATGTCTATCTCAAAGCCATAGCTGAACCAAAAATTTAGATATTTTTCTGGTTTGTGAGCAACACGTTTTTTTGAGTCTTTTCAGCAAAACGTTCCAATTCGGACTTACACATCATGGGGGAGATTCTATATATGGTGCCTAAAAAATCAGAACCGAAATCAGTGCCAACTAAGCATATTCTATAAGTGGCACAGATTTAGGCGCAGTACATAGAATACACTTAGTTGATATCTCAGCGCTTAAAACTACACATCTCCATTTATACCAATGAAGATGTGGCATAAATCCTGGCACTTAGATTTAGGCGCACTGGGTCATATTTTATTACTATGCACATAAATTTCAGAATGCCCATGAAATGCCCATTTGCCCGCCCATAACCACATCCCTTTTTGCCTGCATGTGTTACAAGTTAGGTGCACTGCATTACAGAATGCACTTAGTGAGTTGTGTGCGCAAATTCTAATTATGGCCAATTAGTGCTCATTACTGCTTGTTAAGAGCTATTATCAACATTGATTAGCTTCTTAAGCCAATTAAGTTATGCACATTGTTATAGAATATGCTTGGATTTTGGCATGGATCTCTAATCACGCTATATAGTAGACCACTTTGAAAATTTACCCCTAAGTGACTTATAGTAAAATATGAAATAGTACATATTAAACAAAGACAGAGCAAGAAATTTAAAAAAACACTTAAAAAGTACAAAATAAAAAAAAAGAGGGGCATAATCGAACGGGGCGCCCAAGTTTCCATGAGGTCGCCCTCGGAGGACAGCCCCGCGAAGGGGCGGGGAAACCCGCATTATCAAAACAAGATGGGCGTCCATCTTTCGTTTTGATAATACGGTCAGGGACACCCAAATCTCAACATTTAGGTTGACCTTAGAGATGGTCGACCTAAATGTTGAGATAGTCGACCTTAGAGATAGTCGTCCCCGGTTTTCAGCCATAATGGAAACCGAGGACGCCTATCTAAAAAATGACCAAATCCAAGCCCTTTGGTCGTGGAAGGAGCCAGAATTCATAGTGCACTGGTCCCCCTCACATGCCAGGACACCAACCGGGCACCCTAGGGGGCACTGCAGTGGACTTCACAAATTGCTCCCAGGTGCATAGCTCCCTTACGTTGTGTGCTGAGCCCCCCAACCCCCCCCCCCAAAAAAAAACCCACTCCCCACACCACTACCATAGCCCTAATGTGACCCCACCTCTGGATACAATTGCTCACCCTACGAATACCCTGGGAATACCTCAGGTGAACTCTTGTAGAACTGACAGAGGTGAGGTGCAATTATTTTCACTAACCTCGCTTACTTGTTTCTAAAACAAGAAGGGAATTAGATCTAACGTAATTAGTTGAGCTAAACAAGTTTTAGGTTCAGAATTCATCAAATTTATTTATTCATTAACAGAAATGATCAAATTTATGTACTCAATAACAGCTCTTATTTCACCAGGGTTAATAACATATTTTTCTCTTTTAGGGTAAGCAACATAACAAAGGTTGACATCACCAAGAAAACAATCAGATAAGTATAATTTTTGTTCCTAAAACCCAGGACAGGAACATTTCTTTTAAAAGCAGAGTTCAATAGTGGTGTGAAATCCTTTCTTTAAAAAAAAAATAAGAATTGATTCTTTGTGGTTTTTTCCCCTCTAGGTACTTCTTCAGGTGAGCGTAATAGGTAAGTATGAAATTTATGGTTTCGTCATAGTCTTTATAGTGATTCTCTCGAGAGTCTTTGTTCCCTTTAACTTGTAATATAGTATAAAAGGATACTTTAGTTTTGTTATGTTTGTCTCTCTTCCCTCTTCTTTCTTGTCTCTTTAAACAGTGGGTACCATTAGTTGAAGCGATGATCTCTGGCCAGGAATCAGGAACTCAGACACCTACTACTCTATTCTTTAACAAACTAAAAAATCCCTAAATACTAACTAACTATCTCAACAGATCAAGTACTTATGCATAAAGGCTATTTTAACCTTTCCTGTCTAACTTTTCAAGTAAAAGAACATATAATTCATATATTTTTAAAACCCCACAACTTATTCAGTCATCAGACAATCACCAGGACGGACACCTCGCTAAAAGCCACCAAAACCGCGCAAGGCTTTTAAAATTAAACAATTAAGCTTTGTCACACTCCTCTCACAAAGCAACCAGTTAAAAAAACCCAAATCCGTTCTTTTAAACAGATTTCCTACTATAGCTGTTCATAGACTACTAACATACGTCTGTGCAGCTTCTTTCTTACCTCCCAACTGCCAGCCTGAGCTGTTTGTCACTCTCCTGAGAGTTCCATCAGCATGCGGAACACTCAGCGCATGCACACAGACTACTCAGTTTCACTGCACTGCTGCTCACTGTCTCTACACCAGATCTAGAAGGAGAAAAAAGTTTCCCGTGGTGGGTTGCGGAAAACCGCCCAATTGGGTGGGAAAACCGCCCATCTGGCAACCCTGACCAGCACAAGTGTAACAGTTGGGGGGGGGGGTGGGCCTGGATCCTTCTGCCTGAAGTGCACTGCACCCACTAAAACTGCTCCAGGGACCTGCATACTGCTGTCATGGAGCTGGGTATGACATTTGAGGCTAGCATAGAGGCTGGGAAAAAAATTTAAAAATTTTTTTAGGGTGGGAGGGGGTTGGTGACCACTGGGGGAGTAAGGGGAGGTCATCCCCTATTCCCTCCGATGGTCATCTGGTCAGTTTTGGGCACCTTTTTGAGGCTTGGTCATAAAAAAAATGGACCAAGTAAAGTCAACCAAATGCTCACCAGGGGTGCCCTTCTTTTTTCCATTATCGGCCGAGGATGCCCATCTCTTAAGCACACCCCAGTCCCGCCTTCACTCTGCTTCCGACACGACCCCATGAACTTTGGCCGTCCCCGCGACAGACTGCAGTTGAGGACGCCCAAAATCGGCTTTCGATTATGCCGATTTGGGTGACCCTGAGAGAAGGACGCCCATCTCCTGATTTGTGTTGGAAGATGGGCACCCTTCTCTTTCTAAAATAAGCTTGATAGTGTCACTCATGAATCAGTAATATTCTGTCTAATTATTCAAAATGATACCTTTTGACCTCAAAGATATAATTCATAAGGGAAAGCATTCCATAAACTACCAACGAGCTTAATCTCACCTTGGAGATGACCTTTACACCAGGAATTTCTAACACTCCCTGGTTCAAAGTAGAATCGGTATTAGGCAATGAGAAATTAAGGGACCTGTTTACAAAGGCATGCTAATCATGTAGATGCCCATATAGGGATCTACATGGTTAGTGCGCGCTAAAAACGCTAGCGCACCTTTGTAAACAGGACTCTAAAATAGCCTCTAGTAGGGTCCTACTTGTATAATACTCATTAGGAAGCGATTTATAAAAGCCTTCTTCACATCTCTGTTTCTGCTAGCCTGAGAGAACATGGTTATAAAATTATATTTCTATGGTGCTATACTCCGGCCCACCTATACAAACTTTTTGGAATGGGCACGGGTGATTTTTGGAGATGGTGCGGTACATTTGCCCATGTTTGGTGGGAGTGTCCCAAGACCCATGAATGTTGGCAAATGGTGTTAGCATTTTTAAAAGAAGTTTTGCACGTTGATATACCTTTAGATTTGAGTATACTGTTATTGAATGAGGGGCCTTCTGGGCTGGAAGAAGATGCACAGTAATTTGTGGTCCTGGTCACTATGACTGCCAGGCGTTGCTTGGTGTCTTTATGGAAAGTGACAGAGCTTCCCTCTAGAGACCTTCTCCTGAAGAATTTGGACTACATATATCTGATGTCAAAACTTACTGCTTTATGTAATACCAAGAAGGGTACATTTGCGTTTCAAAGAGTCTGGTGCCCCTATTGGGTTTGGAGAGGTCTTCAGTTCTGAGTTGCTGTTGCTTCCTACCTAACTTGTTGGATTATTTGAAGGGGGGGTTAGATTGTTCAATAGGGTTTTCCTGTCTATTGTAGGGATATTCTTTGTTAATAATGTAAAAAAAAATTAAAATAGCCTGAAAGGAAGTAGAGGATAATCCATGCAGAAGTTAAATCAATATTTTCAACTTCATCCACCATTCAACAGGCAGCCAGTGAAGTTTTAACAAGTAAGGAGTAATATGCTCACCCTCCTGAGCTCCATAAATCATTCTCACAGCAGCATTCTCTTCAAATTTTAGTATATTATAATGGAAAACTGTGATAAAGTAAGACACAGTAGTCTAAAGAAGACAGTAGCAATGCTTACAGCACTGCCTGAAAGGAGAGATAAGGTTTCAATTGACATAACAAATGTGTCTTGTAAAAAGCACCCTTCAAAATGTTTTTATGGGTTCAAAGATAGGTATGTTATTAAATTCAAAGTTAGGTATTATAGCTTAGACCTAATAAATTACTGAAAGCTTGCAAATATAAAATAATATCCAGGGGGGTATCACAGTTTTTAAAGCATACTTCTTGTTTTTCATAAGCTAGTGGGCAATAGCCAAAACAGAGCCCACCAGACTGCTTAAATCATTGACAATATATAAAGATAATGCAATATCATCAGCATATATATGGTTTTCAATATGATATCCATTAAGAAGAAATCCACACAATGACTTCAGGTGAATAGGGATGTGCAGTTGTAAAATATGACAAATGAGGCCATTTTTGGTTTGCGTACCTCTAAATGAGCCAAATTACTGCTGCCCTGGAATTAGTCCAAACCTCATCATACCTTTCATTTTGAACAATAGCACAGTCTATGGGGCCCTAGGGTTGCCAACTAGATCCAGATTTGTCCGACAGGGTTGATCCAGTCCTGGCCTTATCCCATTGCATGCAGGGACTTGAGGTTCTGATTTCTCCATTGGATTCCCTGAGAAAAACAAGGCTACAAGTTCCTGCATGCATTGGGGTAAGCCCAGGACTGAATCAACGGTGAATCTGGATCTAGCTGGCAATCCTAGCCAGACACAGTGAGGCCAGTTTGAGAAGGGGAGAAAGAAGCAGCACAAGAAACTTTGCCAATCATTTTGAAATTCTTCTCTTGCTTTCAAATGGGTTCTGTTAGTCCCACATATGAAACCAGAATAAATAAAGAGAAAAATCTTATCTTGCCCCTCTGCTTCTGGTGCTGCTGCAGCCTGTTCCACTACTTGCTCTGCCTGCGCCAGGTCATGCTTCTGCTCTTGGTTCCATGCTACTACCCTGCTGTATTTTTATTAAGGCCACTCAAGCTGCTGCTGTCTGGCATGATCAGCTGCCTTGACATTCTGGTTTCCACTGGAGTATTTTGTTAATGGTGCTATTAGGATGATTATTAAAATTGTTCTGTTTAATGTCCAAATTCTGGGATGGGGGGGGGGGGGGGGCTGTGAGCTTGGAAGTTAATTGACGGAGACACAATGCTGAAGGATCAACAAAGGAGACTGATACTCTTGTACAATCCTATTTAAATAGCGAATGCAATAAAAAAATTATTGAATTAGTTTAAGAATGTGGTATATCCACGAAGTACCACACACAGGTTTGTTTTAAATAAATCTTTGTAAATGTGCAGTGGTATACAACTTTAGAGGACCTGTTTTTGATATTGAAAAAAACATATATATAGAAATTTTCATTTACCTTTTCGCGCTATTAAATGTGTTTGGCTGGGCACCCCGACATAATAGCCCCAACAAAATAGCCTAGTAAAAAAATAGCCCATCACAAAAATAAAAAGTATGGTAAAATCTTTATTGAAAGACATAACCAAAACAGTGCTTCACAAAAATAAAAATTATACTAAAATCTGCATCGAATGACATTTTCATACTGTACATACATTTTAATTCTTGATACACTATCCAGCTCATTTTCGAACGAGAAGGCCGGCCCTCTTCCGACACAAATCGGGAGATGACCGGCCATCTCCCAAACCCGGCCAAATCGGTATAATCGGAAGCCGATTTTGGCCAGCTTCAACTGCTTTCCGTCACGAAGCCGGCAAAAGTTCAAGGGGGCATGTCGGCAGTGTACAGAGGGCGGGACGGGGGAGTGGTTATGAGATGGCCGGCTTCGACCAATAATGGAAAAAAGAAGGCGCCTCTGACGAGCACTTGGCTGGCTTCACTTGGTCCATTTATTTTTAGGACCAAGCCTCCAAAAAGTGCCCCAAATGACCAGAGGACCACCGGAGGGAATCGGGGATCACCTCCCCTTACTCCCCCAGTGGTCACCAACCCCCTCCCACCCCCAAAAAATTAAAAATTATTTTTTTGCCAGCCTCCATGCCAGCCTCAAATGTCATACCCAGCTCCATCACAGCAGTGTGCAGGTCCCTGGAGCAGTTTTTAGTGGGTGCAGTGCACTTCAGGCAGGTGGACCCAGGCTCATCACCCCCTACTTGTTACACTTGTGGTGGTAAATGGGAGCCCCCCCAGACCCCCCTGAAAACCCACTGTACCCACATGTAGGTGCCCCCTTCACCCATAAGGGCTATGGTAATGGTGTACAGTTGTGGGGAATGGGTTTTGGGGGGGATTTGAGGAGCTCAGCATACAAGGTAAGGGAGGTATGCACCTGGGAGCAATTTTTCAAGTCCACTGCAGTGACCCTAGGGTGCCCGGTTGGTGTCCTGGCATGTGAGGGGTACCGGATTTGGCATCGGTTTCCATTATCGTCGAAAACTGATGCCGGCCATCTCAAAACCGGCCACCTCTGACATTTGGCCGGCCCCAACAGTATTATCAAAATGAAAGATGGCCGGCCATCTTTTTCGATAATACGGTTCAGGACCTTTCTTTGCGGCGCCGGCCATATAGATGGCCGCCCATGTAGATGGCCAGCGCCGTTCGATTATGCCCCTCTATATCATGCAAATTTATCTCATGCATTTTCATTATGGATATCCTGAAAACCTGACTGGCTATCAGCCTTATTTTCGAAAGTGATGGGCGCCCATATTTCGACCCAAATTGGGAGATGGGCGCCCATCTCGCAAAGGCGCTCAAATTGATATAATCAAAAGCCGATTTTGGGCATCTTCACCTGCACTCCGTCGCAGGAAAGAACAAAGTTGACGGGGGCGTGTCAGAGGCGTGGTGAAGGCGGGACTGGGGCGTGTTTATCAGCCGAGGAGAGATGGGCGCCCTCGGCCTATAATCGAAAACAAAGGCATTTTTACCACGAATTCGGGTCACTTTTTTTGGACCCTTTTTTTCATGAACAAGTCCCAAAAAAGTGCCCTAAATGACCAGATGACCACCGGAGGGAATCGGGGATCACCACCCCTGACTCCCCCAGTGGTCACTAACCCCCTCCCACCAAAAAAAACAGCTTTAACAACTTTTTTTTCCAGCCTGTATGCCAGCCTCAAATGCCATACCCAGCTCCATCACAGCAGTATGCAGGTCCCTGGAGCAGTTGTTAGTGGGTACAGTGGACTTCACCCAGGTGGACCCAGGCCCACCCCCCCTACCTGTTACACTTGTGGTGGTAAATGGGAGTGCTCCAAACCGCCCCCAAAACCCACTGTACCCACATCTAGGTGCCCCCCCTTCAGCCATAAGTGCTATGGTAATGGTGTAGTTGTGGGCAGTGGGTTTTGGGGGCATTTAGGGGGCTCAGCACCCAAGGGAAGGGATCTATGGACTTGGGAGGTATTTAACTTTTTTTTTTACTTGTTACTAGTGCCCCCTAGGGTGCCCGGTTGGTGTCCTGGCATGTGAGGGGAACCAGTGTACTACGAATCCTGGCCTCTCCCATGACCAAATGCCTTGGATTTGTTCGTTTTTGAGCTGGGCGCCTTCGGTTTCCATTATCACTGAAAAACGAAACCGCCCAGCTCAAATCCGCACAAATCCGATGCATTTGCCCGGCACAAACCGTATTATCGAAAAAAAAAGATGGACACCCATTTTTTTCAAAAATACGGTCTGTCCCGCCCCTTCACGTTCCCGTTCTCGAAGATAGACGCCCATCGAGATGGGCATTCGCATTCCATTATGCCCCTGCACGTGTGTCCTAAAGACTGGATTGAGAACCTCTGCCCTAAGGTCTCATTCCTACTTCATAGGCATCCATTTATCACCCATATCGTGAACTGCTTGCTTTGATTTCTGCACATCAAAGGGGCAATTTTATAAAATAGGTGCTAACATTCGCGTAAACATTACATAGGTAAATGCTTAGAGTACTAGCATATATGGATGTAAGCATGCACATACCCATATGTATGCAGCCTAACGGCAACTGTGTAAATGTACACATATCGTGCATAGCGTGAAGATGCAAGAGATCGTATCCATTGGAAGAGCCTGGGCAGGGCTCCCACTTACACACAGTCTGTAAGTTACATGCAGTGCCGTAGCAAGGGTGTCTGACACCTGGGGCGGGTCGCCGCTGCGCACCCCCCCCCCCCCCGGGTGCAGGGCACGGTGCCCCCCCCCCTCTGGAGCGCACCCCCCCCCCCCCCGAAACGCACCCTACCTTGCAGCGGGGGGCAGGCGGGAGGGCCGATCCGCTCCCAGTGCACGTCACTGGGAGCTGCGTCGGCTCTGCTGCTTCCCTGCTTTCTCTGCCCCGGAACAGGAAGCAGGGCTTTTTTTGAGGGGGTACTTGGGGGTACTTGGGGGTACTGAGTACCGGCACCTTTTTCATTGTCTGCTAAAATTGACCCATAGACCCTAAGTTTTAATGAAAGAGCTCATGCTCTAATACACCAATTCTGCCTTGTCATAGATTATGTGACTGGTTGCAGGGGGCCTGGCTATTGTGGGGTGGGTCCTTCAGTGATCACCCCACCCATGAAGGGTGGCCTAGCATTTGAGTACCGGCACCTTTTTTGCTAGATAAAATGCACTGACAGGAAGTAACCTGTTCCGGGGCAGAAAGAGCAGAGAACCAGCGAGCCGACACCCCCCCCCCCCCCCCAGCGCGTGCACCTGGGGCAGACCGCCCCACCGCCCCCCCTTCCTACGCCACTGGTTACATGTGTATCTTCACCATTTAGGTTCACGCATTTACACAAGCTGTATAGCTGATGTAAGTGTTCACACCTAACCGCATTGGTGTGTACATAGATGGTTAGGCTATTATTCTATAAAAGAAAGTGGATGCCTATTTTCCTTTATAGAATCTGTTCCTACCAGGCATTATAGAATTGGCCTGCTCCTCCTGGTGCAGCCTTCCTTTCCTTCCTTAGTGTGATGAACAATACTACAATGTACACACAACAGAGTCAGTTTTTATAGCATGGATAAGAAGTGAAGGAATAGCCTAATAGAGCAGTGGGCTGTGAACCAGGGAATCTGTTTCAAATTCCACTCCAGCTCCTTGAGACCTTGGCCAAGTCATTTAGGAGGAGAGTTATCAATGTGGGCTACTGCATACAATGGGACTCTGTGCTAAAGTAACCCAACTTGTGGTCAAATAACCTGTCTTAACAGTAGCCCACATTGATAACTTCCCTTCTTAATTCTCCATTGCCTCAGGTACAAATTTAGCTTGCAAGCCATGTGGTAAAAATACCTATTGTACTAGAACAGTATTTTTCATTCGGTGTGCTACGTTACCTGATGCTAGGGTCCACTTTGGAAGTCAGCACCCAAGAAAAAGTCCTAGGTGTCATTGTAGATAATACACTGAAATCTTCTGCTCAGTGTGCGGCAGCGGCCAAAAAAGCAAACAGGATGCTATGAATTATTAGGAGCGGGATGGTAAATAAGACCAAAAATACTATAATGCCTCTGTATCGTTCCATGGTGTGACCTCATCTTAAGTACTGCATTCAGTTCTGGTCACCGTATCTCAAAAAAGATATAACCAAATTAGAAAAGGTTCAAAGAAGAGCGACCAAAATGATAAAGGGGATGGAATTCGTCTCATATGAGGAAAGGCTAAAAAAGTTAGGGCTCATCAGCTTGGAAAAAAAAACGGATGAGGGGAGATATGATTGAGGTATACAAAATCCTGAGAGTGTAGAATGAGTAGAAGTGAATTGATTTTTATTCATTCCAAAAGTGCAAAGACTAGGGGACACTCAAGGAAGTTACATGGAAATACTTTTAAAACAAATAGGAGGAAATATTTTTTCACTCAATGAATAGTTAACCTCTAGAACTCTTTGCTGGAGGATATAGTAACAGCGATTAGCATATCTGGGTTTAAAAAAAGTTTAGACAAGTTCCTGGAGGAAAAGTCCATAGTCTGCTATTGAGACAGACATGGAGAAGATAGTGCTTGCCCTAGGATTGCTAGCATGGAATGTTGCCACTTTTGGCCACTGTTGGAAACAGGATAGTGGGCTAGATAGACATTTGGTCTGACCCAGTATGGCTTCTTATGTTCTTATGGCACATTGGAATGCTATGGCTGCTCCCTAGGTGTGCCACAGTCAAGAACTGCACAGGAATGGGGTTTGCAGGAATCCCCTCCAGGTTCAAGGGGATCCCTTGGAGATGGAGATAGTTCCTGTTGGAGTGTACGAGCCTCTCGGTGACCTACCTACCCAGGGTCCTCCAAGATGTCCAAGTACTGCCTCCTCCTCCTCCTCCTCTCAATAATTCAGCACAGCCGCACTTGCTCTCTGCCCAGGCTGATGTAACAAGGCTATCACTGATACACACACACAGGCCAGCAGCATCAGAAATTACCTGATCTACTGGCACATACATGTGGCAACCTCCATGTGCAGCTGGCCCCATGTCAATATAAGCGTTGCTACATCAGCCTGGGCAGAAAGCATTTGTGGCTGCGCTAAATTACTGAAGCAAGGACTCAGAGGACTTGTTGCACAGTGCCAGTTAACCATGGTTGGGCACCAAAGCAGCAAGTGTGAAAAGAATGCATTGGGAGTTATACGATCAGCACCAATACTGATTGCATGCATAAATAGACTCTTGATAAATCCTCTCAAAAACATTTAACAATATAAAATTAAATTTTCTAACTGGTCAAAATAGGGAAAATAAGTGAACAAAACCTGTAAGTTTTCCTTGTCAAGTTTGAGACAAGATTGTTTTGTATGAGGCTTCACTTTCTTGCTGCTCCCTCTGTAATTAAAAAAAATTGACGAGATAATCAAACATGCAAACATAAACTTATGCACAAAAAAAAAATGCTGCAGGTCCAGTTCTTAAATTTAGTCCTTAGAGACCAGGCAGGCTTGCTTGTACAATTATTTTTCTGGGGATTTTGTTCACTTCTTGAACTTGCAGGAAATTAAAGCCTGGCATAAGCAAAAGATGAGCTACTTGGTAACTGGAGAAACAAACAAACCTACAGTCTTTTTGCACTTTGTTTTAGTTTCTTTTTTAATTTCACATATAAATATATAAGAAAAATAAATCAAACAAACATTGTCTTAACAAATGCAATGCCAGGATTCAACCATGTGGAACTAATACATCATTTCTACATTTTACGCTCCCTTTACTGTAATCCCTCATATTCTCATACTCCCAAATCTGAGTTTCATTCTGCTCTAATACTTTTGCTTATATTTTTCTCTGATTCTTGAAAAGCTGACCCTTGGTGCTTATAAAAGACAGCAGAAATCATGGAAGATTACAAATATGTTAAAAGACCTGGAAAACATGGCAAAATCCTGCTCTGAATAATGAGGTCCCAATATTCAGTGTGCTTTCTATGGGCAGGAAAGGCTCCTGCACATTTAAACCATGATGAGCAGGCCAGGAGTCAATTTGTCAGCTCTGACTACTGCTGTACTCTCCATGGTGTGCCTTGGAAATTTGCCATTAGATGGAAAAAAGTTGAATATCACTAGAATACTAGAATGTAACTTGTCTTGAGCTACAACTGAAAATGGCACGAACTAAATCAAAAACCTCATCCCTTAACAGCAGGCGTTCTCATGTTTTCAGGTTTCTACAATAAATATGCATGAGAGAGTTTTGCATGTATTGCCTCATTATATTCAAATTTCTCTCATGCATATTCACTCTGGATATCCTGAAAACGTAACTGGCTAGGATGCCTCGAGAACTGACTTGAAGACACTGCTTTATAGAAAAAGAGCACAAACAGAATCTCTCATGATGCCTTATACAAACTGAGAAAACACAGTAGAGAATGACACAGGGACAAAGTTTGTCCCCATCCCCTTGAGCCAGGGCCAGTGGAATGCGGTAAGCAGGGGGTGCCAAAATTCGAGGAGCACCAGAAACTGCCATGCTTACCCATGTGCTACGCTCCTGCACACACACTACAACCCTCCCAAGACCTATCTCGATCCTTGAAAGGCTGCCCTGGTGCTGTAGTTGCCTCTGTGGCTATAGGGGCAATAAAGAATCCCACTCTTTTCTGCCCTCTGCTGCTACCCCGTCTCTGCTTTGCTCTTCTGTGCTATGGGTGGAGCTGCGTTATTTTAAAAATGGCTGCCGAGTCTCCCAGCATCACTCTTTAACATAGATGCTGTCAAGGGGATGTCGGGGGAGGGGGGGTTGCTATCACCACACATGTCGGGGGGGGGGGGGGGCTTTGCACCTAATAATTACTGTCTACACACTATAAAAGCATCTTTTAAAGTTTTTTGAGCACATGAGATAATATTACAGTAAAAGGTAAAGGGTAAAGGGTCATGGATTTGATATACCACCTCTCTGTGGGTACAACCAAAGTGGTTTACATATATTATATGCAGGTACTTTCTCTGTCCCTAGTGGACTCGCAATCTAAGTTTTTTTGTACTTGGAGGGTTAGTACTTAGATACACTAGCTGAGATCCTCTTGTCACACTTTTTCCACATGCTGACTATGAGAGGAGGGGAGATGCTGATGGGGGGAAGGAGATGGAGTGGAGAGAGTGGGGGAGATGCCTACTATGAAGGGAAGGAGAAGAAAAAGATAGGGGTAGGGAAGAAAGGGGAGGGGTAGATGCTAGGTTACAAATGGGGGAGGAGAGAAGATGATTGGCTACAAGAGTGGGGGTGGAGAGAAAGAGAGAAAGGAGATGGGTTGTGAAAAGAAGGAGAGAGAGAGAGAGGGAAGATATTGGGTTAAAAGTACGTGTGTGTGGGAGGGAGGGGTTATCTGGAGCATTTGTGGGATGATGTGCTTTGACAATTTTAGTGCCTTGTCAGTGTGCCTTGAGATGAAAAAGGCTGAAAATCAGTGCTTTATCTGCTATCCTTTTCTATGTTCCTGTGTTAATTGATACCATCAAGAGATCCAGTTAGGGTGCATCATAGGCAACTAGAGTGAGTCTGCAGGACTTCACTTCCTATTAAAGATAGTGCATTCTGATAGCAGCATGAAACTGATACATGTTTGTAGCCAGATAAGAAGAAATGCTGCTATCTCTGGCTTTATTGTGAGAAGAGACAGTGGATTGGTGTTGGCATCATTACTAAACAAAATTCATCCTTTTATATAAGCAGTCATTCTAAAGGGAGAGAAAGAGGGGCATAATCAAATGGGGCGCCCAAGTTTTCCTGAGGGCGTCCTCGCAGGACGTCCCCGCGAAGGAGCGGGGAAACCCGTATTATCAAAACAAGATGGGCGGCCATCTTTTGTTTCGATAATACGATCGGGGACGCCCAAATCTCCACATTTAGGTCGACCTTAGAGATGGTCGTCCCTAGAACCCCAATTTTCGGCGATAATGGAAACTGAGGACGCCCATCTCAGAAACGACCAAATACAAGCCCTTTGGTCGTGGGAGGAACCAGCATTCGTAGTGCACTGGTCCCCCTCACATGCCAGGACACCAACCGGGCACCCTAGGGGATACTGCAGTGGATTTAAGAAAAAGCTCCCAGGTGCATAGCTTCCTTATCTCGTATGCTGAGCCCCCCCCCAAAACACCCCCAAAACCCACTCCCCACAACTGTACACCACTACCGTAGCCCTTAGGGATGAAGGGGGGGGGCACTTACATGTGGGTACAGTGGTTTGTGGTGGGTTTTGGAGGGCTCACATTGACCACCACAAGTTTAACAGGTAGGGGGGGATGGGCCTGGGTCCACCTGCCTGAAGTGCACTGCACCCACTAAAACTGCTCCAGAGACCTACATACTGCTGCGATGGACCTGAGTATGACATTTGAGTCTGGCATAGAGGCTAGCAGAAAATATTTTTAAAGTTCTTTTTTGAAGTTGGGAGGGGTTAGTGACCACTGGGGGAGTAAGGGGAGGTCATCCCCAATTCCCTCCAGTGGTCATATGGTCAGTTCGGGCACCTTTTTGTGCCTTGGTTGTAAAAAAAAAGGACCAAGTAAGTTGGCCAAGTGTTTGTCAGGGATGCCCTGCTTTTTTCCATTATTGACCAAGGGCGCCCATGTGGTAAACAAGCCCCAGTCTCGCCTTCGCTACGCTTCCAACACGTCCCTGGGAACTTTGGTCGTCCTCACGATGGAAAGCAGTTGAGGGTGTCCAAAATCGGCTTTCGATTATGCCAATTTGGGCGATCCTGGGAGAAGGACGCCCATCTCCCGATTTGTGTTGAAAGATGGGTGCCCTTCTCTTTCGAAAATGAGCCCAAAAGTGGCCTAGTAGTTAGAGCAATAGGCTGAAAGCTAGGGAAACTAGAGATGAATCCCATATCCGTCTCAAACACTACTTGTGATCTTGGTGATAGCATTATGTCTCATTGCCTCAGGTACCAGTTTAGCTCTTTGGGAGCAGGCATATATTATACCTGAATAGTGATCACCACTGTACAGTGCTACATGCATCCAGCAGTACAATAAAATTATTACATATTTTAATAGGAGATTTTTATTCAGTCTACATTGCAGCAAAGTCCACAGGTGCTTTTTGTTTGCAGAATTGGCATGATTTTTCACACTGACCATGTTGTATGCATACCTTTGCTTTGAAAATTGCCTAGGCCAAAAGTATCTAGAAATGCTTACATTTGTTTTTGTCTTTCCGGCCAAAAAAGCAAGTGTAGGTTTAAAAATGTGCAACTATACATAATCTTCCAGTCCTTACCCTAACCCTGCCCCTTCTCCATGCCGGTTAAAGTACCCACCATGAGGAACAATAAGCATGTTTTTACCCATGGACAGGATGATCATCTTGCAAACAACCCACTTATTTCAAATTTTCACCCATTTGCTCATTTTAAAAATGCCCCCGGTGTTATGTATCAGCAAAAAACTATCACAGATAAGAATATGACTTTGAAAGTTACCCTCCCCATATCTGTGAGGAAATGTTTAGTACAAGTGGCCCATAATGTTCTAAAAGGAAATTATTGGATTGTATATGCAGTGCTTGATAAACCATATATCTGAATCTCATCTCAGCAGCTCTTCCCTTTTATAGGTCCTCAGCTTCATGTCAGCCCTACAGCCACTATTGAGAAATGTTCTTTGTATCAGGGACTATTACTAATTTAGTAGAAAGAAAGAATGAGTATAGCACCTGCAGCAAAAAGGCACAATATTGGATTAGTTCATTTTTCGGAAAGTCACTTCCAAGAGATGCACTGGAAACTTGCTCATCTAGCTGCCTCTACATCGATGTCCGAGGCAATCTACAATCAAAATACAATATAGCAACATTAAATCTTTTTCTCAACTATATAATGCCATAAAATCCTATCTGGACCATACCCTTCAGCCAATTCATTCCTCACTTTTCAGCTAAATTCACCTAGGCTTCAAGCCTCACTAAAACCTTGTTCTGACTGTCAAGCCTTAACCTACTTATGAAATTGCATGTAGCACCACTGACACTCTACTAGATGAATGTAGCACTGTACAGATACATCTGAAAACAGTCCTTGCTTCAGAGAAGTCAAACATGCATTCTTATAGACTATCAAAAATTGGTCACTCTTTACATGTAGCCTCAAAATGGTGGATTTTTAGACTGAATTTGAATATGGCCACAGACATAATATGGCACACCAACTCAGGAAGTTGCTTAATATTCTTAGGAACATATGAAGGTAGCATAGCCTTGGGTGCTGGTATGTGAAAGCATATTTGAGAACTGCCTTATGAAAATCGTGTTGTCTCTAGGCATAAAGATAAGACATTAGAAACTGGATATTGAGAAATTCCTTATTTTGTATTGCACAGCAATGAACTCTAGTTTTTGATGCAGACCATAGTGGCTATATATACAGTTTGGTTATTTCAGTTGTTTGTTTATTTGAAGAGATGGGCTAAATGATTATAGTGATGTCGAAGGAAGAGAAATCACTCAGCTGTATTTTGAACAGGCTGTAGTGTAGTGTAGTGGAGAAAGATGGCTCAGAAGGAGACCTAGTAGGAGAAGGTTGCAATAGTCTAGGCAAAGGCCAATAAGATAGTGAATGAGCAAAACTAATGGAGTTTAGCAATGTTAAAGCAAAAGAAATTATATACTTTAGCAGTGTGTTGAGTAGTGCAGTAAGTAATAGCAGAATGAAAGGGGTAGAGGATGAATTTGAAATATATAAAGCCAGGATGTGAATAAGACTTCTGAGATACATGGAGGGGCATTTTCAAAAGAAGTCTAAGTTGGAATTTGGACGTCTTTGTAAAATGTCCAAATTCAGAGGCAGTTAGAAGGTCATTTTTGAAAAAAGATGGACGTCCATTTTTGGTTTCAAAAATACCATGGACGTCCTTGGATTTGGACATCCCTAGATTTGGATGTCTTTGATTTTCGGCGATTTTCAAAACCAAAGACTTCCAAGTCTAAAACATCCAAGTGCAAGCCATTTGGACATGGGAGGAGCCAGCATTTGTAGTGCACTGGTCCCCCTGACAAGCCAGGACAGCAATCGTGCACCCTAGGGGGCACTGCAGTGGACTTCATAAAATGTTCCCAGGTACATATCTCCCTTACCTTGTGTGCTGAGCCCCCCAAAAACCACTACCCCCAACTGTACACCACTACCATAGCCCTTACGGGTGAAGGGGGCACCTATATGTGGGTACAGAGGGTGTTTGGTGGGTTTTGGAGGGCTCGCTGTTTCCTCCACCAGTGTAACAGGTAGGGGGGTATGGACCTGGGTTCACCTGTCTGAAGTACACTGCACCTACTATGAAACTATTCCAGGGACCTGCATGTGCTGTCATGGACCTGAGTATGACATCTGAGGCTGGCATAGAGGCTGGCAAGTAAATTTTTAATCGTGTTTTTTGAGGGTGGGAGGGGATTAGTGACCACTGGGGGATTAACAGGAGGTCATCCCCAATTCCCTCCAGTGGTCATCTGGTAATTTCAGGCACCTTTTTCTGCTTTATTCGTAATAAAAACAGGTCCGGGTGAAAACGTCCAAGTTTTAGTCATGGACATCTTTGCTTTTTTCCGTTATGGCTCAAAGATGTCCAAGTCTTAGGAATGCCCAAGTCCCGCCTCCACCATGCCTCCGATACGCCCACTTGAGATTTGGACGTCAAATCGGGTTTCGATTTATACCGATTTGGATGTCTCTGAGAGATGGACGTCCAAGTGCCTAGGGTATCTAATATCCTTACATTGGCCCTAGGAAGGAGTCTACAGGAAATGTACAGTATTAGTTATAGGGAAGCAGTTAATATTTAAAAGCACCCTGACCCCCTTCCCCCCATATAATCAGATGTGGTAAATTCTTAGAAGGATGCCTAAAGTTAGGTGCTGGGACAGAACTCGTGAAGCAAAAATTCTATAAGAGCAATGGTGTGCACAATTGCCCTTATATTATACTAATGTAAATGTGCATTAGTGTACCTAACTTTAGACTCTCCTACTTACACCTGCTCTAGGGCAGGTATAAATGGAAGTGCCTAATTGATGCCAGTTAGGCACGCAAATACTACTATTCTAGAAAGTCTGCGTGCTAATCCAAAGCACCCCACCCCGACCTGCTCATTCCCCTCCCATTGACACTCCCACCTTACCATTGTGTGTGCTGGATTTAGCATGTGGACTTTATAGAATAAAGGCTAAAGCAGAGGTTCCCAAACCTGGTCCTGGAGACACCCCAGCCAGTCAGGCTTTCAGGATATTCACAATGAATATTCATGAGATAGATTTGCAGGAGGTAGAGGCAGTGCATGCAAATCTGTCTCATGAATATTCATGGTGGGTATTCTGAAAACCTGACTCCTCCAGGACCAGGTTTGGGAACCACTGGACTAAGGGCATGTGCATGTGCACATGCCAATTGATACTAATTAGTAGCAATTAACAGCAATAATTGGTAATTATTGCTTGTAAAAGCCAATTAAATAAATAATTTGCATGCATAAATGCCTTTATTGTGTAAAATGTGTATGCAGATTTCCACACTAAGATTTTCTTAACATGTACATGCTTATAGAACCTGGGGAAAATTGAATGGAAGTAATATGGTGCAAGAGAGGCATCCTATAAATAAAATTATCAATGTAAGAAAACCATTCCTATATTTAAGACTATTTCTTGAATTTGCTTTGCACCTGTCTATCTTGGATCTCATCCAGTGTCCCTTCTAGATTAAAGTCTCTGGTAGGCTTTCTGAGATTGCACTCTCATTATGAAGACACTTTTGAATTTAATGAAGACTATCTAATCACTGGCTGCTCTTGAAATAAATTAAGGAAGCATTATTTCAAATATAGCAATTCGAGTCCTCTAAATTACAATGCATATTAATTGTGTTTCATGAGCTCTATTTTCAAAGTATAAGGGAAAATGTGTTATGAATCTTAGATTTTAAAAAGATGTCTATACTACTGTAAACCATCTAAGGTGTTAAGCATATGCATGTACACAGCACTATGACCCCTTCCCTCTAATTGTTTATTAGGATAACAGTGTTACAGTGGGGTTTCTGGTAATGCTACTGTTCTGTAAACCCTGCTGACTTTCAGATGAGGAGGGACCCCCTACCACATTTCCAGCTGTCTTCCTTGTCTATTAAAGGATTTGTAAGCCTCACAGGGTCTGTGGTGTTCCTAGAGCTTCAAAAAAGAAGCTGAGAAACTGGAAACTAAAACAGGGTTATGCAGCTCCAAGTGGGTTGAAGACATGTTGGAACCAGCTTTCTAGTAGATGAAACAATTTTAAAAGGTCCTGATGAATTTTAAAAGACATTCAAGTGCAGATACTTTAGAAAACAGATTGATTAAGACACTAAACATTATTTAACCTAAGTATAGAAACATATACTAACATTTTTCTTTCACTTTGTTTAAGTCTATCTTTTACCACAAAAAATGTTTTTCTTCACAGGTAAAATTTGTTCTGTTTACCTCTTTCTCTATTTAATTCTTCTCTTACTGGTTCAAACTCTATCACAGGCAACCCACATAAATCAGTTACAACATTTGTTATACTTTATTGTTTATTATTATTTGATATGTTGCTAAGTCTGGATATCAGGTCACAACGGTTTGCAAGTGACATCTGGAAGTAGGAAAGGAACTATGATATGGGATAGTAAAGAACAAAAATCAATTCTTAGTAGAGTTATTTAACCATCTACTATCATCCCTCAGATAGTAGTGGAGGGGTAGCCTAGTGGTTAGTGCATTAGACTTTGATCCTGGGGAACAGCGTTCAATTCCCATTACAGCTCCTTATGACTGTGGGCAAGTCACTTAACCCTCCATTGCTCCATGTACAAAATAAGTAGCTGTATATATGTAAACCACTTTGAAAGTAGTTGCAAAATACCACAGAAAGGCAGTATATTATTTCCCTTCCCTTTCCCTATACTTTTAACAGGAAACATTGCATTTGATATTCAAAATGATTTAATGAGCAGGAAACGCTCCTGACCACTTAAATCGTGCTCTGTAGGCTGGCTGCCAGTATTCGGTGGCACTTAACTGGGCAGTGTCATTGAACATCAGAGCACACAAGTGTGTTACAAGGTCAGAGTAAGGGAGGAGCCAGCAGGTTATGCAGGTGCTGGCAATGTTCAGAGCCAGCATAGCTAAACAGACATACAGGACTGCAGAAAAAGCAGTCCTAACTATGCCCGCTTAGCTATGCAGGTGCAGGCACTGAATATCAGCTGGCACCCATATGACTTCTGGGTACAGACATGAAGAAGTCCAATCTTTTTCTCTCCCTCCAATCCCCCAGAACATGAACAGTTCCCCCCCCCCTTCTGATCACCATTCTTTCCTCACCCCCCCCCCCCCCCCGGAACATGAACAGACACCCCCAGGATCCCCAACCCCCTGCTCCTTCTCTCCCATCTTTTTATCGGTTGATATCAAATCCTACTGAAAACAGCCCTCTAGGACTCTTCCCAAGCCAATTATCATTCTAGATACTGTTGTCCCTATTGTACCCACATTTAAGATTAGGTGTTATACTAGGTTATATCCTGAAATTTCAGACACAGAACATAAGCATTGCCATACTGTGACACACCGAAGGTGCATCATTCACAGTATCCTGTTTCCAACAGTGGCTAATTCAAGTCCACATACCTGGCAAGATCCCACAAGAGTGGCCTAGTGGTTAGGGTGGTAGACTTTGGTCCTGAGGAACTGAGTTCAATTCCCACTTCAGACACAGGCAGCTCCTTGTGACTCTGGGCAAGTCACTTAACCCTCCATTGCCTCATGTAAGCCACATTGAGCCTGCCATGAGTGGGAAAGCATGGAGTACAAATGTAACAAACAAACAAAACAGATTTTATGCTGCTTATCCTAGAAATATGCAGTGGATTTCCCCAAGTCCATCTTAATAATGGTTTATGAACTTTTCTTTTAGGAAATTATCCAAACCTTTATAAACCCCGCTAAGCTAACTTCTTTTACCACATTCTCTGGCAAAGTATTCCAGAGTTTAATTACACATTGAGTGAAGAAATATTTTCTCCAGTTTGTTTTAAATTTACTACGTATTAGCTTCAATGCATGCCCCCTACTCCTTGACTTTTTGGAAAGTGTGTATGTAACTTTTAAATCATCTATACATTTTCCATCATTTGTATTAAGGATTTATGTTATTCATACATTTATACAAAACATCAATCAAGATGCCTTCATTTAAAACATATATACAGATTTAATTTTGTCTCTGTTTTCATTCATCATTTATATTCAAGTTTATATTGTTCATTGGTTTACATATGAAATAATTTATCATTTTTGTCATTCAATTACTTTTTTATACATGTTGACATATTTCACTTAGCAAAAAATAAAAACAGCACAAAGGGCCTTTAAAAACAAAAGGGAACACAGTTCTTTCATTAAAAAATCAAAGTTCACTATTAAAGGATTTTTTAATGAAAGAACTGTGTTCCCTTTTGTTTTTAAAGGCCCTTTGTGCTGTTTTTTTTGCTTGGTCTTTTTCTGTACTTGGTTCCCTCTCTTTGTTACGATATATTTCACTTAGCCATTTATTCTGTATATTCAAAAATAATCTTTTGCTGTGTTCACATATGATACATGTTAATATATTCCTCTTAACCATTTATTTTATGTATTCAAAATTAATATTTTGCTGTGTTTACATATGATACAAATCATGATATATGATATTTTCTATTTTTTATCTTTTATTATTTATTTATTCATTTTGTCAATATATGTTCTAAAAATTGTTTTGTATGTATAAAAAAATCTTTGTTTTTGTGATAGATCGTAAAAAATACTTTTTATGTCAGATCTGAATATTGTTCCTTTTAAATTTATGTTATATGATTTTATTTATATATTTAAAATTACCTTGCATTTTATATGACTTTGCATGTATATTAAAAATTGATTACATATTTTCTGTTTACTAATTTTAGACTCCTGAGGCAGGCTTGTGGCTGAAACACAGTGCTGTGTCGAGTCTATGAATAAAGTTTTTTCCTTTACAACCACAGTCCTGTTTCCCTGGAGTCATTGATCCACTTCCCACTCCCTATCAGATATAAACAAATGATTAACATCTAAATCTCTATTATGTCTCCCCTCAGCCGTCTTTTCTCTAAGCTGAAGAGCCCCAGCCTTTCCTCATAGGGAAGTTAACCCATACCCTTTATTATTTTTGTCACCCTTCTCTGTACCTTTTCTAAATTCCACTATATCCTTTTTGAGGTGCAGTAATCAGAACTGCACACAGTACTTGAGGTGCAGTCGCACCATGGAGTGATACAAAGGCATTATGATAGCCTCATTTTTGTTTTCCATTCCTTTCCTAGTAATTCCTAACATTCTATTTGCTTTCTTAGCTGCTGCTGCTGCACACTGAGCAGAGGGTTTCAACGTATCATCAATGATGACACCTAGATCTTTTCCTGACAGTAAGACCGCATTTCTTTACAGTGAAAATTTGTGCGATTACTTCAGGGGTTATCCTATTTGTGTTGAGAAACTTTAGATTATTTAAATTTAGATTACATTAAGAATTAGCCAAACCTTCTCACACTATTTCATTTGTTTTTGAAACTGAGTAAGGAAAAGCCAGAACCCCACCCCATCCCCCCCTTTTTTTGGTATCCCATCCTTTTCTCTCTATGCCATTGACAAAATGGTATTAATATTTTAACTAAAACAAAAAGCCATTGCAGTATACTAAAATTTAGAGTGTTTTGGAATTAGATTGGCAGGACAAGCATATTCTTTTCTATCAACCCACTAATTAAATTACATAATTGTAAAGACATAAAAGTATAGCTCACTGCTATCATGCCTAAAAAGCAGGAAGCACTTAATAGTTCTGATCTTGTTTTTGTGACACAGATTAAACTGTTGTGTTGTTTTCACAATGTGAATGCCTCCACACATCCAAATATATGTGCCCTCTCTTTTAGTGCATTTATAATTTCTGTCATATACTATGCCTTAATTGGAGATAATTTGTCAGAAAGTTTCTTCTAAAACCTTCTCCAGGAAAATAGCTAGATAGAAATATAAGTAAAACCTACTAGGCAGCAGAAAATGCAGCGCCTTGTGACCTTGGGCAGGTCACTTAACCCTCCATTGTGCCAGGTACAAAATACTGTGGGGTCCTTTTACTAAGGTGCGCTGAAAATGGGCTGCGCTAATGTAGGTGTGTATTTTGGACACGTGCAGATCCATTCTTCAGTGCGCATGTAAAAAGGCTTTTTTCTTTTGCCAAAAATGGACGTGCGGCAAAATCAAAATTGGCATGCTTCCATTTTGGGTCTGAGACCTTACTACCACCCATTCACTTAGCGGTAAGGTCTCATGCATTAACCGGGGCGGTAATGGTCAATGCGTGTACAATGCCAATTGCCGCCTGGTTTTCATCGTGTGCCAGAAAATAAAATATATTTTCTGACACAAGTAGTGGATGCGTGTAAAAAACGAAATTACCGCCCGGACCACGCGGTAACTGGGCGGTAACTCAGAATTGACACACCTTGAGCACACATAGGTGCTTACATGGCTTAGTAAAAGGACCCCCCCCCCCCCCCGTAGATTATGAGCCCCCTAGGGACAAAGAAAAGTACCTGTATATAATGTGTGCAGCACTGCATATGTTTAGTAGCCCTATAAAAATGATTATTATTAGTGGTAGTAGAAAATAGGGGACTTTCTGGTTCTGTGAACTGTCCATGGGATAAGAGTGTATAATGGGTCCTTTGTCCCAAAACTATAGAACTGTTTCCAGAGACACTAAGAGAAGTTGCCTATGATGGAGCAAGGGAAAAACAGCAATGGGTTGTGGCTATCCAGAGGAGAAAGGGCAGGGTGCCCTTCCTTTCCACTGTGAGAGTGTTTTTGTCTTTCAGCTACAGGGAGCAAAGAAAAAAAACCTGAAGGAAATTCCACATAGAGCATAGTCAGCAAAACAACAGTGGGAAGTTGGAACAGGCTTGACAAAAACCCAGTTACAAGCAGTGAACCAGAAGGGTATTTTCCGTAATCACATGGGCAAGATACTTATCTGGGAGGCTGAAAACTTCAACTAGGTTCTTGTTTGTATTTCAAAAGGGGTGATGATTTTTAACATAAGAACAGACATACTTGGCCAGACCAATGGTCCATCTAGCCCAGTATCCTGCTTTCAGCAAGGTCACAAGTACCTGGCAGAAACCCAATTAGTAGCATCGTTCCATACTACCAATCCCAGGGCAAGCAATGGCTTTCCCCATGTATATCTCAATAGCAGACTATGGACTTTTCCTCCAGGAAATTGTCCAAATCTTTTTTAAATACAGATACACTAACCACCGTTTCCACATCCTCCGGCAGCGAGTTCCAGAGCTTAACTGTTCTTTCAGTGAAAAAATATTTCCTCCTATTTGTTTTAAAAATATTTCCATGCAATTTTGAGTGTCCCCTGGTCCTTGTACTTTTTGAATGAGTGAAAAATCAATTCACCTCCACCCGCTCCAAACCGCTCAGAATTTTGTAGACCTCAATCAAATCCCCCCTAAGCCATCTCTTTTCTAAGCTGAAGATCCCTAACTTCTTTAGCCTTTCAACATATATGAGAGCAGTTCCATCCCCTCTATCATTTTGGTCGCTCTTTTTCTAATTCCGCTATATCTTTTTTGAGATATGGCAACCAGAACTGAACTCAATGCTCAGTGTTCTAGAATGGGTTTTAAGGGAGTCTCAGAGAAAAAAAACAAGGCTCCAGGTCTCAACTAAATTATTCAAACAGCATGAGAACCTGAATTTTTGAACTATTGAATTCTAGCTCTATTTTTTGTAATTCTGAAAATTAGTAAATGTCATCTTTGTTTTGGAATAACACTTTTAGTACGTGGATTTGTATGGGAAAATCATGAGTATGAATTCCCTTAGGCTTTGCAGCTCTTGCTGTCCTTCTTTACAGAATCCTGCATCGAAGACTGCAGTGAATTAGACAGTGTTCAGATGTACTTAAAGGTAGTGCCATACCTGTTTTCATGTAGTTCCTTGGAAAAAGGGGCATGCACATATTCTGGCATAATTTGCCTTCCTATACCTCTCAAGGATAAAATTAGCTACTGATGTTTTCTGTATGTGACTGAATGGTACACTTCCTTTTTATATGCCTTGTCATTGGCACAAATGATAAAGGGAAATATGGAACAGAAAATATTAAGGCTGGACTCTTGTTTTACAAAAAAGGCCCTTGTTTAGAAAGCCGTGCTGTGAATGGGCTGTGTCGGCAATGTCGTATGGCAGGTTCTAGCGCGGCTTTGTAATCAGGGGGGTAAATCTGCAAGATCTACCCCAGATATGAAATGAGAATACTGAGAGAAAAAAATAAAAACACACTGCAGAAACTCTGCACCGGGCAATTTCATGTTTTACTTTAAATATGAGACCATTCTGTCCAATCCACTGAAATATAATGATGCTATTCTTTGCTCAAGTTTGGGAAAAATTATTGACTACAACTGAATACTCATCTGGTATTGCTAAATAAAGTTAAACCATTTTCTAATAATATAGAAGACAGCAATATTATTAAAGAAAGTAATATTATGTTTGTTGCCATAACAGTACAGTTGCATGTAAGCTTATGCTGTAAAGGTCTTTCAGCAACAAGTTGGCATATAATTTCATAAAGAAAACAATTATAGTCTGAGCAAAATAATAGCAATAAATTACTATATTTGAGTACCTACTGCATCTTTAAAATAGCCTGAACAGTAAACAGAAGTCTTATGCAAGTATAGAGACCCTAAGATCCTGCTTTAAGGGTACCTGCAATGACACCTAAAGACTATACTGGAATAAAATATGTTACTTTACAAAGACAAAACTGTTTGCTAGAGAGAAGGAGTTTTCCTTGTGATCAGTAACATATTCAAGAGAAGGTACCAGTTTTGGAGGGAATTTGCAAGGGGTATAAAACCGTGTGCACAGTTTAAATGTTTGTCTTTGCCATCTACCTTCCTGATTGCTGACCTGCATGTTAAAGGAGAGCCCTTCAAGTCCAAAGGCCCTAGCCATCAATCCCAAGCAAACATAGGAAATAAAGATACCAGGACAGTCTATGAGGAGGGACCTAGGAACCTTCAGCAGTAACAGCAGTTAAGTTCTGTACTATTCTTGGGACAGCGGGAACGGGGAGTGCATTGTAGCCACTCCTGGGGTAGAGGAGAAAAAGAGAAACTGGGCGTAGTTGTATATTTCCAGCAGGGAGCTCAGTACCACGTATCATCTATGCAGTATCCTGGAACAGCTCCAGAGGCTAAAGAAACAAGAACTGCTTACAGCTACAAGTATCTTGAGAGCCACCACACATGCAGCCAGGAACACGCTACCTGCAGCACTGTTTTGGAGCCTCAGGGGCTTCCATGTAGTATGCCCTATATATAGTAGGTCACAAGGTCAATGAAAAACATTCTCCGAATCACAAGTAGCCTTATGTCTCAATTTAAACTTAGTGCCATTCTGCAAAGTCAATGTTGAACTCTCAATAGTCACTGAGCAAATGGAACAATGTCCACATTATTTTATGATATCCTTCCAAGAGGTTGCTTGACTGTCTACACATCTGAAGCACTTCATTTGTCCTGCAGATTGCTATTACGAGCATACGATATCATTAAAGTTTGATCTTAAAATACTTCACTCATCTGCATCACCTTCCAATGCTTTCTAATAATACTTGCTATTTGAGTTGACCTATTAGAACATTCCAGAATACAGAGACCTACTGAAGGGCTCCCCTTCTCTTCTTTTTTTGAATCCAATAGAGACTCCCTATGATTATACAACGCATGTTTGTAGGATTTCTTTATCAATTTTTCTGGATACCCTCTATCCCTTGTTTGTTTAAAACTTTGTTTGAAATTAAGTTTGATGGAACAGGTGTATGAGATACAAATTTTCAAACTATTTTTGATTTAGCTAGAAAATTATCTATGCAATTTGTCTGTATTGCATCCAAATCACAAAGAGGCGTGTTGGAGGGGGGGGGGGGGGGGGGGGGGGCTTTTTGTGGGTGAGCTTACAACAGATGTTTTATAGCCATAATGGAACAAAACGAAAACGTCTAGGGCCGAAACTTCAATGTTTTGGTCTAGACCTGTTTTTAGAACAAATAAGGCACAAAAAGAAGACTTAAATGATCACTGGAGAGAATCAGGGATGACCTCTACCTTACTCAGTGGTCCCTGACCTCCTTCCACCCCCCAAAATGTGAATAAAAATAGTAGTTACCAGCCTCTATGACAGCCTCAGATGTTATAGCCAGGTCTATTAGAGCAGCAAACAGGTCCCTGGAGTAGTGTAGTGGTCAGTGCAGTGCACTGTACTGTAGACAGGTGTACCCAGGCCCTACCTCCTCCTACATGTTACACTTGTGGTGGAAACTGTGAGCCCTCCAAAACTCACCAGAAACCCACTGTACCCATATATAGGTGCCCCCTTCACCTATAAGGTATATTGTAGTGGTGTACATTTGGGGATAGTGGGTTTTGAGTGGGTTTTGGAGCAACAGTGAGATGTGTACCTGGGAGCATTTATATGAAGTCCACAGCAGTGCCCCTTAGGGTGCCTCACTGCTGTCTTGGGATGTCTGGGGGACCAGTCTACTAAAAATGGTGGCCCCCCTTCTACCTCCCAATGGCTTTATTTTCTCTGTTTTCACCTGTATTTTTTTTTAATGGCCTGAAGAAATAAATGCACAGAGCACAAAAACATGTTACAAATGGTATTTAAAAAATAAATAAATAAAAGACGTGTTGTGGTTTCAAAAATGGTCATATTTTGTATTCGGATTTTAGGACATTTAGTGCAAAATGTCCAAAGTCTGACTTAGACATACCATGTAAGCCACATTGAGCCTGCAAATAGGTGGGGAAATGTGAGATACAAATGTAACCAATAAATAAATAAATATCAAAAATGCCCCTCTCAGTATCTTTGAGCTTCCTGGCTGTTATGTGAGCAGTCATAAGTACATAAGTATTGCCACACTGGGACAGACCAAATGTCCATCAAGCCCAGTATCTTGTTTCCAACAGTGGCCAATCCAGGTCACAAATACCTGGCAAGATCCTGAGAAAGTTTAATATATTTTAAGCTGCTTATCCCAGAAATAGTAGTGGATTTTCCTCAAGTCAATTTAATAATGGTCTATGGACTTTTCCTTTAGGAAGCCGTCCACACCTTTTTTAAACCCCACTAAGCTAGCCGCCTTTACCACATTCTCTGGCAACGAATTCCAGAGTTTAACTACACATTGAGTGAAGAAACATTTTCTCCGATTCATATTAAATTTATTACTTTGTAGCTTCATTGCTTGCTCCCTAGTCCTAGTATTTTTGGAAAGAGTAATCAAACGATTCACGTCTACCCGTTCCACTCCACTCATTATTTTATAGACCTCTATCATATCTCTCCTCAGCCTTCTTTTCTCCAAGCTAAAGAGCCCTGGAAGCTTCAACCTTTCCTCATAGGGAAGTCATCCCATCCCCTTTATCATTTTTGTCGCCCTTCTCTGTACGTTTTCTAATTCCACTATATCTTTTTTTGAGATGCGGCGACCAGAATTGAACACAATATTCGAGGTGCGGTCGCACCATGGACCAATACAAAGGCATTATAATGTCCTCACTTTTGTTTTGTTTTCCATTCCTTTCCTAATAATACCTAACATTCTATTTGCTTTCTTAGCTGCTGCAGTACACTGAGCAGAGGGTTTCAACGTATCATCAACAACGACGCCAAGATCCTTTTCTTGGTCAGTGACTCCTAACGTGGAACCTTGCATTGCGTAGCTATAGTTCGGGTTCCTGTTTCCCACATGCATCACTTTGCACTTGCTCACATTAAACGTCATCTGCCATTTAGACACCCAGTCTCCCAGTCTCATAAGGTCCTCTTGTAATTTTTCACAATCCCGTAACCTCCGTTCTCAAGACAAATCCCTCCTTTCAGTACTCTTCTCCACCACCGCCAACTCCAGGCTCCGCCCTTTCTGCCTCGCCTCACCCCATGCCTGGAATAAACTCCCTGAGCCCATACACCAGGCCCCCTCCCTGCCCATCTTCAAAGCCTTGCTCAAAGCCCACCTCTTCAATGTCGCCTTCGGCACCTAACCACCATACCTCTATGCAGGAAATCTAGACTGCCCCTATTTGACATTTCTCCCATTAGATTGTAAGCTCCTTGGAGCAAGGACTATCCTTTTATTAATCTGTACAGCGCTGCGTAACCCTAGTAGCGCTCTAGAAATGTTAAGTAGTAGTAGTAGTAGTAATATTGCCCTTACATAAGATTTAAGTAAATTTACAGGCTAAGAGCTAGCTAATATTTATTCAGATCTAGTTCATGTTGTTTCATTGCTATCTTAAGGTGAGTTTCATCCAGGTATTACTCTGCCTTCAGAGGGCTTACATTAATGCAGGCTACTAAACAGAAAATATTTTTGTAGTGCCTGAAATGGTGCGCAATATGGTGGGAACTACTGTGGGCTCCTGCGATAGCCCGGCGGAAGTTCCAGAATGGCGCACGGCAAGCCTGTTGCTGCATGCCAACCCTTTAGTAAAATGGCCCCTCAGTCTGTTATTGAGACAGACATGGGAAAGTCATTGCTTGCCCCAGGATTGGTAGCATGGAATGTTGCTACTATTTGGGTTTCTGCCAGGTACTTGTGACCTGGATTGGCCACTATTAGAAGCAGGATACTGGGCTAGATGGACCATTGGTCTGACCCACTATTCTTATGTTCTTAAAAAGAAAAGCTTTTCATAGTAACTTACTAAAAGTCAAGAAAACTCAAGGGAAACAGTTTTTGACTAAAATGGGAAGAATATGTAGAGTAACAGGTTGACCAGGAAGAGGAGGGTCTGGTCATTGGACAAAACAACCTGCAGACAAATGAGGACAGCAGCAACAAATCTTCTCTTCCAGAACATCCATTAGGGCTTCTTTCAGTAGCTCACTGAGCTTTGCTCACCACCACATGCAGCCATTTTGCAAAGGGGGGGAGGGGTAGGGGAAAATTCCAGTCAGAAATACACTGACTCACTATCCAGTGACTGCACATAAAACACACTGCTCCTCCTCCCCCTCACCACACTTCCCAGCATGTTGCTAATAACAGCTCACTTCCTGCATCAACATCTAATTCTGCTGTAACATTTTATGGTGCTTTGTAAAGTTAAACAGCCCTTTATTTAATTACTGAGAACAGGAACTTACTTTCTATTGTTGCTTTTCTTTTATTCTTTTCTGTAAAACCATAAGGCAGTTTTCTAAGCCATTTACTTGAGTACATTGACTTAGCTAAGGTCTGCCTTCCTTTGTCATGGGTTTCCATAGTATGTCCACTTTTAGCGAGGGTGAAGAGTGGTAATCCTGGCGGTGTGTTCATATAAGGGGAAGAAAACGCGTGAATGTTGTATGTTCAAATATACATTTTCTACTTGTCTACTGTTCAGGCATCCACACAAAGAACAAGTATGTTGTTCTAGCTAATCCTCAAAGAGAATTTAACTGGGTAATTTCTATTTGAAAATTAGCTTCAAAGTATCCACATTATTTATTTATATATTCCATTTTTATTTATTTATTTATTATGTTATCATTTAAATAAAAGCCCATAACAGAGTGTAAATACTTGCTACCCCGATATTCAAAATCTTTTAACTGGCCTGGAATGGCACCTGGCCAGTTAAATGGCACTTAACCAGCTGTCAATATTCAAGGGGGAGATAACTAACTATTGTCTGCTGAATGTTCCTGGTTAGTGGCTAGGAGATAACTGTCCATACTGTGTGGTATAGCCAGCTATCCCCAAATATTCAGCACATAACTGGCTTTTGTTAGTGGCCACATTGGGCTGCATAAATAGCTGGAACATCTTTGGCTGGTTTAATAGTAACTGGCTATCTCCTAATATCAACTTTTTTTTTGTTACATTTGTACCCTGTGCTTTCCCACTCATGGCAGGCTCAATGTGGCTTACATATTGTATACAGGTACTTATTTGTACCTGGGGCAATGGAGGGTTAAGTGACTTGCCCAGAGTCACAAGGAGCTGCCTGTGCCTGAAGTGGGAATTGAACTCAGTTCCTCAGGACCAAAGTCCACCACCCTAACCACTAGGCCACTCCTCCTCCTCCTCCTTATCTGGTTAAGTCTAAACCAACCAAATATAAACCAAATAGTCAATGCCAGTCACCCGAAACGGCTCGTCATTGAATATCAGGGCTGACTGCCGACCACAGGAGTTAGCTGGGATCTCTCCCGAGGTCTGAATATCAGCCCCTTAAAAATAACTGATTAAAAACTGACCACTACGCATGTCAGAAAATAATTTTTATTTTCTGGTGCATGACACTACCAGGCGGTAAAAGGCATTTGACACACGTAGACCATTACTGCCCAGTTAACACATGAGACCTTACTACTAAGTCAATGGCTGGCGGTACGGTCTCAGACCCAAAATGGACATGCATCAGTTTTCATTTTGCCGCATGTATATTTTTGATCAAATTTTAAAAAGTCATTTTTACAGGTGCGCTGAAAAATGGATCTGCGTGCGTCCAAATCATGCGCCTACACTACCGCAGGCCATTTTTCAGCGCACCTTATTAAAAGGACCCCTGTGCCACTGAATATCAACTCTGATCACTGTGGCGCTCACTGGTTAGTGCTGGGATGGTCAATGGGAAGACCCAGGTTTATGCAGAGACTGGTGACATTCAGCGCTGCTGCCTGCATAGTTAACTGGCCATTAGAACAGAATAAAAAGCAGTGTCAGGATAGCTATGTGGGTATGGCACTGAATATTGTCCATACCCGCATCATTTTCAGGCACTGCCAAAGACCCAGATATTTAGCACTGGTGCCCAGATATGATCTGGCATTGAATATCCAGGTCTAAGTTAGTGGTGAAGGTCAGTGTTTACGGATACAGATTGATCAGTTATAAATACCAAACACAGTATAACACAAAACGGACAAAGTAAAATAAAAACTCACCCAGGAAATAACCACATATCATAAAATAAATAAAGCACAGGAAAGAGAAACAAACATAACAAGAAAACACTCATAAATTTAGCATACATATCACTAAAAAATATAATAGAACAGCACAGTGTACATGTACTTTGCAAATAAGTGGCCTATGGAAGTCATCTCTGAATAGCTAGTTGTGCTCTTACATTGAAATTCAATTTTTTTTGCGAACTGTCTTATTATATTAATGTGGATTAATTTTCTCTTCCATAAAAGGAATCAATAGTTAGGCAAAACAATGGAACATTAAGAGACCAACTCAGGCAAAAAAAAAAAATAATCTAATGGAGGAGAAACATTTCCTTTCACTGAATTATTTTGGTAAATTGCACTTATACACTATTCAAACCTTCACCCAAATGTAAACATTCTTCTAATCAAAGAGAGAGAGAGATGTTATAGTTCATACTAATTGACCCAAAACATTCAGTAACTAATTGTATTCTTTTCTATAAATAAGTAAGGGCTTTATTCATTTTCTCTTTTCAAGCCTTTTCTACATCTGTTTTATTGTTTTCCTTTGTGAAGAATCAGATGTGAAATTAGCAAAGAAATCCATTAAGCTCTAGGACATGTTTCTTTGTATTGAGCTCCAAGTTCCTATCACTAAACTTAGTACTGAAAAGTTTTCATATCCAGATCTGATTCCTCTGGACAGCTGTAAGGCATTTACCTATAGTGAAATATCATTGAAATATAGAATATAATAGCAGCGGAAGACCATTAGGTTTTTTGAGACAGTGAATGATACATACCTGTAGCAGGTGTTCTCCGAGGACAGCAGGCTGATCGTTCTCACGACTGGGTGACGTCCGCGGCAGCCCCCACCAACCGGAAGAAGCTTCGCGGGCGGTCCGCACGCAGGGCACGCCCACCGCGTATGCGCGGCGGTCTTCCCGCCCGTGCGCGACCGTTCCCGCCAGTTGAATGACAAGCAAAAAGATGAAAACGCAACTCGAAAGGGGAGGAGGGAGGGTAGGTGAGAACAATCAGCCTGCTGTCCTCGGAGAACACCTGCTACAGGTATGTATCATTCACTTTCTCCGAGGACAAGCAGGCTGCTTGTTCTCACGACTGGGGTATCCCTAGCTCTCAGGCTCACTCAAAACAAGAACCCAGGTCAATGGAACCTCGCAACGGCGAGGATATAACAGAAATTGACCTACAAAGAACAACTAACTGAGAGTGCAGCCTGACCAGAATAAATTCGGGTCCTGGAGGGTGGAGTTGGATTTAAACCCCAAACAGATTCTGCAGCACCGACTGCCCGAACCGACTGTCGCGTCGGGTATCCTGCTGGAGGCAGTAATGTGATGTGAATGTGTGGACAGATGACCACGTCGCAGCCTTGCAGATCTCTTCAATAGTGGCTGACTTCAAGTGGGCCACTGATGCTGCCATGGCTCTAACACTATGAGCCGTGACATGACCCTCAAGAGCCAGCCCAGCCTGGGCATAAGTGAAGGAAATGCAATCTGCTAGCCAATTGGAGATGGTGCGTTTCCCGACAGCGACCCCTAGCCTGTTAGGGTCCAAAGAAACAAACAATTGGGCGGACTGTCTGTGGGGCTGTGTCCGCTCCAAGTAGAAGGCCAATGCTCTCTTGCAGTCCAATGTGTGCAACTGACGTTCAGCAGGGCGGGTATGCGGCCTGGGGAAGAATGTTGGCAAGACAATTGACTGGTTAAGATGGAATTCCGACACCACCTTCGGCAGGAACTTTGGGTGGGTGTGGAGCACTACTCTGTTGTGATGAAATTTGGTATATGGAGCATGAGCTACCAGGGCTTGAAGCTCACTGACCCTACGAGCTGAAGTAACTGCCACCAAGAAAATGACCTTCCAGGTCAAGTACTTCAGATGGCAGGTATTCAGTGGCTCAAAAGGAGGTTTCATCAGCTGGGTGAGGACGACGTTGAGATCCCATGACACTGCAGGAGGCTTGATAGGGGGCTTTGACAGAAGCAAGCCTCTCATGAATCGAACGACTAAAGGCTCTCCAGAAATGGCTTTACCTTCCACACGATAATGGTAAGCACTAATCGCACTAAGGTGATTCCTTACTGAGTTGGTCTTGAGGCCAGACTCTGATAAGTGCAGAAGGTATTCAAGCAGGTTCTGTGCAGGGCAAGAACGAGGTTCTAGGGCCTTGCTCTCACACCAAACCTCCTCCACTTGAAAAGGTAACTCTTTTTAGTGGAATCCTTCCTAGAGGCAAGCAAGACACGGGAGACACCCTCTGACAGACCCAACGCAGCGAAGTCTACGCCCTCAACATCCAGGCCGTGAGAGCCAGGGACTGAAGGTTGGGGTGCAGCAACGCTCTGTCGTTCTGCGAAATGAGAGTCGGAAAACACTCCAACCTCCACGGTTCTTCTGAGGACAACTCCAGAAGAAGAGAGAACCAGATCTGACGGGGCCAAAAGGGCGCTATCAGAATCATGGTGCCGTGGTCTTGCTTGAGCTTCAGTAAGGTCTTCCCCACCAAAGGTATGGGAGGATAAGCATACAGGAGGCCGGTCCCCCAATGGAGGAGAAAGGCATCCGACGCTAGCCTGCCGTGTGCCTGTAGTCTGGAACAGAACAGAGGCAGCTTGTGGTTGGTCTGAGAGGCGAAAAGGTCCACCGAGGGGGTGCCCCACTCTCGGAAGATCTTGCGTACCACTCTGGAATGAAGCGACCACTCGTGCGGTTGCATGACTCTGCTCAGTCTGTCGGCCAGACTGTTGTTTACACCTGCCAGGTATGTGGCTTGGAGGAGCATGCCGAACTGGCAAGCCCAACGCCACATCCCGACGGCTTCCTGACACAAGGGGCGAGATCCGGTGCCCCCCTGCTTGTTGGTGTAATACATTGCAACCTGATTGTCTGTCCGAATTTGGATAATTTGGCAGGACAGCCGATCTCTGAAAGCCTTCAGTGCGTTCCAGATCGCTCGGAGCTCCAGGAGGTTGATCTGCAGATCCTTTTCCTGTAGGGACCTCAGACCCTGGGTGTGAAGCCCATCGACATGAGCTCCCCACCCCAGGCGAGATGCATCCGTCGTCAGCACTTTCGTGGGCTGCGGAATTTGGAATGGACGTCCCAGGGTCAAATTGGTCCAGATGGTCCACCAGAGCAGTGAAGTGCGGCAACTGGTGGAGAGGCGGATGACATCTTCTAGATTCCCGGTGGCTTGAAACCACTGGGAAGCTAGGCTCCATTGAGCAGATCTCATGTGAAGACGAGCCATGGGAGTCACATGAACTGTGGAGGCCATATGACCCAGAAGTCTCAACATCTGCCGAGCTGTGACCTGCTGAGACGCTCTGGTCTGCAAAGCTAGGGACAGGAGGTTGTGGGCCCTCGCTTCGGGAAGGAAGGCCTGAGCCGTCTGGGTATTCAGCAGAGCTCCTATGAATTCCAGAGACTGTGTTGGCTGGAGATGGGACTTTGGGTAATTTATCACAAACCCCAGCAGCTCCAGAAGTTGAATAGTGCACTGCATAGACCGGAGGGCTCCCGCCTCCGAGGTGTTCTTGACCAGCCAATCGTCGAGATATGGGAACACGTGCACTCCCAGCTTGCGTAGATACGCCGCTACCACCACGAGGCACTTTGTAAACACTCGTGGGGCAGAGGCGAGCCCAAAGGGCAGCACACAATACTGAAAGTGCCGTGCGCCCAGGCGGAATCTGAGATACTGTCTGTGAGCTGGCAGTATCGGAATGTGAGTGTATGCATCCTTTAAATCCAGGGAACATAGCCAATCGTTTTTCTGAATCATTGGCAGAAGGGTGCCCAAGGAAAGCATCCTGAACTTTTCTTTGACCAGGAATTTGTTCAGGCCTCTCAGGTCTAGGATGGGACGCATCCCCCCTGTTTTCTTTTCCACAAGGAAGTACCTGGAATAGAATCCATGCCCTTCCTGCCTGGGTGGTACGGGCTTGACCGCATTGGCGCTGAGAAGGGCGGAGAGTTCCTCTGCAAGTACCTGCTTGTGATGGGAGCTGAAGGATTGAGCTCCCGGAGGACAATTTGGTGGCAGGGAGGCCAAATTCAGGGCGTATCCGCACCGCACTATTTGGAGAACCCACTGGTCGGAGGTTATGAGAGGCCACCTTTGGTGAAAAAATTTTAACCTCCCTCCGACCGGCAGATCGTCCGGTACGGACACTTTGAGGGCGGCTATGTTCCCGTGGATCCAGTCAAAAGCCCGTCCACGGCTTTTGCTGTGGAGGCGCAGGGGGCTGCTTAGGCGCACGCTGTTGACGAGAACGAGCGCGCTGGGGCTGTCCCTGTGCCTGACGAGGCCTTCGGGCCGGCTGGGTGTACCTACGCTTGGCAAAAGAATAGGGTACAGCCTGCCGGGCCCGGGAAAAACGTCCACCTGCTGAGGTGGGTGCTGAAGGCGCCCGGTGGGAGAGCTTGTCGAGGGCGGTTTCCTGCTGATGCAGTTGGTCCACCAGCTGCTCGACCTTCTCACCAAAGATATTATCCCCCCGGCAAGGGACGTCGGCCAGTCTCTGCTGGGTGCGGTTGTCCAGGTCAGAGGCACGCAGCCATGAGAGCCTGCGCATCACTATACCTTGGGCCGCAGCACGAGATGCCACGTCACAGGTGTCATAGATACCCCTGGACAGGAACTTTCTGCACGCCTTCAGCTGCCTGACCACCTCCTGATAAGGCCTGGACTGCTCCGGCGGGAGCTTGTCAACCAGGTCAGCCAGTTGCTTCACAGTGTTCCGCATGTGGATGCTCGTGTAGAGCTGGTAAGATTGGATGCGGATCACGAGCATGGAAGATTGGTAGGCCTTCCCCCCAAACGAGTCCAGAGTGCGAGACTCCCGCCCCGGGGGCGCCGAGGCGGTATCCCTCGAACTCCGTGCCCTCTTGAGAGCAGAATCCACGACCGCCGAGTCATGGGGCAATTGGGACCGCATTAACTCTGGGTCCGAGTGGATTCTGTACTGGGACTCTGCTTTCTTGGGAATGGTGGGATTAGATAATGGTCTCATCCAGTTCCGAAGCAGTGTCTCTTTGAGGACATTGTGCAACGGCACCGTGGAGGACTCTCTAGGTGGTGATGGATAGTCAAGGACCTCGAGCATCTCAGCCCTCGGCTCATCCACAGAGACCACGGGGAAGGGAATGCAAATAGACATGTCCCTTACAAAGGAGGCAAAGGAGAGGCTCTCAGGAGGCGAGAGCTTTCTCTCTGGTGAAGGCGTGGGGTCCGAGGGAAGACCCGCAGACTCCTCTGAGGAGAAATATCTGGGGTCTTCCTCTTCCCCCCACGAGGCCTCTTCCTCGGTATCGGACATAAGCTCATGTAGCTGAGTCCTTAACCGGGCCCGGCTCAACGTCGAGGCACCGAGGCCTCGGTGTCGTCGAGCGGTGGACTCCCGCGCCGGCGGGGACGAAGCTCCCTCCATCGACGTTGACGGGGACTCCACCTGCGTGGCGGTCGAGACCGGCGCCGCAAGCGGCGGCGGTGTCGAAGGCCTCGGCACCGGGCTAGAGCTCGCCGGCGCCACAGTCAACGGCGCCGAGGGCGCAAGCACCCCCGGCGCCGGCACAGCCTGGCGCATCAGCTCTTCCAGGATCCCCGGAAGGATGGCTCGGAGGCACTCGTCCAGGCCCGCTGCCGGGAAAGACGGGGGGGCCGGTAGAGGTGCTGGTGCCGGAAGCTGCTCGGGTCCAGGAGACTGCACCGAAGTGCTGGGACCCTGACGCGTCGGTACCTCCACTACCGAAGGGGATCTCTCCTCTCGACGCGGACGCTTCGGCGTTGACTCCTCGCCGGTACCGAGAGCCGGATGCATCGAAGGCGACCGATGACGGTGCTTCTTAGATTTCTTGCGGTGCCCGTCATCGGTGCCAGGTGGAATGGGGGAGGAGGAGGTCGATCCCCCTCGGTCTCGAGGAACCGGGTCAGACAGGGTTCGGTCCCGAGGGCCATGGGCCGAGGGAGTGACCGGGGCCGATTGCCCACGCAGCCTCTCACCCCTACCCTCACCGGAGGACCGGCGGGCCGACGGGACCTGTGCTCCTGGGGTCGATGCCATCGGTGCCGATTTCGCGGGCATCGATACCAGTACCGAAGAACCGGCCGTCGATACCGATGCCGTCGAGGTCGACGTCGAGGGGCCGGCGCAAGTTCCGAAAAGACGGTCCCGTAGAACTTGCCTCGCAACCTGAGTCCGTTTCCGGAGACCAAGACACAAAGAACACGACTTGATATTGTGCTCCGGCCCGAGGCACTGGAGGCACCAAGCGTGGGTGTCGGTCTGCGAGATAGGCCAGCCGCACCGACCACACTTCTTAAATCCACTCGGGACCTTCGAGGACATCGACGGAAAAATCGCGTCGGCGAAATTAAAGTCGTCGATGGTGGCGGTAAATCACACCTCGAAAAATAAAGCAACGCGACGCCCCCGCTAGAAAACGAGGGAAAACAAGCGCGTTCACACTTTTTTTTTTTCTTTTTTGAAGAAAAAGAAAAGGGTCCGGAACGCGCCCAGAAACAAACAAAAAAACTAAGAAAATTCGCGAAAACGCGACGGTTTTTCGGGGCTGAACAAGAGAGAGAGCGGCGACGCACGACTCTCTCCAGCGCGGAAAAAACAAGACTGGCGGGAACGGTCGCGCACGGGCGGAAAGACGGCCGCGCATGCGCGGTGGGCGTGCCCTGCGTGCGGACCGCCCGCGAAGCTTCTTCCGGTTGGTGGGGGCTGCTGCGGATGTCACCCAGTCGTGAGAACAAGCAGCCTGCTTGTCCTCGAAGAATACTCAATTTCATTCCTGGTAGAATCAACTACAACAAAATAAAGCGGATGAGGGATCCAAATGAGCAAACGTCTCCAACAAACACCAAAGATCCCTTGAGATAAACAAAACTTGGGTGTCCCACAGTAACAATGCTGAATAGTTAAATATCGGAAGGAAAAAGCCTCAGGCCCTCAAGGTCAAAAGCAAACTCCGGCGCTAGAGGCTGTTAACGCCATACTAGCGCCGGAGTTTGCTGCCGACCCATGATCAGAGCCCTCGAGCGCGTGAAACAACGCACTCGAGGGCTCTTAGCGCAAGTAGCTTGCAAATGCATGCTAATCAGCGCTTAACGCATTCATCCCCAATGATCAGAGGCCAGCGCGCCAAAGATTGGGTCGCTGGCAGCGGCAAAATCTACGTCAGCTCCGAGCTGGCATTAGGGTTTGCGCTGAACATTGGGGAGGAATGGTGAGCCCTGTCCAGCATGCAGTTGCATGCTGGCAGGCCCCCGTTCCCCCCCCCCCCAAGGCAAACACAAACAGGGGGCTGGTATACGCTGGGGGGGAGTTGGGGTGGACCTCCAGCCCCCCCCCCCCCCATCGCTCGCTAGGTGGGAGGGTGGGAGAGGGTTTGGCCGGTGGCAGCAGCCACTTGATATTTTCTGGGGGTTTGGGGGGCTGGAGACCCACCGAATCTCCAGCCCTTCCTGAACTGGGGGGGGGGGTGAGATTGTCGGGGGGACCGGAGGTCCACCGGACCTCCAGTCACCGTTTTGCCTTGCTCGGGGCAGGGGTAGTCAGGGCTTGGTGGTCCCATGGACCTCCAGCCCCTGTGTTTGACAGGTTTGGGCTTTTGACAGCCCAGACCTGTCAAATAAGTGCGGGAGAATTGTGCTGAGCGCATGCTCAGGTACAATTCTCCCGCACTTCTACCCCTTGATCAGAGATAATTGCGCTGCTTAAATTTGCATGAATTATCTCTGATCATCGATGCAGAAAAGCCCTGCGCTGTTCCAGTGCTATTTTTAGAGCGCTGTTTGGAACAGCGTGGGGCTTTGGATCATGAGAGCCTCAAAGAGCTCCAGATCACAAGATCTATAGAGCTGAAAGGATTGTAAATGATCTGCAATTCATCATTGGGTAAAAAAAAACCTTCCGACAGATATAGGAAGCACATCACACTGTCAATTCTTTGTGTGCATCAAAATAATACAGTTTCAAAATAACACAGTTTTGCAAAGAAGTTCCAAAACAATTCCCCTGGCAGCTCAAGTGGCTATCTTCCATATACGCCAACACCCACAGACCAACATTAGCCAGCATTTCGCTTGGCTCACATTCGCCCTGCTACTTCAGGGTCTTTTAGAGCGGGGTAAACATAGATAGCCACTTCAATCTAGAGCGCTGGTAGAATGCCATAGATCACAGTTGATTATTGTTTTCTTATCATGTAGCATAGCATAGTGTATATATTTTATTTATAACGTGTTTTCTCAAATGAATCACTCGAAGCACCATCAATTATTATATGAAATAAATATACAATTAGTAAACAAAAAATCATAATAGTAAATAAAACAAAACAAAGGTTAAAAATACACACACACATGCAATGGTAAAAGCTACAAGCAATTAATTCAATAGTATATGATATTTGTCACAAAAGTCAGGACTCGTGAGCCCTTGGGCCACTACTGGCGACCGACAGCAGTAAGCGAACCACACAAACAAGGATCTAAGCTGGAAACGGACAGGACTGGTATGAGTAGGACCGGAACAAGCTGGACTGGAGCAAGTAGGACTGGAACTGAAGCTGAAGGCAGGCAGCACTGGAGCAAGCAGGACTGGAACAGAAGCTGAAGGCAAGCAGGACTGGAACAGAAGCTGAAGGCAGGCAGGACTGGAGCAAGCAGGACTGGAACAGAAGCTGAAGGCAGGCAGGACTGGAACTGAAGCTGAAGGCAGGCAGCACTGGAGCAAGCAGGACTGGAACAGAAGCTGAAGGCAGGCAAGACTGGAACAGAAGCTGAAGGCAAGCAGGACTGGAACTGAAGCTGAAGGCAGGCAGCTCTGGAGCAAGCAGGACTGGAACAGAAGCTGAAGGCAGGCAGGACTGGAACAAAAAGGACTGGAACAGAAGCTGAAGGCAAGCAGGACTGGAACTGAAGCTAAAGGCAGGCAGCGCTGGAGCAAGCAGGACTGGAACAGAAGCTGAAGGCAGGTAGAACTGGAACAAGCAGGACTGGAACAGAAGCTGAAGGCAGGCAGCACTGGAACAAGCAGGACTGGAACTGAAGCTGAAGGCAGGCAGGACTGGAACAAAGAGGACTGGAACAGAAGCTGAAGGCAAGCAGGACTGGAACAGAAGCTGAAGGCAGGCAGCTCTGGAGCAAGCAGGACTGGCACAGAAGCTGAAGGCAGGCAGGACTGGAACTGAAGCTGAAGGCAGACAGCACTGGAGCAAGCAGGACTGGAACAGACGCTGAAGGCAGGCAGCACTGGAGCAAGCAGGACTGGAACAGAAGCTGAAGGCAAGCAGGACTGGAACAAAGAGGACTGGAACAGAAGCTGAAGGCAAGCAGGACTGGAACAGAAGCTGAAGGCAGGCAGCTCTGGAGCAAGCAGGACTGGCACAGAAGATGAAGGCAGACAGGACTGGAACTGAACCTGAAGGCAGACAGCACTGGAGCAAGCAGGACTGGAACAGAAGCTGAAGGCAGGCAGCACTGGAGCAAGCAGGACTGGAACAGAAGCTGAAGGCAGGCAGGACTGGAACAAAAAGGACTGGAACAGAAGCTGAAGACAAGCAGGACTGGAACAGAAGCTAAAGGCAGGCAGAACTGGAACAAAAAGGACTGGAAGAGAAGCTGAAGGCAGGCAGGACTGGAACTGAAGCTGAAGGCAGGCAGCACTGGAGCAAGCAGGACTGGAACAGAAGCTGAAGGCAAGCAGGACTGGAACTGAAGCTAAAGGCAGGCAGCGCTGGAGCAAGCAGGACTGGAACAGAAGCTGAATGCAGGCAGAACTGGAACACGCAGGACTGGAAGAGATGCTGAAGGCAGGCAGCACTGGAACAAGCAGAACTGGAACAGAAGCTGAAGGCAGGCAGGACTAGAACAAAGAGGACTGGAACAGAAGCTGAAGGCAGGCAGCGCTGGAGCAAGCAGGACTGGAACAAAAGCTGAACGCAGGCAGGACTGGAACAAACAGGACTGGAACAGAAGCTGAAGGCAGGTAGGACTGGAACAAGCAGGATGGAACAAGCAGGACTGGAACAGACGTTGAAGGCAGACAGGGCTGAAACAAGCAGTGGTGGAACTGAAGCTGAAGACAAACAGGGCTGGAACTGAAGCTGAAGACTTACAGGACTGGAACAAGCAGGGTTGGGATTGAAGTTGAAGACTGGTAGGACAGGAACAAGCGGGGCTGAAACTGCAACAAACACATACAGATGAAAACTCATCTGTTGCAAAGACAAAGCAGGAAGATTTCTAAGCACTTTATAAAGGCATTTACAGATTTAGCCCTGGCCACCTCCACTTCAATCCTCCCTGCCACTGCCACCGCTGCAAGGTACCTTTGCTGGCGGGGTCCCCAACCCCCGCCAGCCAATGTCTCCTTCAGCGCCAGTCTCCGGCGCGTTCGCTGATCTGTGCTGTGAGTCCTGACGTCCAGCATGTCCTGCACGTTCCTTTAAGTAAAGGAACGTGCAGGACGTGCAGGACATGCAGGACGTGCAGGACGTCAGGACTCACAGCACAGATCAGCAAACGCGCCAGAGACAGGCTCTGAAGAAGACTTCGGCTGTCGGGGGTTGGGGACACCCCGCAGCAAAGGTACCTTGCGGCAGCAGGGGGGTCGAAAGTGGCGGAGGAGGGTCCTTGTGGCGGCAAGGGGAGGCGGGTCAGCAGTTGGGGGAGGCGGGCTAAAATGTGCCCCTCAACTTGGGCTCTGCACCCCCTCCTGCCGAGGTCTGGCTACTGGGTCACCGTATCTCAAAAATATATTGCGGGATTAGATAAGCCATTGACCTAGCGGTAAGGTCTCACGCAGTAACCGGGTGGTAATGGTCTGTGCGCATCAATTGCCACGCACTAGAAATAAAAAATATTTTTCAGACGTACGTAGTGGATGCGCTCCAAAATTGAAATTACCGCAAGGGCCACGTGGTAACTGGGCGGTAACTCCAATTTGGCGCATGTTGGGTGCACGTAGGCACCTACACGGCTTAGTGAAAGGGCCCCTGAGCTAGATGGACCATTGGTCTAACCCAGTATATCTATTCTTATGTTTTTCTAAAATGCATACAGGAGTTGACATATATGTGCTAGTTATATGAGGTTGCAGCAGCACCCATTTTGCAAATGTAAATGTTTACAGTATCAGTGGAGGCAACTTGGTAACATACAAGTCTCTGTGCTGGCACATACACATATATGTTGGTATTTGAAAATATGCACATGAATATGCTGGTACATAGATGTGAATGTCTGCCATTTTAGAAACTTCATGTCTGTGTTTCCTGAAGCTGTCATAGAGTCTATCTTTTGCTAGTACTGATTGCAAGGGGGAAAGGGAGGGGACAAAAAGCACTGATGGATTAAGAGGTGACCTATTTATAGACTCACAGTTATACAATTACCTTCTATCTCTATAGTGCCGCTGAAAATGCATAGATAAGGGACATATGAGTATAGCAGCAGCCACTATACAGATAAACTCTTTTGAATATCCAGCCATTAATTTATTGTTGTTGGGTGATGTTTGGCTATTATTGCTTTGATGATGTGGTTGACAGTTATATTTTCCTTTTGGAGATATATTTGTCTGAGCCTGCTTTAAATTGGTCTTTCTCTGAAGAACTTTTTTCTTCTGAAGGTTCTAATTTCTGCAGAAGGAGTTGGTTGTCACTATTCCCACAGTAGCAATAGATGACTTCATTAATCACAGAGTGGCTAAGGAATTGTTCTGAGACTAGAAAAAGAGCAGAAAATGTAACATTTGGATGAGAGCCACAACCATAATGTCTGAACATGGTTATTTTTTTTTCAAAGATGCAGAGAAAATGCACATTCTCCTGATTGTATTTAAAGAAAATGCTATATTTTCTCATGCTGTTTATTTAATAATTTTTGAAATTTATTTTAAAGGGAAGCCTCTGAGTTCAGACAATTCCAGACACTCATCAGCTGGATCAATTCTATATTCAAATGTTTCCAGGCACATTTACAGAATTTGCAATATTGCACTGAAGTAGAAGGTGCTAAAATATAAAATGCCATATATCTTCAATATAAATTATATACTGTATTGATTTCCAACCACTTAATATAATAAATTTTACACTCTAATTGAAAAGTTTTGCCCAAATTTATACATGAAGACTAAACACTAATTATGATCCATATTTAACTTGGAGGCTATTTTTCTACTTTGTGCCAAACAGCCCAAAATTCTGTAGTGATAGTATGCAAAATAAATGCTAATAATGCTACATTCTGCATTTAGACTTTGTGCTTTACATGTCAGTCTAGCCAACGTATATTCCAAGCTCTACCCTAAACTCTCGGGGCTGCCCGTAGCCACACTTCCCTCTGTTACTGGATGGACCCTGCGATTCTCAAAGACTGGATTGACAATGTGGGGAGGGTCCTCGGGCATGGAAGGATAAATCATAAGTGTTGCCATACTGGGACAGACCGAAGGTCCATTAAGATCAGCATCTTGTTTCCAACAGGGGCCGTGATTCACTGTTTATCTGAACTCGTTTTTAACCTTTATTTTCGATGTTTTATATTGGAACATTTTTATATTTAAGTTGTATATATGTTAATTTATTTGTTCTGTTTATTTTAGACCCCTGAGGAAGGCCTGTTGGCCGAAGCACGGACCGTGTAGGGTCCCATTAAACTTTTCTGGCGCTCTTACTCCCTTGGTTTTTGGTCTGTTTTGGTTTATCTTCCGCCATTTTTTGTGGTTTGTTTCGTTTTCACGGGAGATTTGGACCTTTCTTTTGTGTGTTTGGCAATTTTTTTGTCTTTCCTTTCTGAACACACTTTCATCGCCTCCAGCTTTGATTATTGCAACTTGCTCTTCACAGGTCTCCTACTAAACCTTCTCTCTTCCCTTCAATGTTTTAAAAGTTCTGCCACGTGACTTATCTTCTGCCACACTCACATAACCCATCTGCTCAAGTCATGTAATTGGCTCCCTATCCATTTCCATATAGAGCTCAAACTCCTCTTACAGTCTTACAAGTGTATTCATTGTGCAGCATCTCAGTATCGCTCATCTCTTATCTCTCTCTACACCCCTGCCCAGGAACTCTGTTCATCAGGTAAGTCACTCTTATTTGTACCCTTCTCCACTACAAACTCCAAGCTCTGTTCCTTCCATCTTGATGCACCATATGCCAGGAATAGTATTGAATAAACTTGACAGGCTAAAGTTAGGACCCAAAGTGGTGAACTGGATTAGGAACTGGTTGACAGGCAGGCGCCAGAGGGTGGTGGTTAATGGAATTCACTCGGAGGAAGGAAAGGTGAGTAGTGGAGTGACTCAAGTATCGGTGCTGGGGCCAATTCTGTTCAATATATTTGTGAGCAACATTGCCGAAGGTTTAGAAGATAAGGTCTGCCTTTTTGCAGATGATACCAAGATTTGTAACAGAGTGGACACTCTGGAGGGAGTGGAAAACATTAAGTAGGATCTGCAGAAGTTCGAAGAATGTTCTAATGTTTGGCAATTAAAATTCAATGCAAAGAAGTGCAAAGTGATATACTTAGGGAATAGAAATCTAAGGGAGACACATGTGTGAGAGACTGATATGCACAGACAGGGAGAGGGAACTTGGTGTGATAGTATCTGAGGATCTAAAGGCGATGAAACAGTGAGACAAAGCAGTGGCTGTAACCAGAAGGATGCTAGGCTGTATAGAGAAGGGTATAACCAGCAGAAGAAAAGAGGTATTGATGCCCCTGTACAAGTCATTGGTGATGCCCCGCCTGGAGTATTGTGTTCAGTTTTGGAAACTGTATCTTGCTAAAGATCTAAGAAGACTTAAAGTGATCCAGATGAAGGCAACAAGAATGCTATGGGGATTGCGCCAAAAGACATTTGAGAAGAGACTGGAAGACCTGAATATGAATACCCTAGAAGACAGGAGGAGCAGGGGAGATATGATGCAGACATTTAAATACTTGAAAGGTATTAATTAGAAACAAATATTTTCCAGAGAAGAGAAAGTAGTAAAACTAGAAGACATGAATTGAGGTTGCAGGGTGGTAGACTTAGGAGTAATGTCAGAAAATTATTTTTCACGGAGAGGGTGGTGGGAAAAAAACCTGTGATGCAATTCAAAAAGGCATGGAATGAACATAGAGGATCTCTAATGAGAAAATAAATCATATATAAAAAAACTAAACTTAAAAGGTTGCATATGTGTTTGCATGTCAAGTGGTGCTTATATAGCAACTCTGGCTGCACCAACTAAGGCTGGTGCTGGGTTGGCTTGTACAGTCTGAGTTCCGCATATGGCGATCCAATTTAGGGTGGGCTGGAGAGAGCTTTGACGGAAACTCCAGTGGTTTGAAACGTGAGGATAGTGCCGGGCAGACTTTTACAGTCTTTGTCCCGCAGATGACAAGACAGATTTGGATAGGCTGGAGTGGGCTTGGACGGCAAGTCTAGCAGTTGGAACATAAGGACAGATTCTATGATCTATGTCCCAGAAACACTAAGGAAAGATCATGATCAACTAAATAATATTACATTCATTGTTGATTTAAATCTTGAATTGATAATGAATGTGACTGTTGGGCAGACTGGATGGACCACTCGGGTCTTTATCTGCCATCACTTACTATGTTACTATGTTTGAGCAGGTGAAAATCCTACTGATTAAAGTGCCAAGGTACATGTGTATTACTATTATAAAATACAAAACCTAACCCTTACCGTTCAGTGAATCCAGAATGCCCCAATTTGACTGCCCCTATCGGACCGACCGTTCACTTGTCTATTAGATTGTAAGCTCTTTGAGCAGGGACTGTCTCTCTTTGTTAAATTGTACAGCGCTGCGTAACCCTAGTAGCGCTCTAGAAATGTTAAGTAGTAGTAGTAGTAGTAGTATACTTGATATGACTCCCTAGTATATGTCCAGAGCACTCCTCTTTTCATGCACCTATGTCTGTATATGACCAAATATATGCATATCTTGTACTCCTTTATAAATTGCTAAATACACATATTACTACTACTGCTTATCATTTCTGTAGTGCTACTAGACGTACACAGTGCTTTACACTTGAACATGAAGACAATCCCTGCTTGACAGAAGTTACATATATGTATCCACATCAACAGATCCAGCAATATCTGCTAACAACTTGCACCAAATTGAATTTACATTCAGCTGGAGGAAAGATTTCAGTAAAAACAGTGCTATATTTATAACTTAGCTACTGTATATAGCTCATCACGAGTCAGAAAACCTTCCCCTTCCTATTTTTTATTTTTAGACCAATTTTTATCCTTTCATATCTGTATCACTGTCCTTAAGCTTCAAATGTAAACAAACAACTTAACTTTGGTGAGAACTCATAGTCAGCACGGCATAAGCTGTACGGAACCCCTCCATTTCACTGCATAACGCTTCTTGAAGAGCTGTCGACTTCAAGCTGGTGTCACAAACGCTATTCTTCTGGACACTCCAACATAATATTCTGTTTCAGGAAGTCACTAGAGTCCTGCAGCATGCCATGCCTAACAACCTTGTGAGTCTAATTTGAGCCTATATTTGAGTATAGCTACACATTTATACATGTGTAACTCACCCCTTAAAGGCATAGTAATAGCCCAAACTGTACCAGCTATAGTTTCTCCTTGTACAACTCACCCACTTATGCTCTGTCCACTTCACCACCTTTGATGAGAGAAGATGGGCTGGGAGCAATTTTTGTACCTTCCTTTTATTAGTGTCCGGTGAGGCCACAGCACTCACACAGTTCTTGGTAAGGCACTGGTAGAAGGAAGGCTAGAGTGGGTTCAAGCGACAATTCCAGTAGTTGAGAAGTAAGACCAGTGCCGGGCAGATTTCTATGGTCTGTGCTCCAAAGTTGGCAAGGAGAGACAGAGATTAAGAATGCCAGTGTTTAATCATGAAGAAGTGGAACCTGTCAAGAGTGGCAGATACAGCTTTGGACACCTTGTTGGAAAGGCTGGATGGACCATGCAGGTCTTCTTCTGCCAACATTTATTGTGTTACTAGGTTACTATATATGGGACAGCAAAAGGGTGCTGACTAATCATGATTGCCTTGAAAAATACAAAGTGGATATATATTTACATGACAGTAATATATAGACAGAGACAGGAGTGGACTGAGAGTGGTCTGGGCCACCAGACACTGGGGATAGTCTGGGCCCCCTGCCTGGCCGCTGCCCGACACCCACCCTGCCGCCGCAGATGCTGCCCCCGCTGTCCTGGTCCTACCTGAGGGGTCCTGGTGGTCTGGTGTCCTCTGCAGGGGGCATGTTCTTTCCTGCCCGCTACACTGCTGCTATTCCACCACCTACTGGTGCTGCCTTGTTTTCAAAATGGCAGCCGAGACTTCCCAAGGTAGTCTCACAGGTCTTGACAGTCTCGGCTGCCATTTTTAAAATACGGTAGTGCCGGGCGGGGGAAATAGCGACAGCCCAGCGGACTGGTCAGGAAAGAACATGTCCTCCCCTCACACACACACACACTGATGTCACTAGATCACTAGTGGCGCGCCGGGCATCTGGGCAGAGCCTCTAGGCCCCCTAGAGCCTCTGGGCCCTCAGGCACTGCCCGGTTGCCCAAATGGTCAATCTGCCCCTGGACAGAGAGAGGAAAGTTGCAGTCTTTCATATTTAAAGACACCTAAAGGATAGCATGTAAATATCATGCAAACCCATTTTGCTGTCATGGATTAGATCAAACGATGTCTCATATCTGAATTGATTGTCTAGTGATCAAGTTTGATAGCGAGTTGCCAGTACTGGGCACTGCATCTGATAATATAGTCAAGTTAAAAGTGTGAATGCACTACAAAGGCTTCATAAATAAAGATATGTGGGCATAAAACAAATCACCTGCCACTTCAGATTAATTCGAAGCTCAGACTGGAAAGGTTCAGGTTTACTGGATCACCCCTAACACCTAACTCAAATTGTATTCAACCCAATTCATCCAAGAGGGAGAATAATTTACCAGTGATCAGTATACATTATATGCTTATAAGTATAAAGAAGTCCATTATCTTAGACATTTGTTTCCATGGACTGGAAAATATAGAAAGCTTTACAATATTAGAAACTGACAAAATACATTTTGAAGAAATTCCTTGAGTCTAAAAATCATAGCTATTGTGTGCGATCTAACGCTGTCGGGCAACAGATACTGAAGTTCATTCAGGATAATGGCATACCAGTTTGTCAGCTAGTCACTAAAATCATATTAGAAAGCTCATTATGTAAATTTCTGTTCAATTCGTTTTTAATGACAATTTCCTCAAAGAGACTTTACTTTATTACCAGTAGAGCAATAGAAGAGTGTTTCAGTCTCCCAGGATACAGAAGTAAGTGAGGAAACAGGATAGCATGTTTCTCAGTTTTTACTGTGTTATTTGAGAAAAGCAGGAGTATTAATCAAAATCTGAGCAAATGCCATAAAAATATGACTGCAAAAGGCAGCCCCTCTCTGATATGCTACTGGATGTGGCAAGTGCACTGAAATATGATTTACAGGTGGACTTTGAGGTGTTTACAATAACATTTGTATAAAAAGTTTTGGCATGTGACTCAGGAAAAATGTTATTGTATATGTTACAATGTGAATTATTTTGCTGGCGTTGGGTCAAAGGTGAAAAGCCAGGGGCATCCCTCACACTCTCTGCTACATGATAATCTTGGGGGGATGATCTTGGTCCTGGCAGGATCACTTCCTATCTTCTGTTGCTGCTCACCACTTATCACACCAGCAACCAGCTTATACAAACCACTCTCAGCTACTAAACTTTCAATTTCTTCTCATTCTGAAACTCCCTGACATAATGATTCATCCAATTCAGTATCTTCCCAAACATACCCATACATTTCACAGGAGGAAACAGGGTACACCTGCTCCTGCATTCTACTGTCATCAGCTGGCCTCCATCCCTCTGCCACACCCTCCACTGACTTACCCTTCTTTTGCTTACATGATCATGCAGACTATAAATAAATTAAAATAAAATAAAAACATATGGAGATGGAAACACACATTATTTTTCAAATTTTCCCTGCATCTGCAGCTGTTGGTACTTTCTTCTTAAAATGTTTTTCTATTGAAGTTGGTTAGTGTACTACTGGGGTTCTAAGACCCAAGTGTCTGATTATCACCACTAGTGCTGTTGCTGGTTAGAGAGATTGTTGTGAACCGGGGAAGCCAGGGTTCAAATCCTACTGACACTCCTTGTGTTTTTGTGCAAGTCACTAAGGGACCCCTTTACAATGCCGTAATAGAGCTACCATGGCGTTTGGCATGTGCCAATCCGGTGTGACCAGAAATATTTTTTTTATTTTTACCACAAGAAGCTTATCCGGTAGTAATTGGACAGCGCTGTGTGCTGCCCAGTTACTGCTGGGTTAGTGCAGCCTTTACCACTTCCTAAATAGGAAACAATAAGGGCTCCCCCAGAAAACATGGGGTAAGTTTGTACTTAACCACACAGCCATTCCTTTTCTTTTTTTAATTTGTTGCGGTAAAAGGGGCATTGGCACACAGCAAATCCATGCACCGATACCACTGCAGGGTCCTATTACCACAGCTTGATAAAAGGGCTCCTTAATCCTTCTATTGCCTCAGGTACAAACTTAGATTGTGAGTTCTCAGAGGATAGAGAAATACCTATAGAGAACAATTCTTTAAAGAGTGTCAGGAGGTAGCATGGTAAACGTTAATTTTATAATGGCATCTGGGTGCTCAGATTCCAATGTAGAACTCTAGCATAAGTTGGCATTTATACACTCACATTTAGGTGCACTCACTTATGGCAAAAACAATCGTAAATGCACATACCTAAATGCAGCATTTAAGCGCATAACTTATAATATTCTGTAAGCTATCCACCTTATAATCGAAAGAGAAAAACGCCCATATTCTGACCTAAATCGGGAAATGGACATCTTTCTCTCGCGGGCGCCCAAATCGGTATAATCGAAAGCCGATTTTGGGCGTCTTCAACTGCAGTCCGTCGCAGGAATGAATAAAGTTGACGGGGGAGTGTTGGAGGCGTGGTGAAGGCGGAACTGGGGCGTGGTTATCGGCCGAGGAGAGATGGGCGTCTTTAGCTGATAATCGAAAAAAAAGGCGTTTTTACCGCGATTTTGGGTCACTTTTTTGGATCCTTTTTTTCATGAACAAGTCCCAAAAAAGTGCCCCAACTGACCAGATGACTACTGGAGGGAATCGGGGATCACCTGCCCTGACTCCCCCAGTGGTCACTAACCCCCTCCCACCAAAAAAACCCCACTTTACAAACTTTTTTTACCAGCCTGTATGCCAGCCTCAAATTCCGTACCTACCTCCATGACAGCAGAATGTGTTCTATCCTCTGACAGCCTTTCCCTGGTTCTGATGTGGGTCTCGGGTGAGTGTGACACCTTTTCTGTTAAGGGCACTGCAGAGTCACATCAGCAATGCATTGTGGTGGGTGTAGGGTATTGGGCTCCGTGATTCCACTAGCATGTGTTAAATGCTCACGATGTTGGTAGTTGGTAGGCATGGGCGTAGTTTGACTGTTTCATTTGGGGGGGCAAAGGATGGGGCAGAGCATATTAGCATATTCATTTGCATATATATATGAATATGCTAATATGGAGGAAGGAAGGGAAAAAGAGCTGGCTTTTTTGGGGGAATAACCATAATGAATATGCATGAGATATGAAGCCAGCTCTTTCTCCCTCCCTCCCTCCCTCCCTCCCTCCCTTCCTTCTTTCCTCCTTACCCAGCACTCCCTCCATCTTGTAAGGCACTGCCTACCCAACAAAAACAGTGTCAGAGATATTACCTGATATGCTTATTGCTCTGGTCTGTGAAAACACTACCATTGTAGTTGTTGATGTTCAAACTTATTGAAAGAATCATGGGTTGATCAGCTTGCTAAATTGATTATTGCTAATGCACCTATTTTACCAAATTTGGAGCCATACTATGTCAATATAGGAATAATATTAAATTGAATTTAAACTCATGATACAAAATACCATCCAAAATAGGAGAATATCCAAAGCCGAGAACTTGGAGATACTTCCCCCAAAAAGCTGTCTGATTTCATTATGTACATCTTTTTACCTCACTCATAATTGTTACAGAAATCAGTTTGATTTTTTTTTTTAATAAAATACCCTCCATAAACATAAGAGTTTGTCATTTTAGGCACCTTAAAAATCCTCTTCATCTTTCAGCCATATATTCAGAAAATTATACTTTAGGATAAATATTACAGCTCATATCTAACATAGTGAATTCTACTTTAAACTTCAAGTTCTGAGTTTATATCTTGATAACGCCATGAGCGTTCAGTGCGATTTACAATTAAAATCAACAATTTCCAGTTAAGAGTCTTTGCAGCAGGAAATTTGCTAAACAGAAGATGCTTTTCCTGGGAAACTGTCTATTTAGCAGCTTACAACACATCCAGCATTCAAACGAGTAAGAACCGCAGCATGGCGATTAAGCTGTAGTTATGCAACTTTATGCTATTTATACACACAAGGTTCAAATGGGGTAGGTGGGGGGGGGGGTCACAGGTTTGCTTGCTTTGTTTTGAGTGAATGGCGACGGCTGCGCAGGGGAGTGGGAAAAAATGAGATTTACCAAATGACGTCTTCTTCCTTCTGTGGACTCAGGACGCTCAGGCTCAGTCACTTCACTTCCACTACGGACAAGGCTTGCAGCGGCGAACTAGCACCAGTAAAAGCACCAACAGGCAGGCTCGACTCCGTCCTTCGTTTCCCTGCCCTCTCAGCATCCCGCCCAAAAGGAAATGACATCAGGCGGGACACAGAGAGGGCAGGGAAGCAAAGGACGGAGTTGAGCCTACCTGTTTGTTGGTGCTTTTACTGTGACTTCAGGTGAAATGAAAGTCGTAAGTCATTTCGTTTGGGGGGCACTGCCCCCTCGCCCCCCCTCGCCCCCCCTCGCCCCCCCCCCAGTCTACGCCCATGGGCTATACTCCCATGGTGCTTTTCCCTCTGCTTACTGGGTCAGAATGTGCCCTTCTTTGTTTCTGATAGTCCATGAGGTACTGGCCATTTTTGTAAGCCAGTTTTAGATCCTGTTCATGTGTTAGCCACGTTATAGCACTTAGTTCTTACCTTGAATGTTGCTGAAAGAGGGCATTGTACACCATTCTGCCAGCTCTGACCTACTGCTAATCTGAGTATCAGCGAGACTCGTTGCCAGTGGGGCACAACCTCTGATCTGCAGTTAACTGCGAGTAAAGGTGCTTATTCAAATAAAGGACGTTTTCAGCGAGATTAGTCTTCAGGTGTCAACTGCTGTGCCAAGGTTATACACCAGCAACAAGTCCTGTCCCTGGAGCACTTTTAGTGGGTACTGCAGTGCACTTCAGGCAGGCAGACCCAGGCCCATCCCCCCCCCCCCACCCGTAACACTTATGGTGGTAAATGGGAGGCCTCTAAAACCTACTGTACCCACATGTAGTTGCCCCCTTCCTCCCCAAGAGTTATGGCAGTGTTGTACATTTGTCCCTCCCACAACCAAATGGCTTGGATTAGGACGTTTCTGAGCTGGACGTTTTTATTTTCCATTATCGCAAAAAAAAAAAAAAAACTGCCCAGCTCAGAAAGGACGAAATCTATGGCATTTGGTCCGTCCAAACCGTATTTTCGAAACAAAAGATGGACGCCCATTTTTTTCGAAAATACGGTCTGTCCCGCTTCTTCACGTACCCGTTTTCGGACATAGACGCCCATGGAGATGGGCGTTCGCATTCAATTATGCCCCTCCACGTGTGTAAATATGGGACCTGCCCACATCCCGCCCTTGCAGCTTCCCTTGTGCACATGCCCTTAAGTTTATAAACTAAAGGCTGGATACTCAAAAGATTCATGGTAGAGGGAACTGTACAGTGAATCCAGTGCAGAAAAGTCAATGCGGCATGCTTAGAGTAATGAGCACTCAAATTCATGCTGCATTAAAATCATGCCAGTAATTTGATGCTCCCAGCCTCCTCTCTCACAAAAAAAATAGCTATGCCATGCCAGGCTGGGCCCAACCCCCTTGGTCACTACTGGCTGTTGGATGGCCTAGCAGATTCCCACCTCCCCAGACCCCTCCACATACCCCATGGTAGGAGGCATGTGGAATGCCTACTTTTTCCTGTCTTTGGGCTTGTCCTCTTCAAATTGGCAACACCCCACCTCATCTGGTGCATCCTGAGATGCACTCGTCAGGGCCTAAGTACCATACAAGTAGCTTTTCCTTCATTTAAATGCAATCTGCGCTAATGGTTTCAGCACTGGCACTGAAACCATTAGAGCATTTGGAGCACACTAACGCCAGCACTAGTCAGACACTAATCACCTCTAGTGCTGGTGTTAGATTTTGAGCATCTGCCCTTAAGTGAGTTATGCACACAGGAGCCAATATTCAGACCGCAAGAGTTAGGCCGGCTAACTCCTGCGGTCGGCAGTGAGACTGGATATTCAATTGCCAGGCAATTTTTGGTGATCGGCATTGAATATCTGGTTTATTTTAAAGATAACCGGCAAAGTAGATATTCAGACTTAGCCAATTATCTTTAAACTGGCCAAAGATATCAAATATGGACGCTAAACCAGCTTTAAAAAAAATTGGTGGATAGCCGGTTCTATTGGGTGATATAACTAGCTATCTGCTATAGGTTTTGGGAGTTGTTCCTCCTGATGAAGGATATTACAAAATGCGGTCTCGCATTGAGGAGCTAAAGTGAAGCCATTTCGTATCTTTTATTGGTTCCTTATGGAAGCTCTCTTCAAGTCGCGCAGCGCCACAGAGGGAGCCTATTATGACATTTAGCATGTGAAAGATTATCTACACTGCAAGGTTTATCTCTTACAAGTGGAGGTTTCAAGTTTGTGTAAAATAACAGAAGTTTGCCACCTTATGAAGAACAATTTTGAACAAGTCGCTGGTAGGCGATATTTTGGACTGTCGGGTATTAATCTGATACAAGCAAAGAACATTTTATAAATTATTGAAAATGTGGCATCCTCAATGAACTTGAACTGTTTGTATTAACACTATGACATCTTATTGAAATGCTGAAGTATATGTATAACATGCAAAGAATATAGGTACCGCGGTGGATGACGGTGTGAAAGGCCTGTATGAGTGAGTTCCTAAGGAACCATATTAGGTTGTGGAAAGTGTATGTGTATGTATTATTACTTATTAAAGGTTAGTGTCAAGTAATACTAGGGTGCCTTTGTGTTGGAGTTAAAATTTAATACCAAGAAGTGTAGAGTGATGCACTTGGGGTGTGGAAACTGAAAAGAGAGATACCAGATAGGAGGGGAGAGATTAGTAAGCTCAACTCAGGAGAGAGACCTTAGGGTGTTGGTGTCGGAGGATCTGAAGGTGAAGAAACGATGCGACAAGGCGACAGCCGTGGCCAGAATGATGCTAGGCTGAGTAGAGAGGGGCATAACCAGCAGAAGAAAGGAGGTGTTGATGCCCCTCTACAAGTCATTGGTGAGGCCCCACTTGGAGTATTGTGTTTAGTTTTGGAGGATGTGTCTTGCTAAAGATGTAAAAGACTGGAAGCGGTGCAAAGAAAAGCTACGAAAATGGTATGGGATTTGCGTTGCAAACAGTACGAGGAGAGACTTGCTGAGCTGAACATGTATACCTTGGAGGAAAGGAGAAACAGGGGTGATATGATACAGACGTTCAAATATTTGAAATGTATTAATCCACTAACAAACCTTTTCCGGAGACGGGAAGGTGGTAGAACTAGAGGACATGAAGTGAGGTTGAAGGGGGGCAGACTCAGGACTAATGTCAGGAAGTATTTTTTCACAGAGAGGGTGGTGGATATGTGGAATGCCTTCCCGCTGGAAGTGGTAGAGATCAAAACAGTAATGGAATTCAAACATGCGTGGGATAAACACAAAGGAATCCGGTTTAGAAGGAATGGTTCCGTGGAATCTTAGCGGAGATTGGGTGGCGACGCCGGTAATTGGAAACAAAACGGGAGCTGGGCAGACTTCTACAGTCTACGCCCTGATCGTGACTGAATAGATAGAGATGGGCTGGAGTGTAAATTTTAAGGGCTTCGATGTTAGCTTCAAAACTTAGTACAAGAACAGTACTGGGCAGACTTCTACGGTCTGTGCCCTGAGAAAGGCAAGGACAAATCAAACTCAGGTATACATATAAAGTATCACATACCATGTAAAATGAGTTTATCTTGTTAGGCAGACTGGATGGACCGTACAGGTCTTTATCTGCCATCATTTACTATGTTACTACATAAGTAAATAAGTATTGCCTTACTGGGAAAGACCAAAGGTCCATCGAGCCCAGCATCCTGTTTCCAACAGTGGCCAATCCAGGTCACAAATACCCAGCAAGATCCCCAAAATGTACAAAACATTTTATACTGCTTATCCCAGAAATAGTGGATTTTCCCCATGTCCATTTAATAATAGTCTATGGATTTTTCCTTTAGGAAGCCGTCCATACCTTTTTTAAACTCCACTAAGTTAACCACCTTTACCACATTCTCTGGCAACGAATTCCAGAGTTTAATTACACGTTGAGTGAAGAAACATTTTCTCCGATTCGTTTTAAATTTACTACATTGTAGCTTCATCACATGCCCCCTAGTCCTACTATTTTTGGAAAGCGTGAACAGACGCTTCACATCTACCCATTCAACTCCACTCATTATTTTATACACCTCTATCATATCTCCCCTCAGCCGCCTTTTCTCTAAGCTGAAGAGCCCTAGCCGCTTTAGCCTTTCCTCATAGGGAAGTCGTCCCATCCCCTTTATCATTTTTGTCACCCTTCTCTGCACCTTTTCTAATTCTACTATATCTTTTTTGAGATGCGGCGACCAGAATTGAACACAGTATTCGAGGTGCGGTCACACCATGGAGCGATAAAAAGGCATTATAACATCCTCATTTTTGTTTTCCATTCCTTTCCTAATAATATCTAACATTCTATTTGCTTTCTTAGCCGCAGCAGCACACTGAGCAGAAGGCTTCCACGTATCATCAACAACGACACCTAGATCCCTTTCTTGGTCCGTGACTCCTAACGTGGAACCTTGCATGACATAGCTATAATTCGGGTTCCTCTTTCCCACATGCATCACTTTGCACTTGCTCACATTAAACATCATCTGCCATTTAGACGCCCAGTCTTCCAGTCTCGTAAGGTCCGCTTGTAATTTTTCACAATCCTCCCACGATTTAACGACTTTGAATAACTTTGTGTCATCAGCCAATTTAATTACCTCACTAGTCACTCCCATCTCTAGGTCATTTATAAATATGTTAAAAACAGCAGTCCCAGCACAGAGCCCTGGAGAACCCCACTAACTACCCTTCTCCATTGATAATACTGACCATTTAACCCTACCCTACCCTAATCACTCTCTTCCTTCTTCTTTTTTCCTTTCCTAATCGCTACACATTACTAACTGTATCTGATCTGATATACTGAAATGACAATGTTAACAAATCTATGTAAGCCACATTGAGCCTGCAAATAGGTGGGGGAATGTGGGATACAAATGCAATAAATAATAATAATAATACTCTCTGTTTTCTATCTTTTAATCAGTTTTTAATCCACAATAGAACACTACCTCCTATCTCATGCCTCTCCAATTTCCTCTGGAGTCTTTTATAAGGTACTTTGTCAAATGCCTTCTGAAAATCCAGATACACAAAGTTACTATCGGCCTTATTTTCGAAAGTGATGGGCGCCCATATTTCGACCCAAATCGGGAGATGGGCGCCCATCTCGCAAAGGCGCCCAAATCAGTATAATCAAAAGCCGATTTTGGGCGTCTTCAACTGCACTCCGTCGCGGGAATGAACAAAGTTGACGGGGGCATGTCGGAGGTGTGGTGAAGGCGGGACTGGGGCGTGTTTATTGGCCGAGGAGAGATGGGCGCCTTCGGCCGATAATCGAAAAAAAGGGCGACAGAAGCGAGAATTTGGGTCGCTTTTGCTGGACCCTTTTTTTTCACGACCCAAGTCCCAAAAAAGTGCCCCAACTGGCCAGATGACCACCGGAAGAAATCGGGGATGACCTCCCCTAACTCCCCCCAGTGGTCACTAACCCCCTCCCACCAAAAAAAGAACTTTAAAAACTTTTTTGACAGCCTGTGTGCGAGCCTCAAATGTCATATCCAGCTCCCTGACAGCAGTATGCAGGTCCCTTGGAGCAGTTGTTAGTGGGTGCAGTGGACGCCAGGCAGGCGGACCTAGGCCCATCCCCCCCTACCTGTTCCACTTGTGCTGGTTAATATTGAGCCCTCCAAACCCCCCCCCCCAAACCCACTGTACCCACATGTAGGTGCCCCCCTGCACCCCTTAGGGCTATGGTAATGGTGTAGACTTGTGGGCAGTGGATTTGGGGGGGGGATTTGAGGGGCTCAGTTGATGTCCTGGCATGTGAGGGGGAGCAGTGCACTACGAATCCTGGCCCCTCCCACGACCCATTGCCTTGGATTTGTTCATTTTTGAGCTGGGCGCCTTCGGTTTTCATTATCGCTGAAAACCGATAGTGCCCAGCTCAAAAACGCCCAAATCCTAGGCATTTGCCCCGCACAACCGGTATTATCGAAAAAAAGATGGGCGCCCATCTTTTTTTCAAAAATGCGGTTTGTCCCGCCCCTTCGCATGGCCGCCCATGGAGATGGGCACCCACTTTCGATTATGCCCCTCTATATCTACTTCCCATAGAGTTGAAACTAAACTTTTACCAGTTAAGGCACTACTGCAATAGCACCTAGGCAGAAGAAATCATGTGCATGCTCAAAGGGATTTTTCAGTTCTTTCAGAGTTCTGAGAGCTTCTTCATCTAAGAGGTGCTATTGCATGACATCACCCCACTTGGGTTAAGCTGATTAATCTTCCTGTCTGTGAAAAGCAGATGTTATAGTTAGGCAACCTTGTTTTACATATTGATTGATAACTTTTACAATTAATATTACAGAAATTACAACAGAAACTCTAAGTACTGAAACCATAAGACTTTGTTGTTTTAAAGCCCTCCATCTCCTTCATTGCATCTAACAGAGCATTGATCCAGGTCTCAAAATCTTTATCCATGATTTGTAAGATCATGAAACATAAACCTTCAGTGAAACCATCTATGTTTTTAGGTATGTTGGATGTTTTGTATTTGCTCCAAAGTTCAGCTCAGAATTCCTTGCTGTGACTTCGTAATGTTCCCATGTTTTGTTTGACTCGTCAGCTCTGAAAGGCAAAGGCTGTGGCCACAAGTGTTCCATCTTAACAATAATATTTATAACAATATCTTATATTCCGCATTAACCTTATGGTTCTATGCAGCTCACATTTAGTTATTTAGTTATTTTAACATTTCTACCCCACATTATTCTCAACATACTCGAGTTTAATGTGGCCACCAGTAAATAAACAGCAGATAAGGTTTACAAAGTCATAAACAAAATATCAAATATAGACCATTGATGGCCAGTTGAAATCTAAGACACTCCATCAATGGATACAAACCTCACAAAGAGAAGAGCTTTCAGTCTTATATGAAATACCAAGTAATCAGGGTGACCCTTGATTGCTATTAGCAGGAATTCCACCACTTAGCGACCTGGTATCTAAAGTCAGCAGAGTAAACCGACTTATAACACACTCTTTTGCAATCTGGAAAATGAAGTCTAAGTTAGTGTCATGCACCTCACCTTGCTGGTGATGGCGCTCCCGGAAGCGCGGCCCTACACCGTTTCTCCTGAGCCAGGGTTCCCTCCTGCAGCGCTTGCTTCCATTCCTCCGCCTGCGAGTAAGGGTGCGCGCGCTTCCCCATTTGTGACCTGCCAGCACGCGCCCACTCTCTACCGGCGCCCTCACCCGTGCTGCTCCCTCTCTCCCTTTCTGCACGTCTCTCAGCTTCCTGACAGATGCGGGTTGGGCATTCTCAGCGTGCCAGTTTCTCTGCCCTGCCTCCCAGCTCCACGCGGATTGGCTATTTGTCCTGGCTCTCTGCCTTGTTTTCCTATGGGCTCTTCCTCGTTCTCTCTGCACTCTCCTATTGGGTACTGGCTGTTCCTTCAACCAATGACTGCTCTCCTTCTCAGCTGTCTCCGGTGAATGCCTGATGCCAGCACTATTTCTGTGGAATCCTTCCCTACCTCAGAGCTTCGGCTTCTTCTTTGGTAGGTCTTACTAACTTTGTAGTCTGCTTCTTCTGCTGGTCCCTCGCTGTTGAACATTGCTTGAACCTGGATTACTCTTGCCTGCTGCCTGCCTCTTGAACATTGCTTGTACCTGGATTACTCTGCCCACTACCTGCCTGTTGGACATTGGTTGTGCCAGGACCATTCCCTTTTGTTCCCCTCCGGTTGGTTCTTCAGCACCCTTCTCCTCAGCTTCCTGCACAAGTCCTGCTGGCCGCCCGCACCTGGGGGCTCAACTTCTGGGGAACGGCGGTCATCACAGGTGAACCTCGGGGTTGGTCGGCCGCCAGGCAGGGTACAGGGGCGTGTCATCGCGCTCAGCAGTGCTCCACTTGGCACAAGAACTCACAAGCCTGATAGGTATTCCCTAGAACCAGAGGTTATATTGCATAAGGGAATAGTTATTAAGATCTGCATATAATCTGGTGACATGCCTTATCATATATGAAAGACAAACACATATAATTTAAAAATAATCCTGGCTTTAATGGGCAACCAGTGCAGCTTGAATACTCTTATCTCTAATTAACTTAAATTTAAATTCAGAAGCTCATGATTCCAACAAATCCAGATCAAGTCTAATCTTAGGGACAATTATTGCTGCCCATCTCGTCTTCCGCCAGGATCGCTTTATTCATACCACCCCTCTCCTCAAGTTGCTTCACTGGCTCCCTATCCGTTTTCATATTCTGTTCAAACTTCTTCTACTAACCTATAAATGTACTCACTCTGCTGCTCCCCAGTATCTCTCCACACTCATCCTTCCCTACACCCCTTCCCGTGCACTCCGCTCCATGGATAAATCCTTCTTAACTGTTCCCTTCTCCACTACTGCCAACTCCAGATTTCGCGCCTTCTGTCTCGCTGCACCCTACGCCTGGAATAAACTTCCTGAGCCCCTACGTCTTGCCCCATCCTTGGCCACCTTTAAATCTAGACTGAAAGCCCACCTCTTTAACATTGCTTTTGACTCGTAACCACTTGTAACCACTCGCCTCCACCTACCCTCCTCTCCTCCTTCCTGTACACATTAATTGATTTGATTTGCTTACTTTATTTTTTGTCTATTAGATTGTAAGCTCTTTGAGCAGGGACTGTCTTTCTTCTATGTTTGTGCAGCGCTGCGTACGCCTTGTAGCGCTATAGAAATGCTAAATAGTAGTAGTAGTAGTAGAAAGGGGTATAGATTTTGACATTGTCCATGTAAATAAAAATGTAGAACCCCACTGCCTCTAGCCTTTTACCAATGGAGCCATCATAACATTGAATAGGATTGGAGAAAGCGGTGAGCTCTGTGACACCCCACAATCAGGAGACCAGGAAGGTGAGAGAGAACATGACAATTTCACCTGTTACGATCTAGATTTCAGGATTCTGTGGAACCATTGGTGGACCTTCCCACACAATCCGAAATGATCCAAAAGACCTAAAAGCAACTTATGATCAACAAGGTAAAGATACTTGACATATCAAATTGTGTCACTAAAAACTTAAAGCCTAGTCAGTCTGCTTTCCTAAAATCATATATTAAGTTAGTCAAGGCCATCTTAGTACTATAACATGGCCTAAAGCCTAACTGGGATTAATACAAGAGGGAGAAAGAGGAAAGGTGATTCTTAAGATGAGTACCAACTATTCCCTCCATTACCTTAGTCAACAATGGGATAGAAGCAACAAGCCTGTAATTAGTAACATCTCCCAATAAAGTCAAGGTACTCTTAGGGATTGAATTATGGAACCTTTCCGCTGAGGAAAAGCCCCTTGAGTCAACATAAATGAGATATGAGCTTGAAGAAGGTCAATGAATCCTGCTGGTGCAGTTTTTAATAAATAACTTGGAAAAGCATCCAGAAGACAATGTGAGGAAGAATACTGTATGAGAAAGGATTTTACAGTCTCATGAATGGATAAAAGAAAGGAGGACCACAGTCCAATGCCAATATTATCCACCCATAACTGATCTTATGGGTTTTCTTAATTTGCAGGCAAAAATCTCGAGAGCAGAAGATCTCAGTTGGGACAATAGTTCTGCTTTGAAGAAGGCCTTATAAATGACAGCAATTCCACTCCTTTTCTGTTTTGGTCTAGTTTGATAAAGGACCTTGTAACTTGGGGGACATAAAGCATTGAGTAAAGGATCTTCTGTTGAACCACATTTCAGAAACCAACAACAACCCAAATTTTTTCTCCACCAACCAGTCCCTAATAATGTCATGATATTCTCAAGTGTTGTGTCCTTGGGCCCAATAACCAGGCCCTCACCATTCTGTATGTTCTTGTTCTGTCCCAAGTACAGTAAACAAAAGTTGTTGTAGTGAATAGTTTGTTTTGCCTTTGTCAGTCTGGATGTCTCCACATTGTCCTAGAGGTCTTTCAGCACCAAGCCTCTGCATGAGAGCTGACAATGGCCAAATGAGGTTCACAATGTAGAATAGTGCTTCATGGTAGTGCTTTATGCAGGGCTTTGTTTTGTCACTATAATAAATGGGGGATTACATAAGTATAAAAGATCTTTGTAACATCCGATAAACTTGTGATTGCAGATAAAATTTTGAGTCTTGGACTCCTTTGATTTCTAGACAAAATTCTCTACATTTTGCATGATTTCTGGATGAACTAATCACTGATGGATTGCAGACCCATGTAGCTAAAGACAAATCCATTTTCCAGTGAAAAAATTAATATTTTAATGTGTTACCACAGTGCTCACTGCACACAGGCCCTCCCTTTACCCAGGAATTACATGTTCATACTATGGAGTTTTCACATCCTTTTTACTTTTACCAGATGGTTAGAAGGTCTTAGTTTATCAGAAAACTGTAATTCTTGATGGTCACTGAAACTCTGTGAGACAGATAATCAAAACAATATCCCCTTAGTTCTATATATGGCACTCAAAATTGTGCATGCAAATTTAATTGAACGAGCCAGTTAGCACCAATTAAGCACTAATTATTGGCAATAATTGGCACCAATGTAAATTTACATGCACATCTTTGTAGTCAGTATCCTATAAAGATACATACATAAATTTTTATATGCAGATCCGAAAAGGGGTGTGTCTATGGGTGGGGCATGGGCGGGTCAGAGGCATTCCTATAATTTGCAAGCAGTGTTATAGAACAAGGCAGATCTGCACCTAACTTAGATGTAAGGACTTACATCAGGTTTCAGTTGGTGTAAATCCTTGCACTTAAAATTGGCGCAAATCCGGGTGTTAAGCACTATTCTATAAATGGTGCCCAACTTTAAGAGCTGTTCATAGAATAGTGCTTAGAACTCATGTTTTTTTTAGCACCCACATTTGGGTGCCATTTATAAAATTTACTCTTACATGAGGATAACTTCAGAGGTAATAGCCTAAATTGGTGACTTTCAAATATCTTACAAAACTACATTGGTTACCCATAGCTGAAAAAATTAGGTTTAAAGTTGCCTGTCTAATCTTTTAGATTGTGCAAGGTGCTACCTCTGAACTGCTGATCAACATCTCATCTGCCTGCGTTGTTCACTCCAATAGACTGAGAGAACAATTGATGTTAGCCCCACTATTCTACAAGAGCATCTGATTTCAGAAGATCTTCAACTCACTCTTCTCAGTATCAGAGATCGCATTATGGAACTCACTCCCTCTGGCTATTAGATCAGAGTTTAACTACCTTAGCTCCCATAAGAGGCTAAAAACCTTCCTTTCCCCAAAAGACTGATATATAACAATCACCAGTCTTGATGGCTCCAAGATGGCATTGTGAATGGACGCACCTGTGTTAGCTCCTGGAAGTTGCTCTGTTTGTAGGTCCTCTACGGCACCTCTGTCGCCTCATTAAGCATGGGGAAACGGAGGGGAAAAGTGAAGGAACATCCCTCAGCTCCTGTTACTTCTTCAGCGATGAGGCAGACAACTTTGCAATTTTTCAGACAGCAACCAGGTCCTCAGGGCTTTTCAACCCCCTCTGCAACTCTCGGCACTTCGGTGTCGATTGAGAATGGAAACGGGGCTTCCCTGAGCCCCGTGGAATGAGTTGCTCCACCCCAGCCTGGAGGGGAGTTGCTGGCAGCTCTGACAGGGAAGGAAGCCGAAGGGGCTCAGCCGGACCTGTTTGAGGGAGTGTCTGAAGTAATGGAGGCTGAATCTCAACGCCGAGAACTATTGCTACAATCAGCTTCAAAGGTATTGCCTCAGGATATAGTTTCTAAACTTGCTTGTGTTGAAGATCAACCTCACCCTTCTCCAGCCATTAGTGGTGTGAATAGACCAGCAACTGTGACATTAGAGTCACTATGGGATATGGTTTACAGCATTCACACTTCTATGCAAACTACTTTAAAAGTGAATACTTCTGACATAAAGACTCTTTCTGAGGCTGCCCTGCTTCAGGCATAAAATACTGCACAGCAAACCTTAGATTTGGAGACTGTGAATACTAAAATTCAAGAAATGGGATCTGTAGAAACGGCTTTGGTTAAGGATAATAATTTCCTACATAAAAGATTGGAGTACCTAGAAAACCAGACTAGAAGATTAAACCTCAGGTTTCTTAATTTTCCCAAATCGCCTTTAATTTCCCCTTTGAACATGGTTAAAAAATATATGATTGATATTCTTGGAATGGATAAGGACTCACTGCCTCCCCTTACTCGGGCTTATTACATCAGGAGTGGTGGCGTGGTGGAAGAAAATCCCCCGATAGCAGGGGAAGGAATGGATCTTACTTCTTTCCTTGAAAGTTCATTGGAGATAATTACTCAGAGGTTGACTCTGCTTGTTACTTTTGTGCTGGAGCCTGACAGGAATGCCATATTAAGGCTTTCCCTGAGACACTTAGAAAATCTGTTTTTGGGCCTTTTTTACTAGTCTTTTCATAAAAGGGTGAAAAGTTGTTCTCAACATCATGCAACATGATAGAAATTTATTTTAGTTTATTAATCATTTGCTATACCACAACATGAGAGGATGCATAAAGCAATTTACATACTAAGGACAGAAAAGGAAAAGAACATCATCAAATAAGAGGACCGAAAAAGAGAAATAAAAACAGAAAGGAGAAGAGAAGAAAAGAGATTGAGGTCTACAAAACCTTGAGTGTTGTAGAACAGGTAAAAGTGAATTGATTTGTCACTCTTTCAAAAAGTACAAATGTAACCTAAGGGTTAATGGAAAAAAATAAATAAATACTTACCTGGGTTTTCTGGGGTGTGTCTGGGCCCCAGAAGATGATGAACTGGCAGTGCTGGGTAGTTGTGGCTGATTCTGGCCATTCAGAAGGAGTCCTGCAGGTTAGAGAAGCAGGACAGGCTGGGGCAGGTATTAATAATAGGGATTTAGTAGGGCTGACCAACATTCCGTTGGTCAGCAGGAAGGTTTGGAATTCTGAAAAAGGCTTGGGATTGTCTGGGGAGTGCTCGGAATGGCAAGCCAAGGCTGGGTTTCCTAGGAAACGGGTGTTAGTGGCAGTTTAGAGGAGTTTGCTGCTTTGATGGGGAAAGGTGATGTCTGATTGAGCTGTGAGTGCTGGTGAAAAACTGAGGATAAATTGAGGGTAAAAATAGGATTTTCAGAAGTGAGGTGTGTGAATGAGTATGGTAAAGGTGTGGTAATAAGGGAAAGTGCAGGAGAATCTGTTTGAGGTTAAGTAAAGGGAATTGATGGTTGACAGAGAATGAAAGCCAAATGGTGATTGGGTTTGAGTGAGCAGAAGGGGGGATTGAATGAGGTTGGATGTGAAAAGGGAGAAAACCATTTATTTAAAATTTTAAAAAGGAGTTAAATGGTTTATGAGGTTTTTTTGTATCCAATGTACCAAGAGAGAGCAGAATAGAATGTTCACTGCCTGAATGAAAATGGAACCTGGTGTAGAGTGAGTGACAACCAAAGCAGTGCAGTGCCTCAGATTAGGGAGCTTCAGTACAGTATAGGTGTTTAGAAGGGAATATTTAATTAAATTAAATTTATTTTAATTAGAAAAGCTGACCACAGTATTTAAGTCCTGATTAAAATTCCCATTGAGGTTGCTGAGAACTGATAGGAAGATAAGGTTTTGCTTCCAGTTATTTTTTTTAAAGAGTGTGAGGTTTAGGAAGAAGAATACGGAAGGGAAGGAGAATATTACAGCGATCGTATGGGCCCCCACGCAAGAAAGCAATTGCTTCATCTGAAGCTTGCCGTGCAGCTAAGTGACTGAAAAAGGAAGAGAACCCCCCCCCCCCCCCCCCCCCCCCACCCACAAAGAATCATTTTCTTGCAGGGTGATTTTACATGTTATAATTTGAAAAAGGGAAGGAAAGGGAGATTTGAATATTTTAAGTGTTTTAATGATATATGTACTAGCTGGTTGTGGGTGGGACACAGTTCTGTAATGAAATAAAATCATACAAGTGTTCACATGGTTATGTATAGTTGAAATATTTTGCAAAGAAAAGAAATTTTATGCAGAGTGATAGTACTTAAATGGTTATTTTAATACATGCAAATAAATGCTGCATTTGTTAAACCAAAGATTTGAATTTGTGCTTACTAAAACAGGAAAAATCTAACTTTAGTTTATTTTCCCCACACATTCTTTGAGAGTAGGTGGCGAGGTTAGTGATTTGTAAGTCCCTCCGGTTTCAGTGGTGAGCCTGAATATTGGTCACGACTACTCACAACAGATATTCTGATGCATCACCTTTGCTGAAACTCAGGGGGGGGTCTTTTACACAAAGACCAGGGGACACTCAATGAAATTACACGGAAATACTTTTAAAACAAATAGGAGGAGATCTTTTTCAGTCAAACAATAGTTAAGCTCTGGAACTTGTGACTGGAGAATGTGTTAACGGTAGTTAGCGTATCTCGATTTAAAAAAGGTTTCGACAAGTTCCTGGAGGAAAAGTCCATAGTCTGTTATTGAGATGGACATGGGGAAGCCACTGCTTGCCCTGGAATTGGTAACATGGAATGTTGCTACTAATTGAGTTTCTGCCAGGTACTTGTGATCTGGATATGTGGGAAAGGTAAGTCTTAAATAATATCCCGTGAGGAGGTATCTGCTAAGGCAGGTCTGCCGAGATACACAGCTGGGCCCAGGTGGAGAACCACCACCTGGCGCCTTCACTACACCACACTCCCCACCACCACATTTGGGACACCACCACAACCCCCAACCCCCATACACACACACATTTGGGCTGCCACTCTTGCCTGCCCCCTTACCTTCCTGTGTCTGATTGCTCCTCTATCAGTCTGTCTCTCTGCTCCTGTGTTCCAGGAAGAACCGGATGATTGCATTAACGCGTTAACATGGATCACCCAGGTTATCGCATTAATATAATCATCCGGGTCCTCCTGGCACTCAGGGGCAGAAAGACAGACCCGGAAGCAGACAGGCAAGAAGAAGCTTGCTGGCACCGGGCCCCCCTCCCTTGGAGACCAGGCCTGGGGAATTTTGCCCCCTGACCCCCTCCCTCGGTGGTCCTGTGCTAAGGAGCTGTTCAGCAAAAGAAGGTAAGCATGCTGTTTATGGAAAAGGGGCATAAGTCTGTTACAAGCATAGCTGCAAATTAGCACCAATTACTGCTTGTTAACACTGGTTATTGGTAGTTTGTCGAGTTAGTGCCAATTAATTAATTACTTATGTTATTTGCCTAACTAGCCCTATTCTATAACTCTGAGCCCAACTTTGGGCTCCATTTATAGAACTGGGGGTTATTTTATGCGAGAAAGGTGTAGTAGCGTTATCAAGGTCCCACTGAAGGGCCTGACAGAAACAGTGAAGGTGTGAAACAGTTAGTCAAGGTATAAAAACTGTTTTATTACTGCATTCAAATATATGGAAGCCTATAGCTTCACAGGTTTAGTGTTATGCCAATAAAGCCTCTTGCAAATCAAGGGGGAAAATTCTATAAGAGCTGGCTTCTGGCCAGGCCAAACACAGTGTGCAACAGTTCCACCAGGTCACAGACAAACCCAGGCCTTGGTCCAGCCTGGACACACAATGGCTGAGCTATTTAACTGGTGAGGAACAGCTCCTGACTGGTTAAATATTATTTAACCAGCTAACCACTAATATTCAGCAGGAGATAGCCGGTTATGTCCACTGAATATTTGCTGTTAGCACATAATAGCTATCTGGCTATATTTCTCCATATAGCCAGCTATCCATGAATAGTCAAGTGCTGGCCAGATTGGACTGCCTAAATAGTAGTCCTATCTTTGGCTGCAATCCAGGGTCAGTACCAATCACAGCAATTATGTTGGCTGCCTCCCACGGTCTGAAAATTGGGCCCACAGTATCAGGATCTTCAGAAAGATTCAAGAAAAGAGCATTCTACCATGGCAGTCATTACCCATAGATTATAGATGCATAAACTTGGGAGCAGCTTCTCTCTTCCTGGGGCTTCCCTGATTGTTTCTAGGCTGAATTTTTATCTACCCTACGTGAACCCTATCCTTCTTTACTGTGTACCGGGGAATCTGGCTCCTTAAAGTGCCCAAAGGAGGGAGTTTCTTTAATGGGGTGGACAATCTTCTATATACTTCCTCACAGGAGGAAAGATTAATAACCTGTTGACTTTGTAACTTAAAAAGAGGCAGTAACAGCATGAAGTTGACCAGCATTTAACCAATTAGTACCACTGAATAATTGCAAGATGACCTTACAAGACTGGGAGACTGGGCATCCAAATGGCAGATGTGTTGAATTAAATCTGGGCATCCAAATGGCAGATGTGTTGAATTAAATTTGATAATTCATTACAAAATTCATAAAGCTTTCCCCACTATATACCCACATACCCTTTCCTTTCCATATCTACCTAAAAATATCTATCTCTGTATGCTATCAAAGATATCACTACAATAACTTCAGTGAGAATAATGGAAGTAGCGAGTGAAATAACATGAGTCATTAATATACCAACTTTACAGTTATCACATCACTGCACTATTCTTAAAAGTTTGACTAATGAAGCTGAATTGTCACCAACATGCTTCATTTTTCTTATTTGCTTTGTTTTGGGAAAATATATTTTGTCAAGTGACACAAATGTTAAAAAATGACTTTTTCCATCGCACAGTGCATGAATAAACAAATTACTGCAGTTTAGAAAACTGACTGTGGAACATTCAGTTCTCTGCATTTTAAGACCTACAAATCATCACTCATTCATGTGGGAATATTTATGAAAGCAGACGGCTGATTTACATTACAATGCTATACTTAATAAATGGGAAGTCTTAATTGTATACCTAATGAAGTGGCAAAATGAATGACTGGCATCATCAAGAGAAATTACTAAAATGCAATTTTGCTGTATTTGTGAGTATTTTGATACTTATCTGCCAAGAGTGCAAAAACAAGCTGAGATCTTGTTATCTAAACCACAAATGGGAGGAACTAAATATAAATCAAGAGTATGTCAAATAATAATAAGGCCTCCCCAAATGAAACAACTTTTCAAAAACTTTCAAAAGCTTTCACTCAGGGAAAAAGAATGTGCTTTACTTACACTGTGTTTTAGTCATTGTACACCCAAACAACCTTGAGATCTCTCCCTCTCAAATCAAAGAAATATATTCACTAATCAGTTGCACAAAGATATAGATAGATAGCGAGAGAGAGAGAGAGAGAGAGAGAGACAGTTTTTGGGTGTTAGGATTTCAGTGGCAAAAAAAAAAAAACCCCACCCCGATTCAATCATTAAAACTCTGTGCCAGTAGTTTACCCTTGAAATCCTATCACCTAAAAACTAACAAGTGAAGGTGAGGGGTTCTGAGGCCTTTCCCCCCATTTATATCATACTCAGTGCTGGTCAATTTGTTAGTAAAAGTACATTGTGAAGAGTGTTGGTGATTTTAGAAGAGGACATTGAGTAGTATAAGTATTCTTGTTGATCCTCTGTTATATATCATCATAAGTTTACATGATGATGGAAAGAGCTGATGATGGTGGGGGTGGGGGGCTCACTAAGTGAGAACATGAGCAGTAGGCATTACCACATCACCAGAATAGAGTATGGATATGAATGCAGAGACTGGGGGATTTTTACACTGTGTACAGAGAAAATCCTCACGACTACAACCAGTACCAGTGCAAATGATATATTATGTGATATCATTAGTCACTGTGCAGACAAATCTTTTGGTGATCTCTTAGAGCTTCTTTTACTAAACTGTGCTAGCGATTCCTGCGTGGCAAATGAAAAGAAGTCCATTCAATTCCTATGGGCTTCCTCTCATTTGCCGTGCTGAGAATCGCTAGCACGTTTTAGTAAAAGAGGCCCTTAGCATCCATTCTAACTATAGGAAGAAGGAGTATCATTAATGGCTGGTATTCAGATTTAGTGAGAAGTTAATATTGGAGATAATTTTGCAAAGCTATATAGCCAGAAGCAAAACTCAAATTCTTGGTCTTTGGTTATATCCTCCCAGCCAGAACCCATGTGGGAAGAAGGATCCTCCTGCCTGATGCCCTAGCCACAGTGGCGTTCAGAGGGGCGCTCACACCCGGGGCAGATCGCCGATGCACCCCGCCCCCCCCCCCCCCCCCCCCCGTGCAGCACGATCCCCCCCCCCCCCCCGGCGAAGGGACACCCCCCACCCCGGCGAAAGAACCCCCCCGGGTGCACACCGCTGGGGGGTGCCGTGCGCCACTCAGCGTCGTTGGTTTCCATGCTCCCTCTGCCCCGGAACTCTGCCCTTGATATTTGGTGACCTGGAAGCCATTTCACCCCTGTGAAAGAATGGAGAAAAGAGGGTTTAAGCTGTTTCCAGCTGGGCACAAAACCCAGAGACCCATCTGTTCTAATCACTGGTCCCTGCATCCTCTTAAGGCTAATGAGAAAGGAAACACATTGTGCAGTTCCCAGGATAAATCAGTGGCAGAGGAGTTTCCAGCTACTACTCACTACAGCCTGAAGACTCAGATACCCTGATCGCCTGGACCAGAAAAAGAAAGAGATCAATAAAAACAGTTAAGCATGTTCCATCACTATTCTGAAGCACTGCTTAGTTACAATTGTATCTTAAGAGAAGGAGTGATAGAGTATAAAGAACAAGTGGATGGATATTGTGAATAGTTAAGTGCAGCCATTGGGCTGCCTCTGCTGAAATTCGGTCCTGTTAACTGATTGACTCTAAGTTCCTCAGTAAAGATTGAATTGTTCAGAACACCAACTGGTACTACTACTAATCATCTCTATAGTGCTACTAGATGTACACAGCGCTGTACACTTTATATCCAGGTACTTTCTCTGTCCCTAGAGGGCTCACAATCTATGTTTGTTTGTACCTGGAGCAATGGAGGGTTAAGTGACTTGCCCAGAGTCACAAGGAGCTGCAGTGGGAATCAACCCCAGTTTCCCAGGTCACTGCACTAACCACTAGGCTACTCCTCCACTGGTATGATCTACATCATTACTTGAAAGGGAGACTATAGAAGTATGTGGTACTGCCTTTTCAACTGGAGTTGTCTCCCATCCTGGCCTATGCCCCAAAATAATTAAACTATTATGTACCAGGTAGAGCTCATGCTCCTGATTCTTGAAAAGGCAGCCACCCGGGGGAATGCCATGAAACTTGGCAGTTACATGAAGTGCAAGAAGAGCTTGTGTGCATCTTTGTCTCTTTCTCTGGTGAGGCTGGTATCATATCAATAGTTTCACTGTGAAAATTTGGGCCGAAGCAGTTCACTGCTACAAATGCAGAGCTGCCAAGGGGTCCCAATTTTTGAGAGGAAGATTTTAGTACACGCCCCAGCCCACTCTACCTTGGCTCCACCCAGTCTGACTTGGCTCCGCCCACTCTACCTCATGTCATCTTTTTCTTTTGATGTAGGCATAGGGGGGGAAAAAATTACTGGATTCAATGGATCCTCAGTCCAATGGTTCCCAAACCTGGTCCTGGAGGCACCCCAGCCAGGGCCGCCGAGAGGGGGGAGCAGGGGGGACAAAATTCCAGGTTTTGGAACTACTGCCTTAGTATGCAGGATAGATAAAAATCCAGGCTAGAAACAATTAGGGAAGCCCCAGGAAGAACTGCTTGGCCTAGCATGGCATAATTTAATGTTCTTAAAAATCATACCGGCAGCATACATTTTCATATTCTCTTTTCTACAGACAAAAATAGGGAAAAGAATTTGCTATAGCCTGTGATAAAATAATCTGTTTTATTTCTGTAGCAAATTTATTTGCATAGCATAGTGATTAAGTGGACTGCTAGGGGTAGCTAGTCTGGAGCAGATAGACATGGGGGTGTAGTTGTCAACATGGGCTACCGTTAGGACATTTTATTTTATCACTAGCTTGTGCTATTTTAGAATAGGTCCCATTTTATGCAACAAGACCTAGCGAACCATAAAATAACACATCTTAATGATAGTTCACAATGATAACTCCTCGCCCCCCCCCCCACCCCACCCCCATAATGGAAGATGCATCAAGATGATTTTGGGAACTCCTACTCAATCAGTACCAGCAGCCCTGGCAATTCCTGCAGTGTCTGGTGCGTCTCCACCTTTTCATGTCCTTACTCTCATTCTTTTACATTTCTTTACAGAAAATGATAAAAAAAAATATTTCTCTCTTCTTTTCCACAGTCTTTTTTGAGCTGGGAGTTCAGCAATGCCTTTAACTGCTTGACTGGAGCAGTAATGGGCCTGATACAGGCTGAGATTAAAATTGATGAATCCTTTTCTTGCCCATGGTCCAGACAAAAAAACACTTGCTGCAACTGATGTTGACATTTAGCAACTGGATGAACACAAAAGAAGTGAACTTCTCATCTTGTGCCACTTGCACTAAAAATTAACAGTAGAATTTCCAGTGACAATAATACAAGCAGCAGTAATGGAAGGACTATTGATTAATTAACCTGTAGAGGATAATCTGCACAGACTCCTTTTTTCTCTTTCATACATGTGTAGAGGTATGAAAACAGATACATATATATATGTGACATTTATTTGATTTTCAATAAGATTACTTAAAAAACTTTTGAGTTCAGTTGACTAGAAAACAGAACGTCTAGACTAGGGCTGGTAAACTTTGGTCACTGAGAGCCTGATTCTATATTTGGTGCTGAAAAAATCATTGTGGTTGGAAAACACACCTACGCATATTCTACAAGCTGCACCTAAAGTTAGGCGTGGTTTATAGAATACACGTAGCGCTGTCCACGCAACTTTGAAAAGCTGGTGTAAATGCCCACACCTTTGGCATGGAATAGGTAATTCTACAACATTGCGTGTAAATTTTAGGATTGCCCATGACCCGCCCATGCTCCATCCATGGTCACGCCTTCTTTTGAGATCCACGTGGTAGAATTTATGCAGACTACTTTATAGAATACATTTAGCAAGTAGTGCATATAAATTCTAATTACTACTACTACAACTTAACATTACTAAAGCGCTACTAGGGTTATGCAGCGCTGTACAATTTAAAATAATTAGTAACATAATTAGTGCCAATTAGTGCTGATAATTGATTGTTAATATCCAATTATCAGCACTGATTGGCTTGTTAACCAATTGAGTTAAACACACGTGGACCAGATGGCATACACCCTAGGGTACTGAAAGAACTCAAATATGAAATTGCTGATCTGCTGTTAGTGATCTGTAACCTGTCATTAAAATCATCATGTAGGGAGAAGTTTGACCCGAGATCGCTCCCGCTTTTTACATACAGTTGCTGACAATACATTCCCTTGAGAACGCCAATATGGTGAAACGTGGCCAACGTTGAGAATAACTATGAATTGAGAATTTTATTTCACTTTAGCACAATGGTGAAGGCCTCGACAGCAGCAAACACTGATCCTTCCCCTATCGCCAGGAGACCTACAGATAAGTGGCCTTTTACTACTAGACAGCAGTTATATTTGTAACAGACTATGGTCATTTCACAAATAGGAGAAGGGTAGGAACAGTACAATGATGGTTAGATGCTGCGGGCCATTTGCACAACATATGGCATAAGGCACACTAGCAATTTCTGAGCACTGCATATATAAAAATTAAAAAAAAATTATTACATGTCATAGCAAATAAATACTGGTGAAATTGTTATTCATTGTTAGTTCATCACACCAGTTTGAATTAATGGAGATCCCTAAAGTATAGCATTAAAAAACATTTGGACAAGTTTCTGGAGGGAAAGTCCCTAAATTACTATTAAGGTAGACTTAGGCAAAGCCACCGTTTATCTCTGATTAAGCAGTAGGGTTTCTATTTTTCGGGATCCTGCCATGTACTAGTGACCTGGATAGGCCACTGTTGGAAACAGGATACTAGACTTGATAGACCTTTGGTCTAACCCAGTATGGCAAATTCATAGACCCATGCAAACCACGTGAATAAAAGAGCTGGTTAGCAGGGCATCTCCCATTATCATAAAGATCATGCTGACCTCCGTCTTTCCTCATGTAACAGATTCTGTGCACCCCATTCAAATTTTCACCCTCACATAACACTCCCTTAGAGGCTATCTCCCTTCTGGTTCCTACCCTTATCTCTACTGCAAGAAGGCAAAGGTCCACTCTAGGACTACCTAAGACACACACCTCTGAAATGGACCCTGTGCTGGAGATGAATTTTGTTCCCTGGCAGAAGGCATTGTAGCGCCATCATGCTGGCATAACTGCCAAGCTGAGAATGAACCACCTTCAGTGGCATGTGGTCAGGGTGGCATCGCCTGGTTAACTGAATTCACTTGAGATGTATGTAGCTCTTTGATGTACATTTTTATGGGTGAAGTCCAGCTCTACCACGTACTGTTGATGCTCTCAGCCCAGGCACAGGCATACTGTCTCCTTTCTGCATTCCCTGCACCTGCCCACTGCAATTCTTCTCATCAGCCAGCATATGGGTTGAAGTTGTACCTACAATTTCCACCTGCATGCTAGCTGCTGATAAGATGGTGAGGACTGCTGTATGCCTGAGCTGTGAGCACTACAGCTGTTTATAGCTACTGCTGCATCCTTGAAGGAGCCAGATTCAAGAGTTGCCACCAGGTCTGCACCACAACTGAATGTGCTGGACTCAGGAGGTGCAATGGCCACTGCTTGTGCTCATCAGCTCTGAAGAAGGACTTATGAGGACTTTGCCTTTCTCCAGTTAACAATAGTTGGACAAAATTTTTAAAATGAAGTGGATAAAGAGGAAGATAATTTATCATAAGTACATAAGTATTGCCATACTGGGAGAGGCCAAAGGTCCATCAAGACCAGCATCCTGTTTCCAACAGTGGTCAATCCAGGTCACAAGTACCTGGCAAGATCCCCAAAACAGTACAAAACATTTTATGCTGCTTATTCTAGAAATAAGCAGTGGATTTTCCCCAAGTCCATTTTAATAACAATCTATGGGCTTTTCCTTTAGAAAGCTATCCAAATCCTTTTTAAACCCTGCTAAGCTAACCGCATTTACTACATTCTCTGGCAACGAATTCCAGAGTTTAATTACACATTGAGTAAATAAATATTTTCTCTGATTCATTTTAAATTTACCACTTTGTAGTTTCATTGTGTGCCCCCTAGGCCTAGTATTTTTAGAAAGTGTAAACAAGCAATTCATGTCTACCTGTTCCACTCCACTCATTATTTTATAAGCTTTATCATATCTCCCCTCAGCCATCTTTTCTCCAAGCTGAAGAACCCTAGTCGCTTCAGCCTTTCCTCATAGGGAAGTCGTCCCATCCCCTTTATAATTTTCGTCGCCCTTCTCTGTACCTTTTCTAATTCCACTATATCTTTTTTGAGATGCGGTGACCAGAATTGAACACAATAACCGAAGTGCAGTCACATAATGGAGCGAAACAAAGGCATTATAACATCCTCATTTTTGTTTTCCATTCCTTTCTTAATAATACCTAACATTCTATTTGCTTTCTTAGCTGCCGCCACACACTGAGCAGAGGGTTTCAATGTATCATCAACAATGACGCCTTTCCCAGTCTGTGACTCCTAATGTAGAACCTGGTACATCTCATTCTGCACAATATTCCCTTATCTACAGGGAATTTTGTGTATTCTTGACTGTCATCATTCAAAGATTGTTCATAGGCCCTTTTAGGGCTGGATCAAACCTCTGCTTCTGGGCAAAAGAGGGATATTTTTCTATCACCTTTTCTGCAGTCTAAGGCATTTCTTCTCCTAACTGTATCCTACCCAAGGCTTTGGCTCACTTCTTTCTTTTCTTTTTTCTAGAAGACTTTGGGGGGGGGGGGGGTTACCTTTTTTATTGGACTAACTTAATACGTCTTTTGATTAGCTTTCGAAGGTAACCCTTCTTCAGATCGGAAATAAGCAAATGTTGACAAATATCAGAATATATAGTGAAACACAGAGGCATTCCAATGACAGTCTCACAGGAAAAGGGAGGGGAGTAAGTTAGGTGAGAAACAGGGAGAGCTGGGTGGATGAGATACAGAGAGAGATGTATGGCAGATAAGAGAGTGACAAAGCAGTAGAATTTTACGGTTTATAGTAGGATAGAAAGCCCATATCTTTGTTAAGTCCTGTCTGGTGGGTGTCAAAATATTTCATCATTTTGACTTCAAAGGTCTTACTTTCCTAGATTTCTTAAAATTTCCTTTTAGTGTTCTTACCATAAGATCATTGATGCAATGTTCTGGTTTTGTAAAGTGCTCTGCTACAGAGGTGGCCCAGGAAGAGAAGACTTGAACCTCCAGCACATGATGCTGAAGCTGCTGCTCCATAATTGCAGCTTGGTTGAGGTAAGCCATTTGTTATTGCCCGACTGAACCTTATAAGTTTTACTTTGAGGTCTTGCTGGGGCCAGACCCAAACCTCGGCAGGGAATGGAGAACTTTTCGGCTGTGTTTGGGGCTTGGCAACCCTGGTAGTCGTAGACTATGTTTAGCCTACTTCCAAGTGGCCTGCTTAACACTGAACAGATTGAACTGTAGAAGTTTTCCTACCCTACACCTCAGGCCTCTGAAGGGAACAGGCCTGAGGATTCCTTTAAATACTTATTTTTGGTTTCACCCCTATGTCCGGCTGCATTACTTGACCGGCTCACTCCCCAGTCCTCACTCAGGGTCTCACAGTGCCGCTGAATATTGGTGACTGGCCAGCTCAGAAGGGTTTACAAGGTTAAACCCTTTGAATATTGACTACTGAAATGTTTTTATATGACCTTCTGCTGATTATTATTGAAGAAAAATATATATTATGAGGTGCTTTCATATGTAAGTTGCCTTTGTATAAATGAAGCTAGCTATATAATAATTCTGAAGGGTTACCTGCTTATGACACTTCCCTGTACAGATTGATTATATTCAAATGCCAAAATCTTAGAAGATTGAAGTAGTTTTTGATTTCTTTGTACCTGCCCCAAGGTAAGTAGTGAAACAGATATTATTATTGTTGCTATGAAGATGCTGAAGGAATTTGTAAGTAGATATGGAATCTCAGCCATCTCTGAAAACTTCTTAATTGATGGAATTTACATAAGTTAGAGTGCTTACACTTTCTGGTATTTTCCCTCTCCATTTCCAACGTGTGTCTCAAATCATTGTAATTTTTTAACAGAATCAAATGAGGGAGTTTAAGAAATTTGTACAAAAATTACAGTTATATGCTCTGTAAAAAAATATGAAAGTAAATGAGGAGAGTCCAATCAATATTCAGCTATGGTAGTCAGTGATTTTTTTTAAGTATTGACCATCATCGTCTAAATTAGACCTGGATATTCAATGCTGGGCTATATTCTGGCACCACTATTGAATATCCAAGTCTGATTGGACATGTGCTAGCCACTGGCACTTATGTGGGTCCTGGCCAATATTCAGCTGGGATCTGCATAAGTGGATATGTTATTACTCCTCTTCCAACCATCAACAATATTGTTCATTTTCCTGCCCACCCCCCAACATAAGCCAAATTCCCCCAAGCCTCAGTATGGTGCAAAATGGCAGCCTACCACTAGGGGACATCCTTCCATATAAGAGCATTTTGCACCTGGAGCTGGAATGGGCAGGAATGATCGGGATTCACTCCTGCCGAGTCTGCCTCGTAGACCACCAGAGATGCCAGGGTAGGCCTGAGGAAGGCCTACTGGAGTGTGACAGGGGAGTTTATTTTGGGGGAGGGCTGGGAAATGTGTTGGTTCCTGTTTGAGGGGGTCCAGGAGGAGATACTATGAGGGGTACACAGTTGGTATGCAAAGATAAGATAAAGAGAAGAACATTCCACAGGTTGTTCTTACTAAACTAGGTTCCCTAGTATCTTCATTTGCTGATAATGAAAATGTCAGTCAGAAAGAACTAGGATAGGAAAAGATTTATCTACAGAAGAAAAGGTTCCAATGTGTTTGTAAATGTGTTAAAAAGAGGGGTTTTCTTTGATAAAGAGGGCTTACCTGAGCCTGGGGGGTATCCTGTGCCATTTTAGGGTTGCTTTGGGGCTGCCTTCGCTGTGTTGGGACCCAATTGGGGTCTGAATTATTCTGGGGGGTGCTGATCATTTTTGGGCCATTTTTGGCCCAATTTAATCTTCAATTGGTGTCCAATGACAAGTTCCTGGGCTCAGAAAGGGGCTAGGGACTGTGGAGGGCAATAACACGGCAGGCGTGACCAAGCATGCTGCTGCAAATGAGGGTGACCTGGAGGAGAGCCATCAGGAAAATGGCCAGCTTTGGGCCTGGCCTGTTGGTGCTCCTGCACATGTGAGACTGCCTGAATGCTACAACAGACCCAGTGGCTGAGCGCTGTTCTGTAGTTAGATAAAATCCATCCAGAGAAAACGTTTAATAGGGAGAATAATTATTTGTTGATTTTTATTAGATACCTGACTACAGTATTTAAAAATTAATAGCCACTAGCAATAGCCTGTCACCAGAGAATGAGACAGGGCTTTTGTTCTTTGAGGTTAGTTAAAGAAACAGGTTCCAAAAAGGGCACTGAGCAGACAACACTGGAGCCACAAGTGCAGCACTGTCAAGAAAGACCAAAGTTACCATACAAGCAAGGTCTACAGTTAAGTTACCATACAAGCAAGGTCTACAGTTCCAGCTAAGTGTCCACACCATCATATTGTACAGTTTTAAAGGAACTCTGTTTATAGTTTGAGGTACTTACTTTAAATCCATATCCCCGGGTTCATTTTTTTGGGAGAAAAGGTAAACTTGGTTCTGTAAGACAGTAAGATAACATAAAGGATCAATTCCTTCAGCAAAGCTTTCATTGCTAGAAACAAAGCTTTAAGAAATAAAGGTGATCTTTTACTAAGCCATTGTAGCTTGCAGTAGAAATCAGCTGGAGGTAAAAGCTGAGATGCCCATTATATTCCTATGGGCATCTCGGTGTTTACCACCAACTGATTTCTACCGTAAGCTAAAAACACTAGCACAGCTTAGAAAAGACCCCTAAAATTAATAAGTTGAGACACTGTCACGTATCCTGAAATTTCCCAGAAAAGCAAACCTTGTGTGAAGTTGGATGTATAATCTCTGGTAAATTTAAGAGAACAAAGTTGTTGTTAAAAGAACATTTCATTCTTGGATAGCACTTTACACTCTTATAGTGTAATATAAACATCTTTTGCACTTTATTAAATTTTAATACAGCTGTGTTTTAAAACTGGGTTTTAAAATATTTATTAGTATTTATTGTTGTTTTAATTGTATTTATTAACAAATTTTAAAACTTTTTAAAAATTATTGTGCAATAAACCATCTCAATTTAGATTTTGAGTCTAGTAGAGGAGTTATCAATAGAGGTTATCAATAGAAATCAATAGAATTCAAACAAAATAAAACATGGAAAAGAAAATAAGATGATACCTTTTTTATTGGACATAACTTAATACATTTCTTGATTAGCTTTCGAAGGTTGCCCTTCTTCGTCAGATCGGAAATAAGCAAATGTGCTAGCTGACAGTGTATATAAGTGAAAACATTCAAGCATTACTATGACAGTCTGACAGGGTGGGAGGATGGGGGTGGGTAGGAGGTATGCATGGGGACATCAAAGCATATCATTGATATTGTAACAGGATGGGTGTGGATAGGTGAGGGGTGGGGTGATCAACAGAGAAATACAGCTTTATGGTTTATAATGGGCTAGGAACCCCAGATCCTTGTTAAGTCCTTTCTGTTGGGTGTTAAAATATTCAATCATTCTGACTTCAAAGGTCTTACGTTCTTGTATGGTTTTAAAGTTACCTTTCAGGATTCTCACTGTGAAGTCACTGGTACAGTGTCCTGGTCCTGTAAAATGCTGACCAACAGGGGTGGGAGCCCTACTGGCACCAGTATTGTTCATGTGATGTCTATGTAAATTGAATCTTGTCTTAAGCATCTGGCCTGTTTCTCCAATATAGCATCCTTCGTTACATTTTTTACACTGAATGATATATACCACATTGGAAGATGAGCAAGTGAAAGATTCCTTTATGTTGAATATCTTTCCTTTGTGGATGACTGTGGGTTCCTGTGAAATATTTTGGCATAGTTTGCAACTGGATAAATTACAGGGAAATGTGCCCTTCTGTTCCTTTTCAGTCTGTGATGGAAGTTTACTTCTGATTAGCTTGTGTTTTAAGTTGGGTGGCTGTCGGAAGGCCAGTACTGGTGGGGATGGGAATATCTCTTTCAGTAATTCATCCTCCTGGAGTATAGGTTGTAGATCTCTTATGATTTTCCTCAGTTTTTCCAGCTCTGGATTGTATGTCACTACAAGGGGGATTCTGTCTGTGGATTTTTTTCTCCTTGATTTTGAGTCTGAAATAGCTTCACTACTCTCAAAAATGTAAACATCTGAGGAAACAGATTGACAACATTTAATTATTCAATATATAATACTCACAATCTGTTGTTTCATCATATTTTCTCTGTAAATTCCTTAAGTGGTGTACATTTGTCATGGGAACCCCTACACCGTGACCTATTCCATCTTTGCCACTTTTAAAACCTCACCACCAAGGAATCTACACTTTATTCAGATCTTTAGTATAATACATCAGATAATACGTATAAACAAGCACAATAGCCTTGATTTAAACCCACACTTTAAATTCTGATAAAACAACTAGATATCCCATGTAATCACAGCTTTTAAAGTACCTGCCCAGTCATTAGAGGCTTCATCCTCATGATGGAAGCTAAATCTGAACTGGCAGCAAGCCCTGCGACTCAGAAATGGTGCACGGAGATAAAGCTGACTGAGCTAAGTCCTTCTATGGTCTCATATGTGATCTCTTATCAGTGATAACCTTCAAGGCTTGATATCTCTATGGATAAACATTGGCCAAGAGACAGGAGAACAAACAAGATATGTCACCAAGGCTGGGATAGCCATATTGAGAAAGGAGCTGTGATGGGCAGGAACAAATTTACATTGTTCCTGCCCATAGGACCCTGCAAGACCACCAGGGATTTAAAAAAGGTAGGCCTGGGAGGCCTATGGGGGGGGGGGGGGGGGAGGTGGCAGGCATGTTCTGGGGCTTACTGGCTTTGATGGGGAGGGGTGATTGGTATGGGTGAGGTCCTGCTTGTACTTATATGGGTCCTGTCCAATGTTCAGCCAGGACCTGCATAAGTGTCTTATGTAGGTCTCAGCTGAATATTGTCTGGGACCTGTATAAGCTCTGCCAGCCTCCATATAATGAATTAGCCCCAAATATTCATAGCCAGTACCTGGACGTGGCCTGAAATTGAATATCTAAGGCTAATTCTGCCCAGGATGGTAAGTATTTTTAACAAACACTAACTGTCATTGGCTGAATATGAACTGGAAAATTACTAATAAATACTTAGGGACTGTTTTATCAAACCTCATGAGTGATTCCTGGTGTGGCAATGGGCTTCATCAGCATTGCCACACGAGAACCAGTAGTGCAGCTTGATAAAAGAGGCCCTTGGTTGGATATATTTGTTATATAAAGTGTTCAAGATATAATACTGCTGCATGAAACTAAAGAACATTTTGTAATACAGGATATTTCTTTATAAATATACTCTCAGCAAATACATGGATAGGTGATATCAATCACTTTTAGGTCTACTTTCTGAAGATTGCCTGAATTGATAAAAAAAAAAAGCTCTGAACTGAAGCTGAGCAATCATCTGTGAACATAAGCATTGGGATAGTTCTTGAAGTAAAGAAATACACAGCGAAATGCTTCTGTGAAGCTATGAGTCCTGTACATAAGGTTTCATTAGTTGAGGTCTAAAGTGAATCTAGATACCAGCAGTTAGATTTGTTGGATTAATTCACATCTTTCTTTCACTAAATGCAGCAGTGAAAAGTAAAGTGTTAAGCAGATTGCAAATCGAGCAACTACTTAGGGATGTGCATTCTTTAGTGTGATTTAGGGGCCTTTTTACTAAAGCTTAGCAGGCACTAACATAATTAACAAGCGCAAAATGCCTTAAGTATAAAATGGGCTTCTTAGCATTTTGCATGTGATAGTTCTATTAACACACAGTGAGCTTTAGTAAAAGGACCCCTTAGTTTGTGAACATCCATTAGAACTTGTAGTGCATGCAAAATTTATTCAACATACATTAGCCTACAAATTTACGAATTGATTTGAGTATTATAAAGTTTTAATATATATTTAAAAATTAATAAAACAAATAGTGAAACAAACTGAAAAATGATTGAAAATCAGAAAAAAGCCCATATGAATAAAAAACAAACCAAAAATGTTTGACCTGTACATATCCCTATAACTGATCAATTATCATAGCATCTGCTAAAGATATTACAGTACTTAGAAATTACAAATGAAAAACATATTGTCATACTGGCTCAGACCAAGAGTCCATCTAATGCAGCATCCTGTCTCCAGTCCTGCAAACAATGTCTATTTATAGAAAGTGCAGACAAACAAGACCTGGGGTACTCCTGGTGGGTGGAGAAGACCTTGGTTAAAAACAGGTACTACTACTACTACTATTTAGCATTTACATAGCGCTACAAAGCGTATAATATGCTTCATAAGATCCTGAACTTTGTTCTTAAAGAAAGCAGCAAAAAGTTCAGGTGAAAATGCCAATGCCTCCCGTTCCACAGCAAAAGTTGTTGGGTTAGCCTACTGAAGGGGGGGATGTTCAAAAGATTCACTGTAGAGGAAACTCTAACATGAATTCAGTACAGGAAAAAGAGCACAGCATGTTCAGAATAATGTTTGCAAATTCATGCCATGTTAAAATCGCAGCACTAATATGCTGCTCATTACTCTGGTTAACTTTACCGTCAGTACCTGAGCACTGATTGGCTCATGCACAGACAGGAAAATCAGAAACAACAACAAAATGAAGCATGCTGCAGCATGCCACAGCCCCTTCCTCCCAAGCCCTTCTCTGAGCCCAAGCCCAAACCTCCCCTCTCCCAAAACCTGAAAAAAAATCCCGGGATGCACTGGATGGAACCTAAGTACCGTTTAAGGAATTATATGGTACTTAGGCCCCCCCCCCAGTACATCCCAGGATTCACCAGGCAGGGGCAAGACACCATCTTTTTGAATAGGACAGGCCCAGAGGCAGGAGGGAGTAGGCCTTCCCAGGCTGTCTGCTGAGCTCTCTCTTGTCTGGTTCCCAGCTACCCCCAGGCTCCTGTGCTTTGGTTAAATGGATTTTCGCTGGAAGCTGATGGTAAACCTCTCAGGTGTAACTGAACAAAAACAATACTGAAGCCAAAGAAAGCAAGTCTGGGGCCTTGAGCTGGTTCCTGCTGGACCAATCAGGAGGCAGGAATTAAGATCACCAGAAACAGAAGATACAACTAGGAATAGGCTGTCACAACAGACTCTCAAAAAGCAGAATAGCTCCTCCTGTATGGTGTCTGCCTTCCAATTTGAAAATCACAGGTTCAAAGCTGGATTGTGTATGACCCCTGATGCAGGCGTTTGTACGCCGAAACACGGCCCGTGTCGGGTTTTCATCATAAATAAAGGACTACATTTTTCTCAATCCTGAAGGCCCAGTGTTTACTTTGTTTGTTTGTTTGGTTGGTTGCTTTTGTATGGTGTTTTCCCTCTTTTTTGTGACTGTATATATTACAGTTCAGTCATCATCATTTCTTCTGTTATGGTAATAAGATGGACACTTGTCTGGCTAGGCTGATTCGCACTGAGATGGGACCTTGTTTTTGTCATGCTTCTTTGCAACCCCGTGGGCACTAGGATTAAGGATAATCATTCAGTAGTGAAATTATTAAGGAATTTTATGCTATATTGTATACCATCGGGATTCTGATGTAGAGGTTATGAAGCACTTTTTCACAGACCTGCCTCTTCCCACATTGATACTGGGGGAGTTGGATTCTAATGCACCCATCCATCCAGCAGAGGTCCAGATGGCTATGTGGGGACTGTCCAGCTGTAAGACTCTGGGGTCTGATGGCCTGCCTCTAGAGTTTTATAAAATTCTGGATAGCCAAGTGGCCCTCGTGTTGGGGACAGTGTATAATGATGCTCAGGACTCTTCCCTGGTATCATAAAGGAGGTGACCATCTTGCCAATATTGAAACCTGGGAGGGACTCTTTGTCCACCAGTTCTTACCGTCCGATATCTCTCCTTAATGTGGACTTTAAAATATTTGCTAAGCTAATCACTAATAGATTACAAGAAATTTTGTAACTTTTAGTGTCCTCCACATCAAGTGGGTTCATTAAAGGAAGAAATCCAGTGGCCAATGTTCACAGTATTTTGGAGGGCATAGGGATGGTGTACAAGTTTGATCTGGATGCAGTGTTGGTCAGCTATGATACTAAAAAAGCTTTTAACACTGTCTCTTGGTCATATATGTGGTCTGTGATATGTAGTCATATATGTGCTATGGCGATTTGAATTTTGGGGCCCGATGTTGCACGTGATTCAGACATTGTATGTTGAGCCCGCAGCCCGAGTATTGGTAAACAGGGTGGTGTCCTTCCCATTCCCTGTTCAGAGAATGGCACAGAAGTGATCATTTGAATACAGTTAGGCAGGTGTTGACCTCTTGCACTTATGTCTTCTTTTTGGTTGAGAGTTTCCATTTCTACACGGTTTACACTGATCAAGATTTCCAACAGACTTATTCTTCCACCACATCCTCTCACTGTGTCATGCCTATCTTTGTAGCAATCTCAGACCCTAATGGTTCTAGAATTTATCATGTTTGGAAGTTGCAAGAATTGCCTTAAGAGGAAAAACTTGGTCTAAGGCAGAACTGGAACTTAAAATAATCATTCCATAGTCAAGCAGGTTCATCCAAAGAGAATTAATCATAATTAGAGTGAAAGACCTCATACATTGCTGCCAAATGGTTTTTAGTTATTTTTCTAACATTCCTTTCCTACCTCTAAGCCCCTCCTTGCTTAGGCCCAAGAAATTTCACACCAAATGAAATTAGCAATTAATCAGACCAAGGTATAGAGATGACAGCCTTTGTAGCTTTGACCAAAATAGGATTAGTTAGGAATACTGAGGCCATTATTTAGAAACATATCCATATCTAAATAGGGGCATTTATATTTGTATATCTCATATACATGTTAACACTGATTTTAGAAAGTGACTATCTACATGTGGATATCCACATGACATAGACGTGGCTTAAGTATGGCTTGGGCTGGACTAAAATCTATATGTGTATTCCCCATTTTATAAAGGAAATACATGTGTATAGGGAAAATTTTCCATGGCGGGATTTACATCTTCTCAGAGGCACATATAGGTGTTTAAAAAGTTTTTGTTCGGCCAGAGCTTTACACAAGGGAGACATGGTTGTTGGATAGTGACACAGTTATTTTGAATCAGTTGAGGTTACATGAGTATGATGTTTTTTCATATTTCAGGTTAATTAAAAGAGGGGGTGGTTAATTGACTTTGGCTAAGAAATATCTTAATTTTATGCAACAAGAGAGTACAATTTCAGAGAATATAGAATCCCTTCTTATTGGCTCTTCTTCTCTGAAGTTGAATGTTTTTTTAATCTATAGTAGCCCAGCCTGCTTATAATCGAATGAGAAAAACGCCCAAGTTCCGACCTAAATCGGGAGATGGACGTTTATCTCACAAAAACGAATAAAGCGGTATAATCGAAAGCCGATTTTTGGACGTTTTCAACTGCAATCCGTCGCGGATGCGGACAAAGTTGATGGGGGCGTGTCAGAGGTGTGGCGAAGGCGGAACTGGGGCGTGGTTATCTGCCGAACAGAGATGGGCGCATTTCACCGATAATGGGAAAAAAGTATGCGTTTTTAGCTAGAATTTAGGACACTTTTCCTGGACCCTGTTTTTTCAGGAATAAGGCCCCAAAAAGTGCCCTAAATGACCAGATGACCACTGGAGGGAATCGGGGATGACCTCCCCTGACTCCCCCAGTGGTCACTAACCCCCTCCCAGCACAAAAAATGAAGTTTCTCAACTTTTTATTTTCACCCTCAAATGTCATACCCAGCTCCCTGACAGCAGTATGCAGGTCACTGGAGGAGTTGTTAGGGGGTGCAGTGGACTTCAGGCAGGTGGACCCAGGCCCATCCCCCCTACCTGTTACAATTGTGCTGCTTAATGCTTATTAGTCGTCCAACCCCCCCAAACCCACTGTACCCACATGTAGGTGCCCCCCTTCACCCCTTAGGGCTATAGTAATGGTGTAGACTTGTGGGCAGTGGGTTTTGAGGGGGATTTGGGGGGCTCAACACACAAGGGAAGGGTGCTATGCACCTGGGAGCTCTTTTACCTTTTTGTTTGTTTTTGTAAAAGTGCCCCCTAGGGTGCCCGGTTGGTGTCCTGGCATGTGAGGGGGACCAGTGCACTACGAATCCTGGCCCCTCCCATGAACAAATGCCTTGGATTTATTCGTTTTTGAGCTGGGCGCTTTCATTTTCCGTTATCGCTGAAAAACAAAAACGCCCAGCTCACACATTGTTGAATAAAACATGGGCGTCTATTTTTTCCCAAAATACGGTTTGGTCCGCCCCTTCACGGACCCGTTCTTGGAGATAAACGCCCATGGAGATAGGCGTTTTCGTTCAATTATGCCCCTCCAGGTGTGTTATATGATTATGCCTTACTCTTGTTTGAATTTTTATTCTTATCTGATTTATTAGGTATGCATACTCTTATTTTAAGGGATTTAAATGTTTATGTGGATAGGAGTAGTGTAGATTTTAGAGTTGATTTTATTTTTAGAAATTTTTGGTTCCTTGGGTTGGACCCAATTGACAATAGGTTCAACTCATGTGCCTGGTCATACTTTGGATTTATTATTTTTTTTAATAATTCCTTTTTGAGGGAGAATTATATTAATTATAAGATAGATGTGACTCCCTGAACAGATCATTCATTGATTCATTGTTGGTTTTCTTGTGTAGGCAAGATTGATAGGGATAAGGTGAATAAGATCATCTTAAAAAGACCTGAAATTGATTTTACCAAATTTAAAACTAATTTGTCACCTATGTTGGGTGCTACTTTGCAGTTAATGACAGTTGAGAAGATAACAGATATTTGGTTTACATCATTGAGGTTGTCTGGATGATTAAGCCACCTTGGAGAAGAAGGTTCTTAGAAGACATTCTGTTGCACCAGGGTTTTCTAGTGAATTGATAACAACTTTTACATAGAAAAGAAAGGGCTTGGTGCAAATACCCAGTTCTTTTTTACACAGTTGAATTAGAACGAATGTTTGTTGAGTTATCAGAAGGCAACTAGAGTGGTTTGTAAACTGCATTATGATCAGGTTATTGAAAAGGCTGATTCATCATCTAAGGAATTTTTTTCTGTTGTATGAACTATGGCTAGAGCTAAACAAAAAGATGATCTTATTGATATGAATATTTCAAGTCAGATTTTTTGCTGATAAATTTTCTGAGACGACAGAGAATATTTCTAAAAACCTTTGAGAATGGTTTACTTCCAAGAGAGATTTTGAATCAGGGATGATAATAAGTGGGGAGATTTCACTCCAGTGGCCCAGAAACAAGTAGAACAGGTAATTGGTTGTGTAAATAAGTCTATGAATTCTTTGTAGCTTTGTTCTTTGATCTTTAATCTTTTACTAAAGATTAGCTCGAGTTATCTGCAGCAGGGCCCATTTTGTTCCTATGGGGCCTGCTGCAGATAACTCAAGCTAATCTTTACTAAAAGATCCCCATAGTGAAATCATTCCTTTCTTTACATTTCTCCTATTAAATTTCTTTATATCCTCTATGACTTCTGAGGTTTCAAAATATGATTCTATATATTTGATATTAAGGGCAGTTCTCTAGTGTTATTAATGGTAAGGTATTCTAGTAATTTCCTGTGAAGACATGGAATGAGTTTTTACATCATCTACCATAATAATACTAAAAGAAAATAACATTACAGTGGTATAAAAATGGAATCATTAGTTGTAAATAATTGAATGAATGGCCATTTTGCAACTTACTGTTCTGTCAATACATCATGTCATTCTGTTACCCGTGATATCCCTCAATATAAGACTTATAATGAAATATTATTCATGGTAAAATGCTGCAATAATCAGAGATGTAATACAGCATGTCTCCCTTAGTAATGCATTTTCTTGGCAGAGTACCTGGAAACACCAATGCTAAAAGCATTGGTGTTTCCAGGTATGCTGGAAACCCAATAAAGAGTCTATTTGAAGTATGACCCAGCCTGTGTTACTTTTATTTTTAAGAGCAGCAGAAAGTAATCGTGTTTTTAAATCACATACATATATAAATACTCAAGGCAAACTGGCTTCCATAAGAGTACTTACAATTTGTAAATAATAATTTCCTTTTGAATTTTATATGTTCTTTTCATTATACTGAATAAAATATGAAGATTTATAGTGTTTCATTATGTGCAATTATCTTACTTTCATAAACACAAAATAGCTGCCGATAATTAAGCTTTTCTCAAGTGTGAGAGGCAGATAGTAATTATCTAGCAATGATGTATGGGATTTCAAGTATTCTATGCAGGCAGAATAAAATGAATTTTTATATTAATCATTTTTAACACATGCTGATTAATGACCTTGTTAGTATTTCTTTAATGCTGTTATACTAATTTGTTTACTATTGTTTTCTATTTATTGCAGTGAAGTACCATGCAGGGTACTGAAGGTACGTTCAGTTTCCAAGTTAAAACAACAAGATGAGCTCAATTCAAATATGCTTTGCAAATATACATGTATCACACATATGAGGACTTCTATTCTTGGAAAATGAAGAATTTGCTAATGTGATTGATTAGTTTGTATCTGTATGTATAAGTCTTTACCTTAAGCAGGTCACATTATTAGTCAGCTTTTCTTCAAACTTTGCTTATGCATTAAAGGCTCCCTCATTATCAAATAAAGCTGAATGTTCTGGCCCCCCCCCCCCATTCATGGAGGCAGGGTATACTGTAATGTATATTTAATAGGAGTACTACCGTATTTTTCGGACTATAAGACGCACTTTTTTCCCCCCAAATTTGGGAGGAAAATGGGGTGTGCGTCTTATAGTCTGAATGTAGAGATTTCCCTCCCTCCCTCCCTCTGAGTTCGGGATCGCCCGCCCGCCCTCCCTCCCTCCGAGTTCGGGATCGCCCTCCCCCCCGGCCCTGTCACCACTTCTCCCTACTCACGTGATCTTCCCTGGTGGTCTAGTGACGTCGGGGCAGGAAAGAGCCCCCTCTTTCCTGCCCAGCGCGCTGCTCTCCATCCTCCTGTAAGCAGCCTGATGGTCTCGGTGAGATTCAAAATGGCCACCGAGACTTCAATTCTCGGCGGCCATTTTGAATCTCGCCGAGACCGTCAGGCAGCATAAAGGAGGACGGAGAGCAGCACGCTGGGCAGGAAAAAGGGGGCTCTTTCCTGCCCCGACGTCACTAGACCACCAGGGAAGATCGCGTGACGTGAGTAGGGAGAAGTGGTGACAGGGCCGGGGGGAGGGCGATCCCGAACTCGGAGGGAGGGATTCGGACAAGACGCACCGGAGCACCTAGGTTTTAGAGGAGGGAAAAAGGAAAATTTTTTTTTTCCTATTTCCCTCCTCTAAAACCTAGGTGCGTCTTATGGTCCGGTGCGTCTTATAGTCCGAAAAATACGGTATTTGTATTCAGTTGCATTGTCTGTGCAATAGATAGCAATGTGTATTAGGACTGCTTTCTCTATAGTTTGCAGTATCTTGTGATTGACTGCTTGTGAGCTTTCCCTATTGGTTGTTAGCTCTGAGCTAGGGCCAGCTCTCATTCTCTGCCCCTGGCTGCAAACTGTGAGAGAGAGCCCAGTCTTCCTAGCATGGCATTGTGATCAGCAGCTGCTCTAGGGGATGATCCCTCCTTAATGTACTGTAATTCCATCAAGAGTTTTCACCTTTCCCCAAGTCATCGCCCCACGACAATACCCAAGTCATTCCCCATGTATTTTCTCTTTCTCCCCCTTATTTTTCCTTGAGTGTTACAGCTTTTTCTCTCAGTTGGGCTGAGGTTCTGGCCATCTCCTTACCTCTGAGGTGGCAAGATCCAGACTCTATGGGCAGAGGGCCACAATTATTTTACAAGCAACTGAACTGTAACTTGAATTTTCTTTGTTTATTCTGAGTACTATAATAAAGAAGATGTGCTCAAGAATTGAGAGTCTACTGGTGAAGCTTCTGCTTGGAGATGGTTTATGCTGGCTGTTTAAGCTACACTATACCTTGCCTAGAACTAGAAGTCCTGCAGCATTTATCTTTGACTAGCTCTGCCCTATACATTAACATTGCAAAGTTTCCTCAACACCAGCAAATCTTTCTCACCACTCACTGATTGTGCATTCTCAAGATTTCACTATTTAGGGATTCACAGCACTTCTGTTCTGGGAGCATTTCCAAATGCATTCTTTTCCTGCCACACCACTTCAGGCATTCATTAGCATAACCTAACTTGTTTTCTAGCAGGATTGTGTATTCTGTTCTCCCTAGGTTTTATCATGTACAATAATTAGCTCCTCTCTGGTACTGACTACTGTTTTCCTGCTGCTGCTGCTGCTGCTGCCTTGTATTGCTTATAGGTTTGAAAACAGCATGACTATTTGGTCCTTCCAAGTTCAGGTTATATTATATAGAATTAGGGCTGCATTTCAATTAAAATCATCAATCACAATTAATCTCATTATTAGAGGGTCAATATCTGCCTCTCACCTGTCCCCAGGTCGAACATTGTTCCCTTTCTCTTCCTTTCCACTCTCCCATTGTCCAGCATTTCTCCCTCCCTCCCCTCCATCCCCAGGTCCCTTATTTCTCTCTATTTCTTCCCTCCTATCTGCTCCTCCCCCCCCCTCTCAGGTCCAATATCCCTCTCTCTCTTTCTTTCCTCCACTCCCTCCCAAGCCATGTACCTGGTCACCAAGGAGATGTTGGGGGCTCAGCCCACTCTGCTAGGCCCCACGGACCACTACATGAAGTGGAGCAGAGCTGCTGCTTGAGCTCACACAGAGCATCTCCCACCACCTGAAGCTGCTGACAGAGGCCTGCATGCTGGTTAGTGAGCACACCCTGGAGCATTTTTCCAATGAGCAGTTCAAGTTGCACATGTGGTGCCTGAGTGCCAGCAGCACAACCCTGATGGCCTATGTGTGCCAGCAAAAATTGAGCCCCAGGAAGCTAAGCTGGGGCCACAGCAATGCTCTCTCGCTGTCTGTAGCCTTTTTCGAAGCTTTCCCTCTGATCCACCTGCCGCTGAGAAAACTGGAAGTTGCATCAGAAGGAGTGGGTGGGTCAGAGAAGATCTGATTTGAGGTACCCATGGGGGGGGGGGAGAAGGAAGGGAAAGAGGAGGAGATGCTGGGGGGGAGGCTATAACCCAATGAATTTTATTAGTCACAATTAAGTTTTTTAATTGCGACTAATAAATCATGTGTTAATCGCAGCGCTAATTGCACTAGCGTGTAGCCTTACATAGGTTTCCTTCACAAGAATAAATGGGTATCTTTTATTCAACTGTATTAGATTACAGATAAAAAGGGGATTGGCTTAAGCAGAATGATATCCCATTCACACAGTTATATGACCACCTCAAATGACCGTGGTCTCTGGGCCTGTCTCTATTCTCTGGGCAAAACAATTTCAGGATTAAGGGTGTCATTGTAGTGTTCACAACTGCTCAAAACCATTTAGCGCCATACTAGCGCCCACATTTACATGCGCAGAATGTTCAGAGGTCTGGAGTGCAGGAACAAATGACTGCACAGATAAGCAGTGCAAGTAGCATGCTAATGTATTCAAGCATATGCAAATGAGATCATTTTGTATTCCTCCCCAATGCTCAGAAAAGAACGCCCAAAACAAAACTGCTTTACCATTGCAAAAAAACGTTGCAGGTTGAAGCAGGCGCTAGGGTGTTGGAAAAGAGGCTTCTCAAGATTCTTTCTTCAAAATCTGCCGGTTTTGTTTGCTTTTGAAAGCAGAAGGAAGCCCTTGCAATCCTTTAAGTGCAGGTCTTGAGAAACAAACATGCGCAAGTCACAGCAGACCCAAAAGTGAAAGCACACATTGGCATCTGTCACTATGGTTCTTCAGGTTACAAGTTGCTGTGTTCTTTATTGTTCTTTATTGTTTATTGCATTTGTTACGCTGCCTAAACTGGAACACAGAACTAAGCGGTTTACATTTTAAAAAAACATATTAACATAAAAGGACAAAATAAGAACTCCAATAAAAGATAGGAAAGAGGGGGAAATAGACAACACTCGAACAATGTTCAAAATCAAAAAAGACAAGGGAAAACTAGTAGGGTAATTAGAAGCAAAGAGGAAGAGAGGTAAAAAGGGAAAGGAAAGAGGGCACCAAAACTCTATATTATCACCCCACCATCATAGTCCAAAAGCCTGCTTAAACAACCAGGTCTTGATTGCAGTTTTAAATTGAGGAAGGGAAAGCTCATTACGGATATCTAACGGAGGATTATTCCAAGAAGCAAGGGACATATATGTAAATGACTCTTAGGTGTTCTCCTACCTTGAAGCCATCCACAATCAGTGCTCTGATATAGACCAGACTCACAGGCCGATGCTCACAACTCTGGTACTGTTCAGAACAGCGTCGTAAAAATATCACCGAAACAGCAACAAAGAACAACTCCCTAATGCTGAGTGCTAATGATATGCAAATATAGGCATTCTCATAGGACTGAGCATTAGGGAGTTCGGCGGGAGGATTGTGCTTGGCACATGTGCAAAGGAGTTACGCGGTGAGCTCTGTTCCTGTGTGCATGCACCTGGCAAAACCTGAATGTCAAGCACATATTGGCATCTGCTCTCTGTGACCTTAATTTTTTTTTTTTGCTTTGATGCTTATATTTAAATACATTGTTGAAATATTAGCCATTTGCTTTTTGTTCAAGGCTTCATCTAGCTCATAAATTATCTTTGCTCCCACGCAGTCCGTATTGAGGCATATTACCCCTGATCTGTGCTTTTTAACATTTTACCACTTACACTGTTAACCCCCTTACAATGTGAGGTGGTTTGAGAGATTCCTCATGGTTGGTGCTTGAGCTGTGAGGTATAGATTTGCAACATTGATGTGTGCCTCTTTGATTCTACTTTGGCATTTGCTGCATTAACCGTTGTGTCCTTTTAACAATAAAATTGTATTCAGTTATTTGTCTGGTTATTCTCGGCTTAAAACATGTGCCAAAGAGGCAGTGTTTTGTATTTCAAATTTTTCTCCCCTAGCAGTATCCCTGTGTGTCTGGCTCATTAAGGGGCCCTTTTACTAAGCCATGGTAAAAAGTGGCCTGCAGTAGTGTAGACGCATGTAATGGGCACGCGCTGGGTCAGTTTTTTACCGCATCTACAAAAAAGGGCTTCTTTTAATGGGACAGGAAAAGGGCCTACGGTAAAAATAAAACTAGCGCACGCCCAAAACCGGTCTGAGTCCTTAACGCCACCCATTGATCTAGCAGTAAAGGCTCACGCACTACATGCACGGTGACCGGGGTCGGTGCTCGCCAAGTGCCGATTACCACCAGAACCGGCGTGCATAGGACGAAATAAATAAATCATCCACGTGTTATGGGCACGCGCCAAATCTGAAATCACCGCCAGGAGGGCACGCTGGCCTGGCAGTAGTATCATTTGGGCGTGTGCTTCACACGCGTAGAGCCTGCAGCGGCTTAGTAACAGGGCACCTAAGAATTGTGGAAAACTATCAATCAAGGAAATACAGAGTATATCATTTTTGGGTACCTATCATACTTCTGAAACTATTGACGTCAAAGCTGGATTAAGACATAGACAAATTAGACACATACCTAAGGCCCAAATGTTTAGAGGTTGGGGGTCCTGTCAAATGAGATTAGAGTTTAGGAGACTAGGAGTGGCAATTGCCTGGCTTTTTAAGGATTCTATAGATGTTTGCATTAATGTTCAAAAACTAGAAGGATGACTAATGTGCCTGGGCATTTTGGGGAGTTTAAACCTTCTATCTGTAGCTATCCAATCCATCACAATGTGTGATTGAGCTGGTCCTAAATGCTTACAGTGTCATTAACACAGTCTGTAAATAAGAGCCAGCCAGTGGGAATGCACTGATGGTGGGAGCACTGGAAAGCAATTCTAGTTACAGAGACTGTGGGTAGGATCCCGCTAAGAGAACAGAGCACTGGAAGTTAGATTTTGTCATAGGAAGGGAGGGGGAAGTTCCTGTGTTGTGCAAGTAAAGCATCTTCATGAGTTGAGGAGGGGAACTGAACTCAGCAAAAGGCACTGAGCCGTCCTTGAAGAGAGGCCAGTGAGTGTCCTGGAAGAGGGGGTACGATCAGAAGAGGTAGGAATGGAAGAGGGATGATGGAAAAAGGGGCTATTGTAAGCTGAGAAAAGCAGCTGTCAGAAACTGCAACAACTTTACGTGTGTTTATTTCAGTTTCTCGGACTCATCAGCACTGAGTTTATCTGACTCGATTATCAGTGCTGTGTACAAATCTCTGAGCACTGAAGTGATCAGAGCTCTCTGATATTGACAAAGTCCACAGACATTTGCTACCACATGTAATGTCCTCAGCAATGAGAGACGGAAGACATACTAAGAATGCAGTGGTTCCAAGAAGGCTGAAGATGGTGGCAACATTGGTACATCTTCAAGGCCTGCATAGCTAAATTTGATTCTGACAAAAATCCTCAGCACCATAATCACAGCACATACATAGTAGGAAGCAAAGAACAATGTTTATATTCACTCTTCACACTCTGGCAGCATGGCTTTGGCTATAGTGTCAAATCTAGAATGCTTTACAGCAGCAGGGCCGGTCTTAGGAAGGGGCGTTAGGGGCGGTCTCACAGGGCCTCGCGCTCCTAGGGGCCCCACATCTCTGGCACGTCTGTCCTCCTGTCTCAGAACACCTCCCTGCTCCATAACTTAATGTGCATCCACATTTCAGTAGAGAGCATCAGGCAGCGGCAGCGATTTTCATATCCTGTCAGTTGCCAAGCCCAGAGCCTCCTCTCTGCTATGTCACGCCCCCTTTTGATGTCACTTCCTGATTCTGCAAGGGCGGGATGTAGCAGTGAGGAGGCTCTGGGTTTGACAACTGAAGGCATATGAAACTTGCCGCTGTCTGCCACTCTCTGCTGAAACATGGTGGATGCATATCAAGGTATGGGTTGAGGTGGCTTATTGTGGTGGGCGCGGGTGGATGGGCACAGGCAGAGGGGGCCCACTGAACTGGTCTGCACAGGGCCCAGCAATTGCTAAGACCGGCCTTGTACAGCAGGATTCATGAAGGTTTGGTTCTGGCCTCATATGCACATAAAAAGATTGATCAGGCTGTGGCCCTACAAGCCATGGTCAAAGATGCAGGGAGCAGGGAATTAATGTATAAGACTTTATGGATAGGGGTTGACAAAAGAAGTAAATAGATATCCATGGTAGAAGTTCACAAATGTTTGTTTGCCTAGGGTCCAATATAGTGTTAATCTGGCTCAAATTCACCACTCAAGTGCCTTAACCTGATTCTTGTGCATGTTAGCTAAATATAAAAAGTAAGTACTTCCTGTATGCTAATTCTTTACTTTGTAGTATCAATAGTGAGGTTTTGAAGGTAGTAATCTATACTAATGGTTTTCTCTGCACAGTCTTTCCTGGTTTTCTCTGCACAGTCTTTCCTGGTGGTTAGAGTTAATCTTTCACTTCTATTCATTTCTTTAGAATTATAGAAGAATCATTCATAAGATCAATTAGGTTCTTTCTAATTTTTTCCTTAGAGTCTCCTCCATTGATTTGACCTAGTTCTTTGAAAAATAATATTTTGAGGAGAATTTTTGCTATGACATCGAAATCCAGTTTAAATCATGTGGCAAACATGGCCATTTTCGAACTAGAAAAACATCAATCCTTTTGCTTTGAAAACAGCCATTTCCTAAATGATTTGTGCTCATTGCAGTGGCGTTCCTAGGGGGGCTGACACCCGGGGCGGATCGCCGATGCGCCCCGCCCCCCCAGATGCAGTGCGACCCCCTCCCTGCGAAAGGACATCCCCCCCGTGAAAGAACCCCCCCGGGTGCACGCCGCTAGAGGGGTGCCGCGCGCGCCTGTCCTTCGTTCATTCCATGCTCCCTCTGCCCCGCAACAGTAACCTGTTCCGGGGCAGAGGGAGCATGGAACGAATGAAGGGCAGGTGCGCGCGGCACCCCCCCCCCCCCCAGCGGCGGGCACCCGGGGTGGACCGTACCCACCGCCCCCCCCCCCCCTAGGAACACCACTGGCTCATTGCATTTTTCTTTTGCAACCATTTAAAAAAAAAAAAATGTCCGAGGGAAAAACGCACAAAGCTAAGCCACTGGGACATATGGGGGGGGGGGGGGCAGTAAATTGACCATACAAACATCCCAGCAGAGCAGTGGGGCATCTTAGGAGGCACTGCAGTGGACTTCACATAAAAGGTACCAGGTACACATCTCACCATTACCCCCTTATATCAAATGGTGGGCCCTGCAAAACTCACCAAAACCTCATACCCAACAGTACACCAGTACAACAGACCTTATATTTGCAGGTGTCACATATGCAGGGCTTTTTTGAGGGGGTACTTGGGGGTACTGAGTATCGGCACCTTTTCCATTGTCTGCTAAAATTGACCCATGGATCTCAGCTTTTAATGAAAGAGCTCAGGCTCTACACACCAATTTTGCCTTATCGTAGATTCTGTGACTGGTTGCAGGGGGCCTGGCTATTGTGGGATGAGTCCCTCAGTGATCACCCCACCCCTGAAGGGTGGCCTAGCATTTGAGTACCGACACCTTTTTTGCTAGAAAAAACGCACTGCACATATGTGTGGGTACAGTAGGTTTTTGGTGGGTTTTAGAGGACTTGCACTTTCCACCACAAGTGTAACAGAGTGGGATATGAGCCTGGTTCCCCTTCTCTACAGTGTACTGGACTGACCACTACACTACATTCTGTTGCACCAGGGTTTTCTAGTGAATTGATAACGACTTTTACATAGAAAAGAAAGGGCTTGGTGCAAATACCCAGTTCTTTTTTACACAGTTGAATTAGAACGAATGTTTGTTGACCTGCTTTCTGCTCTAATAAGACTGGCTATAACATCTGAAGCAGTCATAGAGGATGGAATATACTATTTCTTTCACATCTTTGTGGGGGTTGGACCATTGGGGTATTAAGGGAGGGGGGGTCATGCCTTTATCCTTCAGTTGTCATCTGGTCATTTAGGGCACCTTTTTGTGACTTAGTCATGACTGAACCAGGTCTAGCCCTGGATGTTTTTGCTTTGTTCCATTATGGCAAAAAAACTCCCAAGTTCTGGGAATGCCCCAATCCCTCCCCCAACACACTCCTGACACGCCCCTTTTGATTTGCATGCATTGAAAAGCATCTTTAAAATGGGCTTCAAAATAGTGATTTGGACATTTTGGCATACAAAAAAACATCCATCATCCACTTTGTACAGCCTTTTGGATGCTTTTCTGTTTTGAAAATGAGCCCCTTTACATTCTTTTCTACAGTACTATTTTGTGGAAGTCCTATAAAGTTGAATTTAAAATTCTGAATAAGACAGCCTAACATACAGCTTTCTATCAGCACATTACTACCATTGTAGTAATTATTATCTAGCATACTGCATATGCAGCCATCATTTGAAGTGTTTCCATAGCAATTTCCATGGCAATGTAATGGAAATTTAACAACAGCAATGATCCAAACCATATATCTGGACACCTTTCATAAGAAATCCATTAAGGAGATAAATTAAGTCTTGAAAGTATATGGCTGCATGTTGAAAGGTTCTACAAATAGAAAGGGATGATGCTGTTGGGCTGCTGAGAACATATTAGTGCAAACCCACATTGGCATGCCAAAACTTTGGCATGCCACTTTATGCAGTGCTAATGGCAGGTGTAAATGGTCATGCCTAAGTGTGCTCAGTGATGCATGTAACTGATGGTACTCTATAAGTTATGTGCCTTACTTGGCACCATGCCCATGATCCACCCATGCTCCTCCCATTTTTATACCAACCTTGGAGTTATGCGCTATAGCACTTAGGGGCTACTTTATAGAATAGCACCTATTGCACTTTTGCACAAAAACACCAGCTAAAGGTGCCTTTGGCATACATAAGTGGCAGATAGATCTATAGAGCTTATAGAATTGCCCTATATATGTCTTGAGTGGGGCTGATTTGTCCAGTGCATCACTTATAGTCAATTTATAGGAGTGGACTTCAAAATTCTAGGGTGCAGATTGACAAATCATCTGGGAAAGCAGTGCCTAATGAGGATATCCAGTGTTAGATGCTGCATGTTTTTGCTATTCTTCAGGGAAGGAGGAAGAGGGAATGAGAAATATAAAAAGTGTCAAGTTGAAATAAAAACCGTCACAACAGAGGGAATCCAAAACACACAAGGTGAAGAGAAGCAACAAACACAAGAAGCCTTCTATATTGGGTGTGTCAGAAAGTGTTTATTCATATAGGACCCAAAACGGGCCATGTTTCAGTAGATGCCTGCTTCAGGGGTCTATCAAATACATATAAAATAAATTAAAAACATACAAAATATAAATATACATAGATTACTGTGTATATAGAGAGAAAAGACACAGTTCTTTTTGTTATTTCTTCAAAGACAAACAACCGTTGCACACTTTCAAATCAAAAGCAGAATATATTAACAAACAAAAAAATATAAGATGTAGATTTGAATCATAATGAACAAATAAACAAATAAATTATTTCATCGAGTATTGAATATTTTCCAAAAGAAAAAAGACAACCCTCAAAGAAAAAAAGACAACTTTCAAAAAACCTTTAACAAACACATAGATATTATTATGTCATAATGAACAGAAAGAAACTGCCTAGATTCATGTCAATCTGGATTCAGACCCAGTTATGGAACAGAAACAGTCTTTGAATCCTTATTAGATGATCTTCACAGAAACCGAGACAGGGGATTTGCCTCGGTGTTAGCACTACTAGATTTCTCTGCAGCTTTTGACACTGTGGATCATGATATTAAGCTAGCACGACTGGCAGAAACAGGTATCAATGGAACAGTACTTCCCTGGTTCAGATCCTATCTATCAAACAGGCAACAGTCCATAGTGTTCAGCAATACCTCATCGCCACCATTTGCACTGACCTGTGGGTTACCGCAAAGATCGATATTGTCACCTATTCTGTTCAATATCTATCTCAAGCCACTAGCCAAGCTGATTCGGTCAATGGACACTCAGTTCTACATCTGTACGGATGACGTGCAGCTACTCATACCCATTGAACCTGACTTACCCACAGCTCTAAATAAACTGATTACCTGTCTACCATCAATTCAAGAATGGGCTAAAAACAACAAACTTTGCCTAAACCCAAGTAAAACTGAGCTTATATGGGTCCCTAACATAAGTGGGCACATACCTGACATCAAAATCTCTTTTGTGAAATATGAACTTCCCCTTAAATCACAAGTCAGGAACCTTGGAATACAGATTCAACACTTACTCTGATTCCCCAAATCCATGCAACCTTCAGGAGCTACTTCTACTATTTGTGACAACTACGCTGCCTCTCTCCTTACATCGAGAAGGAAAATCTTATCACAGTTGTGCATGCCCTGATAACGTTGGATTACTGGATTACGGTAATGCACTCTGTACTGGTCTTATAAAGGGTCTGCTCCAGCTCCAATTGATTCAGAATGCTGCAGCTAGACTAATAGAAGGCTGTAAGTGACATGACCACATCACACCATTTTTACAAAAATCTCACTGGCTACCAGTACAATATAGGGCCAAATTTAAAACTCTATGTTAGACCTTCAAGTCCTTAAAGGAAATGGCCCAGAGTACTTGAAGATCAGGATCTCCCTCTACAAACCTCCAAGATCACTAAGGTCCTTCCAAGGAGTAGCCCCCACATTCTGGAATGCACTCCCTGAAAGGCTTTCCTTAACACAAGTCTATCTATATTTCAGGAAGCAGGTGAAAGCTTGGCTCTTTGACCAGGCCTTTAAGGGAAGAAGTAAATGACATTGGCTGAACAAACTATAGCAGGACATGTTTACCCACTCCTACCCTAGCTAAGGTAATATTCAAGCACATTTCTGACCTCATTTGAAACTTCCTTTAAATTAATCCCCTTATTTTCTTACTCCTGTTACTCTATCTTATCTATCTATATATTCCATATTTACTTGTACTCTAGGCTGTCTATGAAAATGTTTTACTACGCATTGACATTGTAATGTAGCATACTATTGACCTTATTTTCGAAAGTGATGGGCGCCCATATTTCGACCCAAATCGGGAGATGGGTGCCCATCTCGCAAAGGCGCCCAAATCGGTATAATCGAAAGCCGATTTTGGGTGTCTTCAACTGCAATCTGTCGCGGAAATGGGCAAAGTTGACGGGGGGTGTTGGAGGCATGGTGAAGGCGGGACTACGGCATTTATCGGCCAAGGAGAGATGGGCGCCCTCGGCCGATAATTGAAAAAAAAGGCTTTTTAGCGTGAATTTGGGTCACTTTTTTGGACCCTTTTTTTTCACGAACAAGTCCCAAAAAAGTGCCCTAAATGACCAGATGACCACCGGAGGGAATCGGGGATGACCTCCCCTGACTCCCCCAGTGGTCACTAACCCCCTCCCACAAAAAAAAAACAACTTTAACAACTTTTTTTTCCAGCCTATATGCCAGCCTCAAATGCCATACCCAGCTCCATCACAGCAGTATGCAGGTCCCAGGAGCAGTTGTTAGTGGGTGCAGTGGACGTCAGCCAGGTGGACCTAGGCCCATCCCCCCTACCTGTTACACTTGTGGTGGTAAATGGGAGCCCTCCAAACCGCCCCCAAAACCCACTGTACCCACATCTAGGTGCCCCCCCTTCAGCCATAAGGGCTATGTTAATGGTGTAGAGTTGTGGGCAGTGGGTTTTGGGGGGGGATTTGAGGGGCTCAGCACCCAAAGGAAGGGAGCTATGAACTTGGGAGGTATTTTACTATTTTTTTTAATTGTTACAAGTGCCCCCTAGGGTGCCCGGTTGGTGTCCTGGCATGTGAGGGGGACCAGTGCACTACGAATCCTGGCCCCTCCCATGACCAAATGCCTTGGATTTATTCGTTTTTGAGCTGGGCGCCTTCGGTTTCCATTATCGCTGAAAAACAATACCGCCCAGCTCAAATCCGCACAAATCCGATGCATTTGCCCAGCACAAACCATATTATCAAAAAAAAAGATGGACGCCCATTTTTTTCGATAATACGGTTTGTCCCGACCCTTCACGTACCCATTATCGGACATAGACGCCCATAGAGATGGGCGTTCGCGTTCGATTATGCCCTTCTATACCATACTTTGTATTGTTCTTTGAATATTTTTACTGCTGTAATTATCTATTGCTTATGTTTGACTTATTCTTACTTTACACTGCCTTGAGTGAATTCCTTCAAAAAGGCGGTAAATAAATAAATTACACAAAGTTATAACTCATTAAATAAACAAGTACATAAAGGCCAATTATATATAATCTAATAGCTCATATTGGGATCCTTTTACAAAGATGTGCTAAATAGTGGCCTGCACTACTTTTAGTACATGATTTTCCCACGTACTCAGGCCACCTCTTAGCATGTCTGCTTAATTGCTGAAATTCTATTTATGGCATTAATGGCCAGGCACAAAGTTCCAAATTAGCCATGGTGAAATACATCAACATCACTAGTGTCATCAACACAAAATGATAAAGAAGCAGACCGTATGAAGAAAAATAGTTTCTTTATTGGTGTTTCAAAGCTCCCAGGGTTTACAATCCAGTGCCCAACATGGCCATGTTTCGCCAGCAATACAGGCTGCGTCAGGAGCAACTAAAACCAGCTGGTGTGAAACATCAAACTTTACCAGTGCTGATTACCCACTTGTCTCTGCCTGGATCCCTTTGATACCATGAAAACATTACAACTGCTTTAGCAAGCTATGCATGCGTGTTGAGGCCCTTTTTAAATTATCCAAAGTGAAAGTGAAAAGACTTCATCAATGACATGTGTGAGATCAAATCTACTAAATTTCAAGAGTGGTGTAAAGAGTATTTTAGTAAAATAGCATGTATCTAAACGATTATGTTCATTATAAAAAGGAATAGTGTTGTGAAAAAGGTGCCGGAAGAAACATATACAGAAAACTTTAGATTTCTATATATGTTTGCATAGATTTCTATATATATGCAGGGCTGTAAAATTTTGCCGATGACTTAAGAACCTCCCAAATTTCGAAAATGGGTGGCATAACTAACAATGTATGAGTGGATATATTTTTAGTTTTGCAATCTTGTAGCTGGAAAGTTAGCTTTGCTAAATCCTTCAGTGACACCTCAAAAAGCATAGCACCAAGAATAATCACTTTCCAGCTACAAGATTGCACCCAATGCCACTAATTAGTCTTATGGCTGTATTTTGCATCAATTGAAGATGTTTCAACTGTCTAATCGAAATATGGGAGTAAAGTGAATTACAATAATTGTTCTGTCCTCTGACAGCCTCGCACTAGTTTATAATGTGATCCTAAAATGTGTGTAATGCCTTTACTGTTATTCTCATTTCTGAGGACTTTCATGGCTGCAGTTCTCACTGCAAAGATGCGTGAGCAATTCATTGTGTGTAATGTAGTTCGCAGGTAAATGCAGCCACACTTGCCTGTCTGTATAAGAACTGTTACCATTGGTTGTGCGGCTGCCCAGACCTCCTCTCTCTCTCTCTCTCTCAGCCAAGCTTTGCTCCTTTGTCTACCTGCTATAATTTTCTAGTCATTCTTACTATCTCTGTCCTGAGAGGTCAGCCAGGTATGACCTTTCCCTCCAATCGAGGGGCCATCCTCTAGCACCTCCCTTGCCATCTGGTGGCAGGCTCTGGCCCTATTGGTCCTTACCTCCTCCTCCCTGAGCCTGTGTGAGGCTTCTTGAGCTCCTTGTCCCTTCAGCCATGAGGCATTCACCATCTTGCTACAGACATGAGGCACTCACCATCTTGCTTCAGACAGCACTGTCCTGCTGAAACTCCCTGCACTGAACTTGGTTTTTTACCTTGAAAAGATCTCCTCCCTAATGAGATATTGCACATTCCAGTCACCCAGCTTTGAACCACTTCTATCTGCACAACTACTTCTCCCCTGCAGTAAAGCTACCTCTCTTCAGATCTCCACCTCCAACCACTGAAACAGCTCTCAGAATTATGGAGTCTCTGTGCCCTGGGGCGGCACTTCTGAACATCTGACTGTGAGTAAATTACCTGTGATTTATTCAATAAAAGAGACTTCAGGTGTGACTGGTGTGCCAAGGTTATACTTTCAAGATATCAAGGCTTTGTAGTCAAACAAGTCCTGAGAGGCTTGAACAATAATCTAATTGTGGAAGCAATACAGCTTGAGAAACGACGCTAAAGTCTTCCTTCATTAGTGAAGATCTTATTGCCTGCAATTGTCAGAGACTAAAAAAAAGTCTTTTACTAAGGGCAGTAATCTGTTTTTCTTTGAAGACTGCAAACTAGTCTGTTTCTTTTAAAGGATATCCACAATGAATCTTCATGACATGTACCCGTACTCATCTTATTTTACTAAGAAAGAAAAAAAAAGGCAAAACCTCTATTATTGAGGAATAGCTATCGCTTCTAAATACACACAAAACAGAGGCCTTCTACAACAAGGTATTTAGCTCCTCATAAAATGAGAATATAATTAAGTCTTGCCAGATCTTCTACTATAATTAATTGGGAAAGTTGAATGAAAGTAAGTCCCTTCTTAGAAAAACATGTTTAATAGGTTTTCTTCAGAACCCTAATTTAATAAAAAGGCATTTTTCCTTCAGGTTTAATCAAGATATAAGCCCTCTGATTGCTGTAAGATTCTAAGGGGTCCTTTTACTAAGGTGCACTGAAAAATGGCCTGCGGTAGTGTAGGTGCGGGTTATGGGCACATGCAGAATCATTTTTCAGTGCACCTGTAAAAAAGGCCTGTTAAATGTTTTTGCCAAAAATGGACATGCGGCAAAATGAAAATTGCCGTGCATCCATTTTGGGTCTGAGACCTTACCACCAGCCATTGACATAGCAGTAAAGACTCACATGGTAACTGGGCAGTAATGACCTACTTGCACGAAATGCCACTTGGCACACATAGCTGACACGTGACAGAATAGAAAAAATATTTTATGGGCGCATGTAGCGGACACGCGCCAAAAATGAAATTACCACAAGGGCCACATGGTAGCAAGGCGGTAACTTGGAATTAGTGTACGCTGGGCGCATGTAGGCACTTATGTGGCTTAATAAAAGTGCCCCTAAGTAAATCATTCTAAATATCCTTATATACAATACCTTCCAGTGTAGCATATTCTATTATCAACAAGCTTCAATTAAACAAATTCTTCATTCTTACTTCAGTGCATTTAAAAATCCTCTTCTCTGAGTCAACAAAGATTCTATAGATATGGTATCAATATGCTACAAACAGCAAATAAGAAAAAATGTTTTCATCTACTGTTCCGTGTCATTACTATGTTTAAAATGTATGTCAGCTTGCATAGCATGTCTCTTGCTTTCAAAGGTACAGTAGCTCTGTTTCATAGAACAACTCTTAATTCCTTTTGGGAATCATGCTTTTGAATGTTGAGAATCAAATTGTTAACTGATGTAAGCGGATTAATAAGTCACTAGTGCTTTAAGGCAGATAAGAGGAAGCTGTAGTATTATCCAGGCTAATGCCTTGTCACTCACTCGTTTCAGCTGGTAGGGTGCAGAAAATTGATTTTTACTCATGCACCTCAGTTAATTAACACTGAAAGCACCTCAGATTCCATTTCTTCGTGGTTTTAAAATAAATATGCCTGCCGTTCTTGGTCAGTAACACAATGAACTCTATTGTGTCCAATAGAACAGGGTCCCTGCTCTGTTTTTGCCAAAGAATTATATATTGGTAATTTTAGCATAGAGGGACAATTTGTAATCTGAATGTGGGGCTTTCAGCCCCACAGATACACTGCAGATATATTTCCTTTTTCTGGCCAGGAGGGTCCACAGCCCGTGCTTAGCACTCGCATATAAGTGCACTTCATTTTGAGCAGTTACTAATGTAATTGTGGAAAGTCTACATAGGGTTTTTCTTCACCCAACTTAACCTGACCCTTTTTGGATAGGGGTAACTGCAGCAAGGGTGGAAATTTTCAGCGGGATTTTTTACAGTATGAAAGCAATTCTAAAGAGCACCTGACTGGAGCCTATCTTGTCTACCTAGAAGAGGGTAAAGAGTTGAAAAAGCTACTTTTCTCTATTTCTGATGAAGAGGAAAGAGAGACAAGCAGCAGAAATTGAAGATTTTTATTTTTTTCCACCCATATTGGAGAAGATTCTATATATGGTGCCTGGAAAATCCGCGCACAATTCATTTTTGCCTAAGCATATTCTGTAAGATATAGGTGCATTACATAGAATACGCATAGTTGATACCCCAGTGCCTAAAACTACATGCATCCATTTACACCAATGAAAACGTGGCGTAAATCCCTGTGCGTAGATTGGTGGACTGGGCAATATTCTGTAACAACATGCCTAAATTTGGGATCGCCCACAAAATGCCCATTTTCCTGCACATAGCCATGCCCCTTTTGAACTGCACGCTTTAAAATTTAGGCCCAGTTTATTACAGCATATGCTTAGTGAGTTCTGCATATAAATTATTATTATTCCAATTAGTGCTCATTATTGCTTGTTAAGTGCTGTTAACAATGCTGATTAGCTTGTTAAGCCAATTAAGTTATGCACATTGTTATCGAATACGCTTTGATTTAGGCACAGTACGCTAGGTGTGATATATAGAATCCGGCAGATTATGTCTGAGGATTCCAGAACTGTGAAAGAGGAACTTAGGAAAGAAAGTTAGGAACTGGCAGAATGGTATTACCAATTCAGTCCAAACAGTAAAGTTGTGAACAATGTCACCACTGAGACCCCCTATATGAAGGAATTAAGTGAGAATGAAGAGCATCTTTCAGATTATAAACCATAAAGTTGTATTTCTCTGTTTATTTCTCTGTTTATTACCCTCCTCTCACCTACCAACACCCATCCTGTTAGAATATCAATGAAATGCTTTGATGTCTCCATGCATACCCCCACTCTCCCACTCTGTCAGACTGTCAAAGTAATGCTTTGATGTTTCTCTTATATATACTATCTGCTACCAAATTTGCTTATTTCAGATCTGACAAAGAAGGGCAACCTTCGAAAGGTAATTAAGAAAGTTATGTCCAATAAAAAAGGTATCATCTTATTTTCTTTTCCATGTTTTATTTTGTTTGATTTCTATTGAAAACCTTTAAGAGTGGACTAACACGGCTACCACACCTCTCTACTCGAAATGAAGAAAACAGGGATAAGCATAAGGACTGGCAAGTTAGATGTAAAAAGTAATAAGGCAGGCCAATATATCATTTGAAAACAACCATGCCATGGAGGGAAGAACTAATACTAAAACTTTTTCAAGTACATCTGAACCAAATGTCCTGTGACGGAGCTGGTTGGACTGCTGGACGACCAAAGGGATACAAGTAGTCCTCAGGGAGGTTAAGGCCCTTATTTTTGAAGCTCTGTTTGTATTTTGGACATTTGAAAACCGGCATTTAGACATCCATATTGCATGGATACCAAAATCCTGATTTTATAAAGCTGGGAGGAGCAAAAATATGGGCATCAAACTCCAATTTCAGAAGGGAAAGGGATGTCTACATCCAAAAAGATGGACGTTGGTATTTAGCTCCAATCTCACCTCTCAGCTCCCCCACCACCCCCTGTAATACTCTGACCCCCTCCTCACACTGCAAAGTTCTGATCCCTCCTCTTGCCCCCTTTGATAAGTTCTGATCGCCCTTCTGCCCCCCCCCCCCCCATGTCATAGCAGGTCCTCCCTCCTTTTCCTTTTCCTTCCTATCCTAATATCATCACATTTCATTCTAGCAGTCATACATTTAAACATCATTTTTCATTAATTGTATTCTTTATTTTTCCTCAGGTGGTAGTTAACTTCCCACTTCTGAGGCCTTGCTTACTGTTCTAATTAATCTTGTTTTTCTTATTACAAGAAGGTAACCATTTTCGTAACAGAAAATGACAACTTTATAAAGCAAAAGCATGCTGCAAGGAAATTTAATTAGTGTAAAAATCAATAAATGAATACATGAATATTATACAAAGTCTTTGAGGATTTTAATGATAAGCAAAGTCTCATTATTCATTCATAATTAATAATTTTGCTTATTGCTACTACAAGTGCATTTATTTTTGATAAATAACCTTTTCTTGTACTGTAACATCTAGAAGTTAGTTTAGCAGACCTACAGATTATTTATTCTGCATCCAGCACAACACCTTGGTGTGCCTTCAAAGAAAGTAAACTTGAAGCTGGAAATCTTCTAGGTGAAACCTGAGCGGAACTGGTACTTAACCAGTTAGCAGCAATATTCAGAACACTAATTGGCCAATTAAGCAGCTAAGGTTAGGACAGTAAAAAAGCCTTCCTAACTTTAGCTGCCGGGCTAACTGGGCATAGGTCTGAATATGGCCAGTATCCAGTTAACATCCGGATAGCGGCCAAAGGGTTTCTATTGCATCTCCCTCTCTCCCCCACGATCCTGATCCCCTCTCTCCCAACTCCAATGATTGAAGGCCCCAATTGAGCTCCCCCATAGCGGCAGTCTCACTGTACTCAATACGGTGTGGTTGTTGCTACAGGTCGCAGCAGCCATTTTGTAACTGCAGCCATGACAGGCAGAAGTGAGTGGTCATCTCTCCTGTCCGTAGGACCTCCTAGACCACCTGGAATATAAAATACAGGCCTGGGGAGGGGGTTTACTAAGATGAAGGGAGTATAGGGGGGCAGGAAGGGGATCAGGTTCATGAAGGAGGGGGAATCAGAGGTGGTGAAGGCATCTGCTTCAACCTATATAGGTCCCAGCCAGTATTCAGCCAGGGTTCGCATAAGTGTCTTATGAAGGTCCCAACTGAATATCGACTGGACTCACATAAGCTCCTGTGGCCAGTATATCCATGGTTAATTCTGTCCATGGCGTGTATTTATTTTCAGATTTAAGGGCTACAAGTGATAGATAGATAGATAGATAGATAGATAGATAGATAGATAGATAGATAGATATGTATGTATAGATTATAAAAAACTATACAAAGCTTGTTTTCTGTTAAAATGTGACCAATTACAATAAATTTTGGGATATATCATCCTGAATAAATTTGCAATAAGCCTACACTCATGCCGGCCATCTCACCTAAATGGCGTCACTTCACTACCTGATTCCTCAACTCTCAAGATGTTTTCTTCAATGCAAACTGATCAGACCCTACCACTTCCTGACTGGTGATCAGTTAAGCCCATTTCTTTTAATTTCATCACCTATTTTCAGGAACCTCTTGTATCATAACTTTCTCCAGATACAAATTCTTAATAATCAGATTCTCCTTACTGAAAACCATGGTAACTGCTTATGTTTAAAGCAAAATGGTGTGTGTAAGTATCATGACAATAATTGCTAGGTGGTGATGATGTAATTTAGGTGAGGTGGCTGGTGTGAGTGTAG